>NC_061111.1:197638392-197679685 GCF_002878395.1 Capsicum annuum | reverse complement strand
GTTTAACGTCATTTAACGTATATACGAAGGAAAATATTTATTTTATATATCGAAACATAAGTAGAAAATAAAGATTATCTTTAACGTAATTTGTTTATTTTATTTGATATATATTTTTAGTGTAATTTTTTCACAAAATTTAAGAATTATTGATTTTTATTATTATTGTTGTACTAGTTATCGACTACGTGTGATCAGTGTAATTTCAAAAAATTATATATATATATATATATATTACCTTACATATATAATTATTTTTAATGAAACTAATATATATATATATTTGATACATATATAATATTATTGTTTACAAAATATTATTTACTTTTTTATTTTTTTTACTTCAAAAACCGACCACAAGTGGTCATTTATTTTAAATTAATTTTTTATTTTAATTAATTGTTTAAAAGTATTTTCTTTTCTTTTTGAATTAAGTGGTCGCTTTGTTTAAAAAAAATTAAATTTTTTTTTATAAACCGACCACATGTAGTCGGTTTTTAAAATTGTTTTTCAATTATATTTTTTTAAAAAAAACTGACCACTAGTGGTCGATTTTGTTATTTTTTTAATTTTTATTTGTAAAATAAATAATAATTAATATAAAAATTATTGAAATAATTATTTTTATTTTTTAAAATATAAAAGCGACCACATGTGGTCTCTTTTAAAAATAAAAATAAAAAATGGATCACTTATGGTCGGTTTTTTCAGTATTTTTTACTAGTGTCAAATCAATGTAGTGCGATTTCTTTTTTTCAAAATCAACCAAGTCAAACCAAACTCTTAGTCAATTTTTTTTATTTCAATCTGAGTTGATTTACGATTTGATTCGATTTTGTTCACTCCTATATGCAACACAACTATTACTGCTTTCCCAATATGCAGCAGATGACATATTTTGTACAGGAATAAATATTGATAGCAAGTACACAAGAAGTAATGGCGGAGCCAGAATTTCTCTTAAGGAGTTCAAAAAAATAACTAAGCACGTTAACAGGACCTGAAAAATACGCAGGGCGGATTTGATTTGAGCGAGCTAGACAAAGTTCAACTCTACCTCAACATGAACAACAAATTAAACGGGAAAGTTAAACTTCTTTATTTTGATTGTGCGTTCAGACGTACAATCTTTAAACTTTTTAAAAATAATTTTCATATTTAGAAACTACATAAAAAGTATAATAAGTTACCAGAATTGTTCTTTACTTTTAAGTTTTTTATACATTAACATGATAAAACTAATACTAATTTTTCCTTAATTTTAAGAAGAAAAGATGTAAACTATTTTAAATTAATCAAAATAGATAAACAATAGACAAAAGTATGTAGTATAATTTTGTGAAAAAATAGAAAAAAAAGTCAATCATCAAATTAGTAACCATGAATGTGAGAGAAGAGAAAACAAAAAGGGATAGAACAAGTGAGAGAGAAGAAAAAACCAAAGGGGGACAAAACCTAAGAGAGCAAAAAAGTAACTAGGAATTTAATCCAAAAGCTAATATAAAAGATTGAAAAAAAAATGTGTTATCCAAGACTCGAACCCACGTGAATTAAAAAATTTTGCACTCCTTGACCACTAAACCAAGCTTTAGCCTTATGTCAAGGGGATTCAATGCTTAATATATATACCGTAAGTTAAAATTTTAATCCTACATATACAATGTAATTTTCCTATGAAAAAGTTTCGAATGAAGTCCTGAACTACATGTAGATCTGCCCATGATAAAAAGATTCCAAGTGGCATTGAGGGCCCCAAAATTTTTTTTAATAACATTTTTTTTTTGTAAACACTAAAGGCCCCAAAAAGAATTAGAGGGCTCCAATATTTTTTTTAATAACACTGAATTTAAAAATAATTCTGTTTTTATTTTCATCTTTTAAAATTTTTTATAATTTCTTTTTAATAATTAGTTTTTTATTTTTATTTTTTAAATAATTTTATAATTATTTTTTCACAATTTGGATCCTCAATGCAATTTTCATTTTTATTTTAATTTTTTTATAATTTTTTTAATAATTAATTTTTTATTTTTTAAATAATATTTTAATAATTTATTTCATTTTTTTAAAAATTTATAATTTTTTTTAAATAATTAGTTTTTTATTTTTATTTTTTAAATAATTTTATAATTATTTTTTCATAATTTATATCCTCAATACCATTTTTTATTTTAATTTTTAAAAAAAATTTATAATTTTTTTTAATAATTATTTTTTTAAAAATAATTTTTTAATAATTTGTTTCATTTTAATTTTTTTTATAATTTTTTTTAAATAATTAGTTTTTTATTTTTATTTTTAAATAATTTTATAATTATTTTTTCATAATTTGGATCCTCAATGCCATTTTTTATTTTCATTTTAAAAAGTTTTATAATTTTTTTAATAATTTTTTTTATTTTTTAATTAATTTTTTGATAATTTATTTCATTTTTTAAAATAAATTTATAAGTTTTTTTTTTATATAATCAGTTTTTTATTTTTAAAATAATTTTATAATTATTTTTTCATAATTTATATCCTCAATTCCATTTTTTATTCTCATTTATTAAAAATTTTTATAATTTTTTTAATAATTATTTTTTTAAAAATAATTTTAATAATTTACTTCATTTTTTAAAAAAATTATAATTTTTTTAAAATAATCAGTTTTTTATTTTTATTTTTTAAATAATTTTATAATTATTTTTTAATAATTTTCTCAATGCCATTTTTATATTCTTTTTTTTTTAAAAATTATAATTAATTTTTAATAATTATTGGACCCACAATGCCACGTGTTAGCTTCTAATTAGCTCGTTTTGCCACATCATCGCGTGTGTGCAACACACACTTTGAGCTTTTTGCTGATAGGGAAAAAATGCCCAATTGGAACAAAATTCGGGGGGTTTAGGGGTCTAATACGAACATGCCTTAGTTGAGGGATCTAAGTGAATTTTCGCAACAAGTTTGAGTGTCTGTCGATGACTTTGGCCACAAGAATGGTGACACCTCCACCTATATTAGAAATTGTTGGCCAAACAATGAGCAAACTAAGAAACACAACTACCATTGAAGGAGCCATTGGTGATGGCCCTATGTTCCCCACATTTTGCCTAACACAATAGCATACTTAGTCTGGTAGTATCATTTGATGAGGAAAAATATATGAAATCTCCTGGCATGCAAACAGGAGAATTTAAAGTAGACCTTTTGGCTGCAACTATATATCTTGGTCACATCAACCTTATGCTTCTTCCCTTTGGAAGCTAATGGCTAGGGAGGGTGGTAGGGTCTATAGATTCTTAAGTATCTTTGCATGTTATACTTCTTCAATAATATCTCTCTTTATATATACACACACGTTGTTGTGGGATATCTCAATGACTTCTATTTTTACGTTTCTTTTTTGCTTTTATTTTTTGAATTTTTTATACATAGTCTATTAACTAATTAATGACTTTTAAAAAGTCTCCTAAAATAAATGCAATTAACAAGGTACAAAGCAATAAACAACAAATAGCCTCATTCCGTTGTCAGTCCACGCAGTAGCACATTATGCTAATCACAGTGGCTTTCCTTCATTCTCATCATGTGTAATTAATGAATTTTAATGTGTATTAATTTTTGAATAAACATATTTTAATTAATCTATATTTGTGCTATATATAGATTAAAAGTATTTTTTTTTTCATATAACTTGCTTAGTTTGTTTTGCTTTAATTAAATTTTTAGTAGATATGTTCTTTTATTTCTGAGTTGATTATCAATAAGACAGAAGAGCGAGCTGATCAATCTGATATGATTTTTATTATTATTAATGAAAAAAAATCTAATTACATGATTTTATTACATATATCATCGATTATTTTTACTCTTTCTTCGTTGATTATCCTTCTTTTGTGTTCCATGACAATGTGAGTAACACTACTCTTTCCTTTCTGTTTATTTTAACTGTTGTTTTCAATATTTTTGGGTACACTAATCTGTATTTAGGCACACAACAACTTCAACACAAGTTCAAATCTAAACAAGAACACCTATGAAGTTACGCAACACCTTCAACACAAGATTAAAAATAATCTATCCAAGAAGTATGTAATTATTTCAGAAATAAGATGAAACAGAAATTTAAAGCCAAGTTCTCCGACTTCACGGAGTATCCTTTAGGAATAATTCCCCTCACTGTACCCGAGGTTATGAAATTTTTCTCCCAGGATAAAATGACTTTCAATCCAACAATACCGGTACCTCAAATTATTGGATTCATCGAACTCACTCAACGGCTAATGATTACACTTAGTTTTTGTAGAGAAGAAGAGTGTTTGTGCTGTCAAAAATCATGTCTATACCTGAGGAATATGTCAGGTATTTATAGCCTTAAGGTGTCCTTTCGGAAAGGAAGCATTGGTTCAGCAAAAAGGTACCTATTCAGTACAATCACGTCACCTGCGCCCAGTCTGTGCTGGACCTGCGGCCGCAGGTGACACTGTCCGAATTTTAGTAAGTACCTGCGCCCGCAGGTTACCGAGGTGCGCGTGCAGATCACCCTATTACACGAAACAGTGTGGCTTTTACCTCGAAGGGTCGCATCCCTTCGAGGTGCGTTGTGCATGCGTTTGTATGGCGTCCGAAATGCGCCCGCACATGGAGAAAAATATTTCTATCAGATTCTTTGGATTAAAATTTCACTTGTTCATCAAGTTTCAAATAAATTTTATCTAAAAAATAGATCTCATCGATCATTTGACAAATCTGAAGCCGAGCCAAGCTACGACGACAACGACAACGCAAGGCACCACCTTGTTCTTGCCTCACAATCTATGTGGAGATGTGCTTCTCAATATAAACACATGAAAGATCCTTTCTCCCACCAATGTGGGAGAGTTTAGTAAGCTTTTCATAAAAGAGTACACTTTCAATTTTAGTCTCTCTTTCCCTCCATTTTTCATTCGTACATACACCTTGAACCCAACATTAACCACTTTTAATTACATTTCTGCTTGGTTAGTCGACTTTAATTTGCAACTCAGAATGTATTATTTATTTGTGATATCTTGTAACTAACCTAAGTAGTACTATTGGTGTTTTTGCAACGGATTCTTACATCAGTTGGGTCACAAATAAAATATGTGCTTCTTTTTCATTCATATATGATGAATTTTCTTAATTTATCAATTGTTCATAAATTATTTTAAGAGTCATTTTCTGAATTTTAGATGCAAAAATATGAAATTGTTGTTATTGATAAGGGAAATGAGAGACGTTATAAATGTAATAACGAATTATAGTAAACAAATAAAACAGAGTCATAACATGTCATTTTGCTCATCTTAAAATTTCACAGTAGACTGGCTTTGCGGCATAACCGAGATGTGATATACATACACACATACATACATATGTGTGTAAGTGTCTGTCACCTCTCTATGACCCTCATTCCTATTAATCTTTTGTCTCTATTTGGCATTGTTGTTTTTTCTCCTTACTTTTTAATGTAGTTATTATTTTATTACTGAATAAGAATGCTTTGGTTCTTGAAAAATCACGTAGAATTGTATTTACCATTACAAAAATAAATGTATCGATAATTCGTAGCTGCTAAAGCTATTGCTATCAGGACTCAAAGAGACAAGAACCTACATGAAGACATGTGCCCCTGGATCATCATTTTCATTGTGAAACTTCATTTTCAAGGTAATAATTTGTCCACTTCATCTTTTGGTTGTTTTAGTCAAGGCGGATCCAGAATTTGAAAGTTGTGGGTTCTCACTTTCTTTAAGAAAATAAAGTGTGTTGTTACCAGAAATCAAACCCACGCCACTTCAGGCATACTGTTAGGAATCGGGCAAAAATAAAGCAAACCACAAGCAGAAAGAAAACAAGAACACATAGATTTATGTGAAAATTCTTGCAGGAAAAACCACGGGCAGAGGCAAAGGAGGTTTCACTATAATCGAGATAGAGTACAATGTGGAGAAGGCTGAATTTTTTGAATGTCCAAAACAACCCACTAAATACACTATATAATATGTGCATACAAATAAGTCCTAGGCCGAAAAACATAAAGGTCCATATTGGGCCTATCGGCCCAATCCCTACGCTACCACCACAGACCCTATTGAAAATCACCAACATGGATCGCACCGCAAAACTTTCTGGGTCAGATCAACAAAATTTGGGTCACAACTCTAACAATCTCCACCTTGACACGATTTCTAATCCAGAAATCAAATCCATTTCAAGACAAACTCTCCACCTCTTCCATAAAAGCCCCTAAGGGCACATCTTAACAGCTAACACTAACCAAGTCCAAGCAATACTCAAGCTTGGCACTTGGCAGTATCTTGGTCACTATATCAACAGGATTATCATGAGTACTAATCTTGCTCACCATAATATCACCACGAGCAATAATTTCACACACAAAATAATATCGAACATCGATGTACTTTGTCCTCTCGTGAACATTTGATCTTTCGTAAGGCAGATAGCACTCTGACTGTTGCAAGAAATTGTAGTAATTTTTAAGTCTTTGCTAAGTTCACCGAACAGACCCTTCAACCAAATAGCTTCCTTAAAAGCCTCTATAATGGCCATATAGTCTGCCTCAGTAGTTGACAAAGCAACCGTAGTCTGTAAGGTAGCTTTCCAACTAATAGCACAACCACCAATGGTGAAAACATAGTATGTAAGGGATCTCCTTTTATCATTATCTCCTGCAAAATTAGAATCAACATACCCGATTACTCTATCTCTATTTCACTCAAACCGCAAACAAACATCAGCGATCCATGCAAGTATCTGAAAATCCACTGAACCACTTTCCAATGTTCTTTGCCAGGATTTTTCATGCATCTGCTAATTGCACTGACGACATAAGATAAATTTGGATGGGAACACACCATCGCATACGTAAGAGACCTGACGGCACTAGAGTATGGAACTCGTGACAATAGTCACGCTCATCATCTGTCTTTGGAGATAAAGTCACCAAGAGTTTGAAGTGAGCTTCCAATGGAGTACTGACAGGCTTGGCATTTTCCATATTAAACCTGTGAAGAACTTTTTCAATGTATCGTTTCTGACTCAAGTATAACTTACAATTCTTTCTTTCCCTCAGAATATCTATGTCAAGAATCTTCTTTGCTGCTCTTAGATCCTTCATATCAAACTCCTTACTGAGCTGGGCTTTGACTTTTATTGTCTCTCTCAAATCCTTTGCTGCAATAAACATATCATCAACATATAAGAGAAGATACACGGACGAACCATCACTTACCTCTTTGAAGTAGACACAACTATCATAACTACTCTTCCAAAACATATGAGAGATCATAAATGAGTCAAACCTCTTATACCATTGCCTGGGAGACTATTTTAAGCCATAAAAAGACTTTTTCAGTAAGCATACATAGTCCTTATTTTCGGAGACTACAAAGCCCTCTGGTTGCTGCATATAGATGTCCTACTCAAGTTCTCCATGTAAGAATGTAGTTTTGACATTCAACTGCTTAAGCTCAAGATCATGCATGGCCATAATACTAAGCAAGGCTCGAATTGAACCATGCTTTATAATTGGAGAAAACACATCTGTGAAGTCAACACTTGGAACCTGACTGTAACTTTTAGAAACTAGTCTTGCTTTGTATCTAGCATCTTTAACTCCTGATGTTCCTTCTTTCATTTTGAATACCCACTTACAATGGATAACTTTCTTATCTTTAGGCAATCTCACCAAATCCCATGTGCCATTCTTATGAAGTGATTCCATCTTTTCTTGTATAGCAATCATCCATCGATCGGAATCATCACAACTAACTGCCTCTGAGTAAGAAGAAGGTTCTTTACTGAAATCAATACCTTTTGCTATATTTAATGCATAAGAAACCAAATCTGCTTTAACATACTTCTAAGGAGGTCTAATATCTCTTCTAGGCCTGTCTTTAGCAATAGAATATTGTGGCATCACTGGTGGTGAAGAAGAAATAGTACCATTCTGTATCTTTGGGCTAGGCTGAGAAATAGGAACTGGTGTAGACTTTGATCCAATTTGCTATTCAACGTGGGTGAATGACTTTTGCTGATTCATGTCACTAAGCTCATCTGGGGGTGAAGCACTAGATTCAGAGGAAGCCCGAAGCATGGCAGTTTCATCAAACACAACATCCCTACTAATTATAACCTTTCTGCTTTTTGGACACCAAAGCTTATAACCTTTAACATCAGGCTTATAACCCATAAATAAGCACTTGAAAAATCTAGGTTCCAACTTTTCATTATCAACATGAGCATACGCAGGACATCCAAATATACTCAAATCAGAATAACTAGCAGGAGCACCAGACCATACCTCTTGTGGAGTCTTTTTATCAATTGCGACTGAGGGAGAGCGGTTTATAAGAAAATAAGTCGTGGAAGCAGCTTCAACCCATCAAGACTTGGGTAAACCAGTATTAGAGAGCATACAATGCACCTTCTCCATTATAGTCCTATTCGTTCGTTCGGCCACACTATTCTACTGCGGAGTATGATGAACTGTCAAGTACCTCACAATTCCTTCTGACTTGCACAAAACATTAAATTCATTAGAACAGAACTCTAAACCATTATCGGTTCAAAGGCATTTTACTTGCTTCTTTGTCTGTTTTTCAATCATAGTCTTCCACTCCTTGAAAGAAGGCAACACATTATTCTTTTGCTTTAGAAAGAACACCTAAACTTTTCTAGAATAGTAATCAATAATAGTTAATAAGTAATTAGCAGCTTCTCTAGAAGATACTCTAGTATGACCCCAGAGATCAGAATGAATGTAATCAAGCGTGCCCTTAGTTTAGTGGATGCCTTTAGTGAATCTGACTCTCTTCTGCTTCCCGAAAACACAGTGCTCATAGAACTCTAATGGTAATACTTTGCCCATCAATAAGTCCTCTCTTGCTTAGTTCAGCCATCCCGTTTTCACTCATATGCCCCATGCGCATATGCCAAAGATTAGCAACGTCATTTTCTGATAGAAAATAGGTAAAATCAGCTGCATCACCTGTAATAGTAGAGCCTTGCAGGCCAAATTTGCAGACTTTCTCTGTCCCTTCATCATAACAAGAGCACCTTTAGAAAACTTTAGGACTTTACCTTTACCAATGTACTTATAACCGTTCGAATCAAGGGTACTCAAGGAAATAAGATTTCTCTTTAGGTTTGGGACATACCGCACGTCACCAAGTGTCCTCACAACCCCATCAAATATCTTGATCCTGATTGTTCCAATACCAACTATCTTACAAGGTGTGTTATTTTTCATCAACATAACACCTTTAGAGACTATTTCATATGTTGTAAACCAATCCCGATTATGACACATATGAAATATGCAAGCTAAATCAAGAATCCAATCCTCACAGGGTTTGGAGTTACCATCAGAAACTACCAAGAGTTCTCCATCACTACTGCCATCTTCAACAAAACTGGCTTCACCGAACTTCTCTGGTTGGTTTTCCTTCGATTTTAGAGATTTTCTTTTCTTTCTATTCTGTAACTTCCAACACTTGGATTTGATATGACCTTTCTTCTTGCAGTAATTATAGGTTTTGTTTCTATTTCTGGATTTTGATCTGTTTCTATCATCATCCCCAGAGTTCCTCTTACGATTCCTTCCCTGAACAATGAGACCATCTCCTTAAGTCTCCTACCCATTCACAAGATGCTTTATTTTCTCCTTAGAGAACAACGCATCATATACTTTATCAATGGTCAGGGTATTACAACTATATAAAATCATATCCCTAAAGGTCGAGTATGATGCAGGCAGCGAACATAAAAGAATCAACCCTAAATATTCCTCATCGTACTTAACCTCTAGAGTCTCTAAATCAGAGATAATTTCTTTAAAGACATTTAGGTGATCTTCAAAAGACGCACCCTCATACATACGATGGGAATAAAGTCGCTATTTGAGATGCAACTTACTTGTCAGGATCTTCATCATACACAATGATTCCAATTTCAACCACAATGCAGCGGCTGTGCTTTCCTTCAAAATATTCTGTAGAATCTGATTAAATAAATAAACGTGGATCTGAGATAAAGCCTTCCGATCCTTACGTCATTTTTCCTCATCCTTCCTTAATGAGGGCATCTTCTCAAACCCTAATAAAGCATCATCCAAATCCATCTGCACGAGTACAACCCGTATCTTAATCTTCTATAACGAAAATCTGGTGTTACGATCCAACAGTGGAATACCATACTTCATGGTTGCCATCCCCGAGAAAATAATCAAACAGTCTTTGATACCAGTTTGTTAGGAATCGGCCAAAAATAAAGCAAACCATAAGTAGAAAGAAAACAAGAACACACAGATTTATGTGAAAACTCTTGTGGGAAAAACCACGGGCAGAGGCAAAGGAGGTTTCACTATAATGGAGAAAGAGTACAATGTGGAGAAAGCTGAATTTTTTGAATGCCCAAAACAAACCACTAAATGGACTTATATAATATGTGCATACAAATAAGTCCTAGGCCCAAAAACATAAAGGTACATATCATGCCTGTTGGCCCGATCCCTACGCTATCACCATAGACCCCATTGAAAATCACCAACATGGGTCGCACCGTGAAACTTTCTGAGCCGGATCAACAAAATTTGAATCACCACTCTAACACATGCTTAAGTTCCACACCAAAGTCAAAGCACCCAATAATCATTTTTGTCTATGGGTGCTTAACAACACATTATAATTGATTTTACTATTGATTTTTCTATATAAATATATAAAAAATTTCTCGAGGTCAATAGGTGCTAAGTATCCGACACGGACTACGTGGGTTCGCCCCTGATTTTAGTAGTATAGATTTGTAACATTGTGAACAATATATTGAGTTTTAAAACCCTAATACTTCTCAACTACTTTGTCTTAGCTTCAGATTTTTTTTCTCTGTTTCTCTTTGGTTCATTTAATTGAATAACGATTGACAAACTTTATCCTGCTTACAATGGTTCAGATTATCTTTATGTCCAAGGTCATAGACAAAAAAAAACCTTCGTTAATGTATGGTTAAAATTTTATTCTTTTCCTTTTATTTTCTTCTTTTATTTAATGTAATGCACAAATATTTTCTACTTTTGGTGTAAGGTTTCAATATCTATTTGTACTTTGAGTAGTGATTGCTTCCTATTCAATTTCAAATTGAGATTGATGTGACTTCAGAATCGAAATATGCTTTCATTTAAAAAAAAGAGCAATTTATGTCATGATAGTAGAATATGAAATAAATAGGCTTTGTGCACAAAATAAGTGTACACTAATAATTTTTAACAAACATCGTGTAAATTAGATAGTGCACTATTCATTTTTTTCCAGATAGTGCACAAAAAAGTGCATAATGAATTAATTTTTTGTGAATAGTGCAAAGAGCACTTTTTTTGTGCACTATCTATTTTTTTATGGATAATGCACAAAAATATTGCACAATGAATTCTTTCTCTGAATAGTGCAAAGTGCACTTTGTTTTGTACACTATCCATTTTTCTTATGGATAATGCACAAAAAAAAGTGCACAATAAATTCTTTTTTTGTGAATAGTGCAAAATGTACTTTTTGTTGTGCACAAATTATTTCATAGAAAACAACTTGAAAAATATACAAAAATTTATTAAGAAAATACAACTATACATAGGCATTCTATTAACATTAACTTTTCCTCCAAATTATAGCTCAATTGCTTGAAAGCATTATCCAAAAAAATGGTTAAGTACCATGGTGACTGGCCAAACTATGAAACAATTGCTTGTAAATCACGCTCAGAACTTGGGCACACCTCGGAAACCATAGAATATAACACATCGATTTGGCCCGAAAATGGCCCGTTCATGCCGTTTTGTCCTTTGACCACCCTAATGGCTCCACACACCCCAATGGCCTATACTCCGCCGATCCTCAGCCTGCCTAGGACAACTAGGTCGATTGTGGTCCCATTTCACGCTCAGAACCCGGACACACCACCAAAACCGTTGGCTATAGCACACCACTTTGTCCAAAAAATGGCCCGTTTGTATCGTTTCCCCCGTTTCACCAGTTTGACCACCCAAATGGCCGCTCACCCCAATAACCCACACTCTCCCACTCCCCAGCCAACCTGGGAGCACTAGGTCAATTTTAGGCCAATTTCACGCCCGGACCCCAGGCACGCCCCTGGAACCATGGGCGATTTAGCCCGAAAATGGCCCGTTTGCACCATTTTGCTTGTTTGACCACCCAGACAGCTCTGCCCACCCCAATGGCCAGCACTCCCCTGCTTCCCAGCCTGCTAGGGAGCACCAGGTCAATTTTTGGCACATTTCACGCCTGGACCCCGATATATCCCCGAGAACCGTGGCTATAGCACATCAATTTGGCCTGAAAATGACCCATTCGCACCATTTCACTCGTTTAACCACCCAAACGGCCCTCCCTACCCCAATGGACGACACTCCCCCACTCCCCATCCTGACTGGGAGCACCAGGTTGATCTTCAGCCCATTTTACGTCGGACCTCGAGCACCCCCAGAAAACATGGGCTATATAACACACTGATTTGGCATGAAGATGGCCCGTTTGCGTTATTTTGCCTATTTGACCACCTAAACGGCCTCGCCCACCCTAATAGCCCATATTTTTATTCTCCCCAGCCTTTGTGGGAGCACTAGGTCGATTTTCAGCCTATTTCACTCCTGGACCTCGGGCATACCCCAAAAATTGTGGGCTATATAGCATATCAATTTGACTCGAAAATGGCTCATTCGTACTATTTCTCTAGTTTGACCACCCAAATGGCCCCACCAGGTCAATCTTTGACTAATTTCACAGACCCCAGGCACACCCCCGGAATCGTGGCACACCAATTTGGCTAAAAAATTGGCCCGTTCACTTTGTTTCACCTGTTTGACCACCCAAACAGCCTCGCCCACCCCGATGGACCACACTCCTCCTACTCAGCCTACCTGGGAGCACCAGGCCAATTTTTGGCCCATTTCACGCTTCGACCCTGGGCACACCCCCAGAATCGTGAGCTATAGCATACTGATTTGGGCTAAAAATGGGACGTTCATGCTGTTTCACCTATTTAATCACCCAAACGGCCCCGCCCACCCCTAATGTCCCACACTTAATCGATCCTCAATCTGCCTAAGAGATCCAAGTCAATTTTTGGCCCATTTCACGCCCGAAACCCGGGCACACCATTAGAATTGTGGGGTATAGCACGCTGGTTTGGCCCAAAAATGGTCCATTCGCACTATTTCTCCTATTTGACCACACAAATGGCCTCACCCACCCAGATGGGCCCCACTCCCCCGCTTTTATAGGAGCAACAGGTCAATTTTTGACCCATTTCACACCCGGACCCTAGGCATACCTCCAGAACCGTAGGCTATAGCACACTAATTTGGCCCAAAAATAGCCTGTTCCTATTTCGCCCGTTTGATTACCCAAATGCCCTCGCCCACCTCAATGGCCCACACTCTTTCGCTCCCCAGCCTGCCTGGGAGCACCAGGTTATTTTGGCCTATTTCACGCTTGGACCACAGACACACCTCCTACACCATGAGCTATAGCACACCAATTTGGTCCAAAAATGACCCATTCGCACCGATTTGCCCGTTTGACCACCCAAATAGCCTCGCGCACCCCAATGATGCACACTACCCTATTACCCAGCCTTCCTTGGAGTATCGGTCGATTTTTGGCCCATTTCATGCCTAGAATCATTGGCTATAACATACTAATTTAGCTTGAAAATAGCTCGATCGCCACCGTTTTGCCTGTTTGACATCCAAACATCGTTGCCCATCCCAACGGACCATACTTCCCCGCTCCCCAGCCTGTCTGGGAGAACCATATCGATTTTTGGCCTATTTCACACCAGGACCCTAGACACCCCTTGGAATCGTGGGCTATAGCACATCAATTTGGCCCAAAAAATAGCCCATTCGCGTCGTTTCGCCCGTTTGACAACCCAAACGGACACGACCACTCTAATGTCCCACTCTCCTATCGCTCCCCAGCCTGCTTGAGAGCACCAGGTCGATTTTTATCCTATTTCACGCTCGGACCCCAGGCACACCCAGGAACTGTGGGCAATAAACACACCTATTTGGCTCGAAAAAAGCCCATTCTCGCTGTTTTGCCCATTTGACCACCCAAACAACCCTGCATACCCTGATGGCCCACACTTTCCTACTACCCAGCCTTCTTGGGAGCACCAGGTTAATTTTCTGCTCATTTTACGTCCGGACCCCGGGCACACCATCGGAATCATGCGCTAGAGCACATTGATTTAGCCCAAAAATGGCCTATTCGCACCGTTTTTCCCAGGTGACCACCCAAATGCCCATGCCCATTCTTATGGACCACATTACCCAGCCTTCTTGGGAGTACCAGGTCAATTTTTGGCCTATTTCGTGCTCGAACCTCGAGCACACCCCCATAAAGGTAGGCTATAGCATATCAATTCACCTAAAAAATGGCCCGTTTGAATCGTTTCATCCATTTGACAATGCAAATGGCCCCGTCACCCCAATGGACCACACTAGCCCGCTCCCCAGCCTTCCTGAGAGAACCAGGTTGATTTTTGGCCCATTTGACGCCTTGAACCCCAGGCACACTCTTGGAATTATAGGCTATAGCACACCGATTTGGCCAAAAAATATCTCGTTCGTGTCGTCTCGCTGTTTGACCACCCAAATGAGCCCGCCCACCCCTATGGCCCACACTTCCCCACTCCCCAGCCTTCCTGGGAGTACCAGATCAATTTTTAGCATATTTCATGCTCGGAACTCGGGCAGCCCTGGAACCGTGGGCTATACACATCAATTTGGCCCAAAAATAGCCCGTTCAGGCCATTTCGCTTGTTTAACCATCCAACGGCCCCGCCAAACCCTATGGACCACACTCCCTCGCTCCCCAACCTACCTGGGAGAACCAGGAAAATTTTCAACCCATCTCACACCGGACCCTGGGCACCCTCAAAAGCCATAGGCTATAAAACACCAAATTAGCTTAAAAATGGCCCTTCGCACCATTTTGCCCGTTTAACTACCCAAATAGCGTCGCCCACTCCAATGACTCACATTTACCCGCTCCTCAATATTCTTGAGAGCACCAGATCAATTTTTATCCCATTTCATGCCCGGACCCCTGGCACACCCAGGAAACCATGGGCTATAGCATACCGATTTGGCTCAAAAATGGCGTGATCGCACCGTTTCACCCGTTTGGCCACCCAAACTATCCTTCCCACCAGAATGGCCCATACTTGCCTACTTCCCAGTCTAACTGGGAGCACCAGGTCAATTTTAGGCTAATTTTACCCCCTAACCCTGGGTACACCCCCGAAATCGTGGGCTATAACACACCGATTTGGCTCAAAATTAGCCCGTTTATGCCAATTCGCTCGTTTGACCACAAACGACCACGCCCACCCTAATGGCCCACACTCCCCCGCTTCTTAGCTTTTCTGGGAGCACCAAGTCAATTTTTAGCCAGTTCATGCTCGGATCGTGGGCACACCACCAGAACCGTGGGCTATAGCACACCGATTTGGGCAATAAATGACCCATTCATATTTTTTTGTTGGTTTGACCACCCAAACGGCCCCTCCTACCCTCATGGCCCATACTTTCCTGATCCTAAGTCTACCTAGGAGCACCAGGTCAATTTTTGGCCTATTTCACGCTCGAAACTCGGGTACAACATCGGAATTATGGGATATAACACACTGATTTGGCCAAAAAATGATCCGTTTGTGCTGTTTCTCCCGTTTGACCACATAAATAGCCCCACCCACTGCAATGGATCACACTCCCCTATTCCCTAGCCTACCTAGGAGCACTAAGTCGATTTTAACCGATTTCATGCCTGAGCCCCGGGCACGTCTCCAAAACCGTAGGCTATAGCACTCTAATTTGGCCCAGAAATAAACCGTTCGCGATGTTTCGCCCATTTGACCACACAAATAGCCCCTCCTATGCCAATGACCTATACTCTCCCACTCCCCAGCCTGCCTAGGAGAACTAGGTTGATTTCGACCCATTACACGCCCAGACCACGGGTATACCTCTAATACCGAGAGCTATAGCACACCATTTTGGCCCAAAAATGGTTCATTTGTGATGTTTTGCCCGTTTGACCATTTGAACAACCTCTCCCACCCCAAAGGTCCACATTCCCTCACTCTCCAACCTTCTCAGGAGCACCAGGTCGATTTTTGATCCATTTCACGCTCAGAACCGTTGGCCATAACACACTGATTTGGCTTGAAAATGGCCCGATTGCCGCCGTTTTGACCATTTGACCACCCAGACGACCTCACCCACCCCAATGGCTGACACTTTCTCACTCCCCAGCCATCCTGGTAGCACCAGGTCAATTTTGGGCCCATTTCATGCAAGGATCCCAGACACACCCCTGGAATCGTGGGCTATAGTACACTGATTTTGCCAAAAAATGGCCCTCTAACGCCATTTCACCTATTTGACCACCTAAATGGCCACCCCTATCCCCATGGCCCACACTTCCTCGCTCCCAGCCTTCTTGAGAGCATTCAATCAATTTTCAGCCCATATTCACTCTCGGACCCCGGGCACACCCAGGAAACGTGGGCTATAGCACACTGATTTGGCTTAAAAATGGCCCATTCACGCTGTTTTGCCCTTTTAACCACCCAAACAGCCCTTCCCATCATAATGGACCACACTTCCCCACTTCTCAGCCTGCCCGGGAGCACCAGGTTAATTTTTGACCCATTTTACACCCAGACCCTGGGCAAACCCTAGAACCGTGGGCTATAGCACACCAATATGGGCTAAAAATAACCCGTACTCACAGTTTTGCCTATTTGACCACCCAAACGACCCCTCCCATACCAATGGCCCATACTTTCTTGATCCCACGCCTGCCTGGCAGTACTAGGTCAAATTTTGGCCCATTTCACACCCAGAACCCAGGTACACCATTGGAATTGTGGGCTATAGCACACTAATCTGTCTCAAAAATGGCCCATTTGTGTCGTTTCTTCCGTTTGACTACCCAAATAGCCATTCCCACCCTAATGACCTACATTTCCCCATTCCAAAGCTTGCCTAAGAGAAAAAGATCAAATTTGACCCGTCTTATGCTTGAACCCCAAGAACACCTTCAAAATTATGGGGCTATACCACACCAATTTGGTCCAAAAATGGCCTGTTCGCACTGTTTTACCCGTTTGACACCCAAATAGACCCGCCGATCCCAATGACCCATACTTACTCACTTCTCAGTAGACCTGGGGCACTTACTTAATTTTTTCTCTATTTCACGCTTGAACCACGGGAACACCCCAAAACTATGGGCTATAGCACACCAATTTGGCCTGAAAATGGCCTGTTTACACCATTTTGCCCATTTGACCACCCAAACGGCCTCACCCACCCAAATGGACCACACTCGCTGCTTCTTAGCTTGCTTGGGAGAAACAGGTCGATATTAGACCCATATCATGCTCGGAACTCGAGCACACCCCCGGAACCGTGGGCTAGCGCACACTGATTTGGCCCGAAAATGGCCCGTTCATGCTGTTTTACCCATTTGACGACCTAAATAGCCTCGCCTACCCAATGGCCCACACTCCACCACTCCCCAACCTGCCTGGGAGCATCAGGTCAATTTTTGGCCTATTTCATGCTCAAACCCCAGGCACACCCTATAATAGTGGGCTATAACACATTGATTTGGCCAGTAAATGGCCCGTTCGCTGTTTCACCTATTTGACCACCCAAACATCCTCACCCACCCTAACATCGTACACTACCCCAGCCCTCCTAGAAGCACCAGGTCAATTTTTAGCATATTTTATGCTCGGATCCCAGGCACACCCTCGAACCGTGGGTTATATCAAACTGATTTGGCCCAAAAATGATCTGTTTATGCTGTTTTGCTCATTTGACAACCCAAATGGATGAAAATATCCCACCCCTTAGCCTGCCTGGGATCACCAGGTCGATTTTCAACCAATTTTACGCCTGGACCCCGGACATACACCCGAAAATATGGGATATAACACTCTCTCATTCATGCCTTATTTTGCCTGTTTGACCACCCAAAAAGCCCTGACCACGCTAATGACCCACACTCTCCAGCCTTTCTGGAAGCACTAGGTCAATTTTTGGCCCATTTTATGCTCGAACCCCAATACACCTCCAGAACCATGGGCTGTAACACACCTATTTGGCCCGAAAAATAGCCCATCTGCGTCGTTCTACCCGTTTGACAACCCAAACAACCCCACCCACCCCAATGGCCCATATTTCCCCAATCCCTAACCTCCTGGGAGCACCAAGTCAAATTTTGTCCTATTTAATGCCCGATCCTAGGCACACCTCCAAAACTATGGGCTATAGCACACCGATACAGCCCGTTCATGCTGTTTCACTCGTTTGACCACCCAAAAAGCCTCGCCTATCCTAATGGACCACACTACCTCGCTTCCCAGCCTTCCTGGGAGCACTAGGTCAATTTTTGGCCTATTTCACGCCCAGAACCGTTGGCTATAACACACTAATTTGGCCTGAAAATTACCCGATCAACATTATTTGTCTTTTTGACCACCCAAATGGTCTCGTTCACCCTAATTGCCGACACTTCCCCATTCTCTAGCCTGTCTGGGAGCACCATACCAATTTTTGGCCTATTTCACGCTCGAACCTCGAGCACCCTCCCAAAATCTTGAGTATAGCACATCGATTTAGTCTAAAAATGGCCTGTTCTCGCCATTTTGCTTGTTTGACCACCCAAATGGCCCCACCCATCCCAATGGACCATACACCTCCACTTCTCAGCCTACCTGGGAGCACCAGGTCAATTTTAAGCCCATTTCACGCCTAGACCCCAGGCACACCCTTGGAACTGTGGGCTATAGCACACCAATTTAGCTCGAAAATGGCCCATTCGCACCGTTTTGCCTGTTTGATCACCCAAATGGACCAAACCACCCCAATGGTCCATACTTACCTGCTCTTCATCTTGCCCCAGAGTACCATGTCAATTTTTGGCCCATTTTATACCCAGAACCCAAGCATACCCCCGAAACCGTAGGCTATATAGCACATCAGTTTTGCCCGAAAATGGCTCGTTCGCGCTGTTTCGCCCGTTTGACCACCCCAATGGCCTCGTCCATACCAATAGACCACATCCCCCATTCCCCATCCTTCTTAAGAGCACCAGGTCAACTTTTTACCCATTTAACGCTTGGACTACGGGCATACCCCTAGAACCTTGGGCTATAGCTCACCGATTTGGCACGAAAATGGCTCCGTTTGTGCTGTTTCTCCCGTTTAACTACCCAAATGAATCCGACTACCCTAATGGGCCCATACTTTCCCACTCCCAGACTGCTTGGGAGCACCAGGTTGATTTTTGGCCTATTTCACACCTGGACCCCAGCACAGCCCCAAAACTATGGGCTATAACACACCAATTTGGCCCAAAAATAGCCTATTCGCGTCGTTTTGACCGTTTGATCACCCAAATAGCCCCGCCCACCCAATGGCCCTTACTCTTCTACTCCCCAGCCTGCTTAGGAGCACCAGGTCAATTTTGGGCCTATTTTATTCTCGAAACCCGAGTACACCCTAGAACCATAGGCTATAACACACTGAATTTACTTAAAAATGGCTTATTAACGTTGTTTAACTAATTTGACCACCCAAAAGTCCCCACCCAACCAAATAATCCACACTCCTCCGCTCCCTAGCCTGCCTGAGAGCACTTGGTCAATTTTTGGCCCATTTTAAGCCCGGACCCTGGGCATACCCCCAGAACCATTGATTATAGCACACCGAACCCAAAAATGACCTGTTTGAGCCATTTCATGGGCTATAGCAGCTCAATTTGGCTAAAAATAGTCCATTTGCGCTGTTTCGCCCATTTGACCACCCACACGGCCTCACCAACTCCAATGGCCCCTATTCCCCACTTCCCAGCTTGACTGGGAACACCAGGTTTATTTTTAGCCCATTTCACTAGAGGACCCTGGGAATACTCTTAAAACTGTGGGCTATAACACACCGATTTAGCCCCAAAATGGCCCATTCACTCCTTTATGACTATTTAACCGCCCAAATGGCCCATCCCATCCCAATGACCCACACTCCCCTGCTTTCCAGCCTGCCTGGGAAAACTAGGTCAATATTTAGACCATTTCACGCTCGTACCCTAGGCACACCTCCAGAATTGTAGGCTATAGCATACCGATTTGGCCTGAAAATGGCCCATTCGCGCTGTTTCACCCGTTTAACCACCCAAATGGTCCCGCCTACCCTAATGGCCTACACTTCCCTGCTTTTGATCCGGCCTAGGAGCACCAGGTTGATTTTTGGCCCATTTAACACCCAAACCCATGCACACCTCTAAACCGTGGGCTATGGTACACTGATTGGGCCTGGAAATGGCTCGTTCATGCTATTTTGCCTATTTTACCACCCAAACGGTCCCATCCATCCTAATTTACAACACTTCTTCGCTCTTTATCCTGCCTGGGAGCACTAGGTCAATTTTTGGACTATTTTACACTTGAACCCCGTGCACACTTCCAAAATTATGGGCTATAGCACATCATTTGGCCTGAAATAACCCGTTCGTGCTGTTTTGCTCGATTGACCACCCAAACGGCCACGCCCTTCTCAATGGACCACACTTACTTGCTCATAGGCATGACTGGGCATACCAGGTCAATTTTTGGCCCATTTCACGGTCGAACCCCGAGCACACCCTTGGAACAGCGGGCTATATAGCTCATCGATTTGGCCTAAAAATGGCCCGTTCGTGCCATTTCACCCATTTGACCATCCAAGATACCCCGCCCACTCTAATGACCCATAATTCCCCACTCCCCTACCTGTCTGGGAATATTAGGTCAATTTTAGGCTAATTTCAGGCCCAGACCCCGGGTACACCAAGTGCTGTGGGCTATAGCATACCGATTTGGCCCAAAAAATAGCCCATTCACACCGATTTGCTCGTTTGACCACCCAAATAACCCCATTCATTCCAATAGACCATAATTCCCCACTCTCCAGTTTGCTTGAGAGCACCATGAAAATTTTTGTCCAATTTCACGTACCGACCCTGGGCACCCCCCCAATACTGTGGGCTATATTACACACTGGTTTGGCTAAAAAGTGGCCCATTCATGCCGTTTCAGTTGTTTGACCACCCAAATAGATCAACCCACACTAATGGACCATAATCCCCCGCTCCCCAGCCTGCGTAGGAGCATCAGGTCAATTTTTGGCCTATTTTACCCTTAGATTCGAGGTACACCCCTGAAATTGTGAGCTATTGCACACCAATTTGGCTAAAAAATTGCCCATTCGTGCTGTTTTGCCCGTTTGACCACCCAATGGTCACACCCATACCAATGGACCACACTCCCCCATTCCTCAGCCTTCCTGGGAGCATAGATTGATTTTCGAACCATTTCATGCCCGAACCTCGGGCACCCCCTTAGAACCTTGGCTATAACACACTAATTTGGCCCGAAAATAGCTCGTTCATGCTGTTTCGCTTGTTTGATCGCCCAGACGGCTTCGCCCACCCCAATGTCCTATACTCTCTTTCTACCCAGCCCGCCGGATACACCAGGTTAATTTTCAGCCTATTTTATGCCTGAATCCAGAAACACCCCTAGAATCGTGGGCTATAGCACACCAATTTTGCTTGAAAACTGGTCGTTCGCACCATTTTGACCATTTGACCACCAAAATGACCTCTCCCACCCCAGTTTCCCCCACTCCCCTACTACCCAGCCTACCTAGTAGCACTAGGTTACTTTTTGTCCCATTTTATGCTAGGAACCCAAGTACAACCTTTTAACCATGGGCTATAGCACACTGATTTGGCCTAAAAATAGTTCGTTTGCACTATTTTGTCCGTTTGACACCCAAATAGCCATGCCTACAGCCTGCTTGGGAGCACCAGGTGAAATTTTGACCCCAGGCAAATCCCCGAAATCATAGGTTACAACACACAAATTTTTGGCCTAGACTCCCCCACTCCCCAGCTTGCCTGGAGCACCAGGTCAATATTTTGGCCTATTCCATGCTTGGACCCCGCGTATACCCCTTGAATCGTGGGCTATAACATATCAATTTAGCCCAAAAATGGCTTGTTTGCACTATTTAAGCCATTTGACTACCAAATCAGCCTTGTCAAACCATATGGTCCATACTCCCACGCTCCCCAGCCTGCCTGGGTGTACCAAGTCAATTTTTAGCCTAGTTCACACTCGATCCCCAGACACACCCAAAACCATGGGTTATCGCACACCAATTTTTCTTGAAAATGGCCCGTTTATGCCATTTTGATAGTTTGTCCACCTAAATTGCCCCACCAACCCCAATGGCCTATATTTCCTACTCCCTAATATTCCTGGGAGTACCTGGCCAATTTTTAGCCCATCTCAGGCTCGAACCCTGGGTACACCCTTGAAACCTTGGGCTATAGCACACTGATTTGACCTGAAAATTACCTGTTCGCGTTTTTCACCTCTTTGACTAGCCAAAAGGCCCCACCCACCCAAATGACACACACTTCCCTGTTTTCCAGCTTGCTTGGGAGCACTAGGTTGATTTTTGGCTAATTTTATGCCCAGATACCAAACACCCCTAGAACTGTGGGCTATAGCACATCGATTTGGCATGAAAATGGCATGCTCGTGCTGTTTCTCTCGTTTGACCACCCAAATAGCCCCGTCTACTCTAATGGCCCAAACTACTCAACTCTCCAGCCTACCTGGGAGTACCACATTGATTTTATCCCTATTTTATACCCAAAACCCGGGCACACCCCCGATCCATGGGAAAGAGCACACTATTTTTGCCCGAAATTGGTCCGTTCGTGCTGTTTTGCCTATTTGACCACCCAAATGGCCCCTCCCACTCCAATAGCCCACACTTCCCTGCTCTTCAGCCAGCCTTGGAGCACTAGGTCAATTTTCTGCCAATTTCACGCCTAGACCTCGAACACCCTCCCAGAATTGTGGGCTATAGCACACCAATTTGGCTCGAAAACATCCTGTTCATGCCATTTTGCTAGTTTAACCACCCAAACGGCCACACCCACCCTATTTTACGATACTCCCCCACTACCTAGCCCGTCTGGGAGCACCAAGTTAATTTTTGACCTATTGAATGCCTGTAATTCGAACACAACCCCAAAATCGTGGGCTATAACACACCGAATTATCCCCAAATAGCCCATTCTTGCTGTTTCAACTGTTTGATCAGCCAAATGGCCTAGGCCACCCCAATGGCCCGCACTTTCTAGATCCCAGCCTGCCTGGGAGAATAGGGTTGATTTGGACCATTTCACGCTCAGACCTCGGGCACATCCCTAAAACCGTGGGCTATGCATACTAATTTGGTTTGAAAATGGCCCGTTCGTGCTATTTCTCCCGTTTGACCATCTAAATGGCCCCTTCCACCCTAATCGCGACCACTCACCTGCTCCCCATCCTGGGTAAGATCCCCAGGCTGATTTTTGGCCTATTTTACGCTCAGATCCTAGGTACACCCCCAAAACCGTAGGCTATTGCAAATCAATTTAGCCCATAGTAGAGCATTTGCTCTGTTTAGCCTGTTTGACCGCAAATTGTCCTAGCTCACCTATATAGCCCACATAACCCCACTCCCCAGCCTGCCCTGGGTACACTAGGTTAATTTTCAGCCCATTTCATTCCCGGACCTTAGGCTCATCCCCAGAACCGTGGGCAACAGAACATTTATTTACCTTGAAAAATGGCCCATTCACATTATTTCCCCTATTTGACCACCCAAACGGCTCCACCAATCCCGATGGCCCATACTCCCCTATTACCCAGCCTGCCTGGAAGCACCAAGTCAATATTTGACCTATTTTACGCTTGGACCCCGAGTACATCCACAAAATCGTGGGCTATAACACACAAATTTTAGCTCAAAAATGTTCTTTTTGCACCGTTTCACCTGTTTTACCACCGTAATGGACCATGCTCCTTTGCTCCCCAGTGTTCCTAGGAGCACTAGGTCAATTTTTGGTCCATTTTACACTCGGACCTCAGGCTCACTCCTGGAACCATGGGCTATAACGCACTAATTTGGCCTAAAAATGGCTCGTTCGCATTGTTTAGCCTATTTGACCACCCACATGGTGGCCATACCAATGGACTATCTTCCCTCTCTCCCCAGCCGTCGTGGGAGTACATGTCAATTTTTGGTATGATTCACGCTTAGAACCTGGGGATACCCTAGAACCATGGGCTATAGCACACTGATTTGGCTAAAAAAAGGCCCGTTCATAATGTTTTTCCCATTTGACAACCTAAATAACCCCGCTCACCTTAATGGCCCATAATCCCCTGCTCCTTGGCCTGCCTGGGAGAACCAGGTCAAGTTTAGGCCTATTTCACGCCTGGACCCCAGGCACACCCCAAAACTAAGGTCTATAGCATGGCGATTTAGCCCAAAAACTTCCCATTTGCATTATTTTGAATGTTTGACCACCCAAACAGGCACACCCATTCTAATGGCCCACACTCCTCCGCTCCCATCCTGTCTGGGGAACGAGATTAATTTTTGACCCATTTCATGCCCGGACACCGGGAACACCCTAGGAACCACTTATAGCTTACCAATTTGGTATAAAAATGCCCCATTCGTGCTGTTTCGCTTGTTCGACCACCCGAACGACCTCGACTACCCTAATGGCCTACACTTCTCAACTCACCAGCTTGTCTTGCAACACCAGGTTAATTTATGGACCATTTTACGCCTAAAAATTGGGAACACCCACAAAATCGTTGGCAGCACACTGATTTAGCCCAAAAATTGCCCGTTCTCACCGTTTTGCCCGTTTGACCACCCAAACAACCCCACCCACCCCAATAGCCTACACTCTCTTCTCCATAGCATGAATGGGAGCACTAGGTCAATTTTTGGCCTATGTCATGCTCGAACCCTGAGAACACCCCCGAAACGATTGGCTATAACACAAAGATTTGGTTAAGAAATGGCCTGTTTATGCTGTTTCAACTGTTTGACCACTCAAATGGACTCGCCCACCCTAATGGCCTATACTCCCCCACTCCCCAGCCTACCTGGGAGAATCAGGTCAATTTATGGCCTATTTTATGCATGCACCCCGAGCATACCCCCAAAACTGTGTGATACGAGACAAATAACCATCTTATCTTTTGATGACATCTTTAGAGGACAACACATAGAGTTTCAATACTTGGTCACCTCAAGGATACGACAACATGCATGGAGGTCCCATTTTGAGCATGCCATTAAACAAATCCATGTGTGGAAGATTACGTGGGGGCTTACATTTGATGCCAATTCGAGACTACAAGTTTTGAAGTGTGACCCCATGGTTTTGGAGCATTGAAGAAGCACCCTTTATTAAGGGTATTTTGGGGCTTGCCCATGTTATAGAAATAACCCATGACCTTCACTTTCATTAAGGGTATTTTGGTCCATTATACTATGTAATAAGCTAGGCTATATAGTCTCTTCTTAGGTCTTTTGTATTTAGTTTTTTAATGATGAATGTATGAAACACTTTAAAATCCTCTCTCTTGAGAGTAGAACACCTTAGTGTACTCTTAGTTAGGGCTTGGAAAAGCCATCCTTATTATAGGGCTTAGAAAAGCCAATATTGAGCTTTGCTTGGAAACGGTGGATCTTGAGGTGAGTTGATTTCCTTGGCGGTCACCGTAAGAGTGTGATTTTGATTATTACATTAATTAGGGTTAGTGTTGAAATAAACTTGGTTCTTTGTCTTGTAATAATCTTGGTCTCACTATCTATCCTTTCATTATTTTGCAAATCCGTGTATTTTATGTTTGTCATCTTGTATCCCTTTGTGTTGCTTGTTCTTCTCACATTTTGTGGACTATTTTGGCATATTGGTGGGCTGTTTTTGTATCATTTGGTATCAAATCTATCATTTATTTTGTTCCCACGAGATCAATCTTGGGTTTGTTAACTCAAAGAAAAAATTGTTGAAAAGCTGAAAAACTCAAAAATAGTAATCTATCCACGTTTTTGTATTTAGGCCAAAATTTTAAGCCTTGTTTTCTTATAATTTTTGTGTGTTTTTTGTGTTATATTGTTAGATATTTGTTTCCTAATATTAGAAGAGGTGTCCAAGGTCGAAAATCTCCCAAAAAGAAGTTATTCTACGGGTTTGGTGTCTTGGCCGAAGTGTTGTTGTTGTTTGGCCGAATTTGTGTCTAGATTTAGGTGTTGTTTTGATTGTATTTGTTGTTTTTTGTGTTGGTTTTATTTCTCTCTAACACTACTTGAGTCTAACTCAAGTTCTTGAGCAAAAGATAATTCCAAGTTGTTGTGGAAAGAGTGGACGGTTATGTTGTTGTTGTTGTTGAAGTTCTTGTGTTGTGTTGAAGAAGTCTTGTAAAAGGTTGTTGTTTTATCCAAATTCAAATTGAAGAGAGTTTGGGCTCTTGTTAGTCTTGAAATAACTTTCAAGACATTACCTAACAGGAAAAAGAACAAAAGACCTCCCAAAAGTCTTCATACCAAAAGGGAGTACGTTCATTTTTCTAGACAAGCCAAAAGAGGAAAGGGGGACAAGACCTCTAAAAGGTTGTCTTGCCAAAAAGGTGAAAGTTGGTAAAGGTTTGAATTTTGAGGAAAGGGATTTAAAGTCTTGTTTGTTAACCTACCAAAACTAAAATTCCCCCATCTTTGTGAAATTTGAACAACCAAAATTGTGGAACAAAAATTTTCAACTTCAACATTATTTTTTTTATCCATCGACCAATAGTCGAGTGCCATGTCATCAATAGCTCAAGAACATTGGAATTCGTAGTTTCACTTTTTTGATTCTATTGGTTTCCATTTTGTTAGTTCTCATACTAATTAGCAAACTAGTAAATACCTACTAGATTGTAGATTAGTTTTTGAGTATGTTTCTTTCGTGTTAATTATTGTATTTTGTGATTTTCTTGTTTATAAGTCGTAGTATTTTATTTGTTTCAAGTTCTTAAGTAAATTTTATTTTTGTGTCTTGAGTCGATCAAACAAGAATCCATTCTGGCCACCAAGTAGAATTGACATCCTATTGACTACCGGAGTATAAACAACTTTCAATATTCGTCGCTCCAATTGTGAGAATCACAAAAGTGGGTGTATACGAGTGTTGGTGAGGATCTTTTACTACTAATGTTGTTTTTCCTTCTATTTCTAAGGACATTTGTGTTGGTACCGACATGGCAAATGAAGGAGCGCAATGCCGAAGTGAAGTTGCTTCCCAAGATTGTAGAGGACCTTTATAACACAGCAAAGGAGAGTCGACTCAAGAACTTCAAGGTAAAATAGCTAATTCTTACACTTTTGTGCATGTGAATGCTAATTGTGTGGCTAGTATCCCATTGAGTGTGAGTAGTAGCTTACTTAATTGTAAGTCTAATGATTCTTTGCCTTTTATTGATAATGTACATATTGTGAGTGTGGATACACTAGTTGATCCTATTGATGACCAAATTGACTATTCTTGTAAGATCAATTTATGTCCACCTAGTGTTGAAGCCTATATGTTGAACGGAAGTACATCGTCTTATGTAATTGATGTTAATCAACCTATTTGTAAATATTGTCCACCACTTGAGTATGTGTGTGATGTGATTAATCAAACTCAGGTGAGTGAAGTATTTGAAAAATTTGGTCAACAAAAGGGGAGTGAACCCGAGAGCTATTCTTGGGACAATCTTGTGCTTGAAACCGCTTTGAAACTTAATATTGATCTCTTAGAGAGTGAGGAACTTGCTTGTTCCAAATTTGCCCATGGGTTGGATCATGCTCTCATTAGGTATAATTTCTTGTTTGAAAATGATATAAACACTCGTAATGAGCCTAGTAGTGAAAAAGATGGTATAGCTTACCTTGGAGGCTATAGCGTATATGTTAACCCACTATGGTGTAACAACATTCCTCCTAAAGATGGAAATCTCTTCTTGGAAGATGAGAGTACTCTTAAAGGTAAGGAATGTGTAGTCTTGAAAGTTATTCCTTCTACTTTGTGTGACTTTATTGTTGAGACTACTTATGGTGATGATTGGGAAACTAGTTGTGAGTACGCACATAAGGGCACCTTAGTAGAAGTTGACTTGAGAGATACTTTTCTCTACTCTCTATTTTCTTTCGATGATATGTATGCTATTGTAGAGAGTATGTCATTTAGTTTGGGTGGAGACCACGGGAAAGGGGAGTGTTTTCTAGACCTGTGTCTATGGCCACTCTTCATGTTTGACCTCGGTGCCAAATATGGAAATGGTGATGTTGGTGCACCCAACTTGTTGCTTGGTCTACTTGACAAACAAAGTGTCACTCTTGGTGAATCCTATAACCAAATCCTTCGTACATATTTCATTGAGTTTTTAATATTTCATTCAAAGGATCCTTGGTAATATTGCAAATTTATCCAACCTTGGAATGTTGAGATGATTTGTTGTGCTAACCGTAACCCTCATGCCATGAGAAGTTTGTATTTGTTTGTCCTCTCTTCAGTTTTGCAAGGTTTGGATTCGAGGTTGAATCCTTTTCAAGAAGGGAAGGATGATATGGGACAAATGGCTATCTTATCTTTTGATGACATCTTTAGAGGACAACACATAGAGTTTCAAGACTTGGTCACTTCAAGGATACGAGAAAATGCATGGAGGACCCATTTTGAGCATGCCATTAAACAAATCCGTGTGTGGAAGATTGCGTGGGGGCTTACATTTGATGCCAATTCGAGACTACAATTTTTGAAGTGTGACCCCTTGGTTTTGGAGCATTGAAGAAGCACCCTTTATTAAGGGTATTTTGGGTTTTGCACATGTTAAAGAAACAATCCATGACCTCCCCTTTCATTAAGGGTATTTTGGTCCATTATACTATGTAATAAGCTAAGCTAATATAGTTTCTTATTAGGTCTTTTCTCTTTAGTTTTTTAATGATAAATGTATGAAACACTTGAAAATCCTCTCTCTTGAGAGTAGATCACCTTAGTGTACTCTTAGTTAGGGCTTGGAAAAGCCATCCTTAGTATAGGGCTTGGAAAAGCCAATATTGAGCTTTGCTTGGAAACGATGAATCTTGAGGTGAGTTAATTTCCTTGGCGGTCACCGTAAGAGTGTGGTTTTGATTATTACATTAATTAGGGTTAGTGTTGAAATACACTTAGTTCTTAATCTTGTAATAATCTTGGTCTCACTATCTATCCTTTCATTATTTTGCAAATCCGTGTGTTTTTGTGTTTGTCATCTTGTATCCCTTTGTGTTGCTTGTTCTTCTCACGTTTTGTGGACTGTTTTGGCATCTTGGTGGGTTGTTTTTGCATCACTGTGGGCTATAGCACACTGATTTGGCTCTAAAATTGCCAGTTTGCACCGTTTTACCTGTTTGACCTCCCAAACAGGCCCGTTCACCCAAATAGTCCACACTCCCTTTCTCCCCAGCCTGCCTGGGAGCACCAAGTCGATATATGGCCCATTTCACACAAGGACACTTGGCACACCCCTATAATCGTGCGCTATAACAAATTAATTTGGCCCCAAAATGGCTCATTCATGCGGTTTTACCTATTTGACAACTAAATGCCCCTGCCCACCCCAATGGCCCATACTCCCCCGCTTCTTAGCCTGCCTAGGAGCACCAATTTAATTTTTTGCCCATTTACTCTCGTACCACTGGCACACCTCTGAAACCGTGGGCTATAGTACAATAATTTTGCCCAAAAATAGCCCGTTCAAGTTGATATGCTCATTTGACCACCCAAATGGCCCCACCTATCCCAATGAACCACACTCCCCCGCTCTTTAGCCTGCTTGGGAGTACTAGGTTAATTTTTGGCCTTTTCACGTCTAAAACCCTGGCAAACCCTAAAAATTGAGGGCTATAGCACACTGATTTAGCCCAAAATGGCTTGTTTGCACCATTTTGCCTGTTTGACCATCAAACTAGCCCCACCCACCAATATAGCTCACATTCTCCCATTCCTCAGCCTTCCTGGGTGCAGCAGGTTGATTTTCATCCTATTTCACATCGAGAAACTAGCCTCGCCCCCAGGACCGTGGGCTATAGCATATCGATTGGGCTTTAAAATGGCCCATACATGCCATTTTGTCCGTTTGACCACCCAAATGTCCTCTCCAACCCCATTGGCCCACACTCCTCCACTCCCTAGGGTTCCTGGGAGCACCAAGTCAAATTTTTGACCCATTTCATGCCCGTACCCCAAACACACCTTCAAAATTATGGGAAAAAACTGGTCTGGCCAAAAAATGGTCCGTTCGTAGCATTCTCCCGTTTAAACTTCGAAATGGCCCCGTTCACCCAATGACCTACACTTCCTCACTCCCCGTTCTGCCTGGAAGTAGCAGTTCGATTTTTGACCTATTTCACACCCAAACTTCTGGCACACCCCCAGAATCGTAGGCTATAACATATTGATTTGGCCTAAAAATGTCCCGTTCATGTTGTTTCACTCGTTTTACCACCCAAACAACCCTCCCTACATCAATGGCCTATATTATCCCGCTCCCCAGCCTATCTAGGAGCACACATGAATTTTTGGCCTATTTCACTCTCGAACCCCGAGCACTTCCCTGAAACGTGGGCTATAGCACATCAATTTAGCCCGTAAATAGCCCGTTCCAGCTATTTTTCCTGTTTGATCACCCAATTGACCTGCCTACCCCAATGCGCCACACTCCACAACTCCCCAACCTACTTGGGGGGAACCTAGTCAATTTTTGTCTAATTTTACTCTCGCACACCGGGCACACCCCTAAAATTGTGGGCTATAGCACACCAATTTGGATTGAAAACTGCCCATTCATTCAATTACTATCGTTTGACCATCCAAATGATGTTTCCCACCCAAATGGCTCACACTCCCCCACTCGCATCCTTTATAGGAACGCCAGGTTGATTTTTGGCCCATTCCTCATTCGAACCTTGGACATACCCCTAGAATCATGGGCTATAGAACATCGATTTGACTCAAAAATACCCCATTCACACTGTTTTGCCTGTTTGACCTCCCAAACAGCCCCGTATACCCCAATGGCCTACACTCCTGTTATCCTCAGCCTGTCTGGGAGAACTTGGTTGATTTTTGGCCCATTTAACGCTCAGACCCTGGGCATATCCCTAGAACCATGGACAACGCACTAATTTGGCTCGAAAACTGCTTGTTTGCATCGTTATGCCCGTTTGATCACCCAAACAACCCCGCCCTACCCAATGGTCCACACTTCCCGCTCCCAATTTGCATGGGAGCACCAAGTCAATTTTTGGCCCATTCCATGCTCGAACCCTAGGTACACCCCCAGAACCGTGGGCTATAGCATACAGATTTGGCCCAAAAATGGTTCGGTCCTACCTTTTAAACGTTTTGACTACCCAAATGGCCTCGTCCACCCTTATGGTCTACACTTCTTTGCTCCCCAGCTTGTCTAGGAGAATCAAGTCTATTTTTGACCTATTTCACACCCAAACCTCGGTCATACCTCAAAAACTGCAGGCTATAGTACACCAATTTAGCTAAAAAATGGTGCGTTCATCCCGTTTCACCCGTTTAACCACCCAAATGGATCCGTCCACCCTAATGTCCCATAATCCCTTTATCCCAGTCTGCTTGGGAGCACTAAGTCAATTTATGGCCTATTTCACGCATGGACCCTGGGCACACCTCTATAACCATGGGCTATAGCACACTAATTTAGCATAAAAATGGTCCGTTCGCTCCGGTTTACCCTTTTTACCACCCAAACGTATCCTCCCTCCCCAAAAGACCACACTTCCACACTCCTAAGCCTGCCTGGTCAATTTTTATCCCATTTTGATACAAGAATAATCACGGATATGAACTTAAGAGAGTGCGTGTTGGACCCGAGACTTGGTGGATGAAAATGAAGTGTAAAGGAGAACCTAAATGGACACAAAAACCATCCATACATAGCACTCCAAGGGAGCCTACTTGAAGCCATTCATTAAAGGGCCTTTTTGGTCATTTTACCTTACTTTTGTAATAAGTCTATAAATAGACTAGTTTAGGTCTTTAGTTCTTTAGTTGATAATTATTGTAAGTCTTGAACTTTTGAAACACCAAGTCCTCTCTCCTTGAGATACAAAACCAAAACTTGTAACTAGGATAGCATTCAAGGATGGAATCTCTTGTGATTGCTTGTTTGTTAGAAATGTTGGTGCTTGAGTAGTGGACTCCGCTCTTGTATCGTCGTAAGAACTTGGTGCTTGTTAACGTGTTTTGTAGGGTTTTTAGAGTTTAATAAACTATTTAGTTACTACTTTACATGTTTCCCTTGTGTCAAGTTATCTATCTTCTTTATCATTAAGTTTGTGTTTGCTTCCTTGTGTCGTTTTGTGTCTTGCTTATTATAGGTATTTGCGGATGACTTATGGACTGTTTTGTGCTCATTTAGATATCGTAAATGATTCCAAAAGGTATCTAAATGAGCACAAAATAGTCCACAAGTGACCCGCAAATACCCATAACAAGCAAGACACAAAACGACACAAGGAAGCAAACACAAACTTAATGATAATGAAAATAGATAACTTGACACAAGGGAAACATGTAAAGTAGTAACTAAAGAGTTTATTAAACTCTAAAACCCCTAAAAAATACGTTAAAAAGCACCAAGTTCTTATGACAATACAAGAGAGGAGTCCACCACTCAAGCATCAACGTTTCTAACAAACAAGCAATCACAAGAGATTCCACCCTTGAATGCTATCCTGGTCAGAAGTTCTGGTTTTGTGCCTCAAGGAGAGAGGACTTGGTGTTTCAAAAGTTCAATACTTAAAATAATTATCAACCAAAGAACTAAATACCTAAATTATTCTATTTATAGACTTATTACAAAAGTAAGGTGAAATGACCAAAAAGGCCCTTTAATGAATGGCTTCAAGTAGGCTCTCTTGGAGTGCTATGTATGGATGGTTTTGGTGTCCATTTAGGTGCTCCTTTACACTTCATTTGCATCCACCAAGTCTCGGGTCCAAAACGTACTCTCTTAAGTTCATATTCATGATTATTCTTGTATAACATTTAGTGCTCGAACCCCCAGCACACCCCTGAAACCATGGGCTATACAACACCAATTTTGCCTGAAAATGGTCCGTTCGTGTTGTTTTGCTCGTTTGATCACCCAAACGGCCCTATCCACCCAATATCCTACACTTTCCAGCTCCCCAGCTTGCTGGGAGAACCAGGTCACTTTTTGACTCATTTCACTCCCGTACCCGGGCACACCCCAGAACCGTGGCCTATGGCACACCGATTTGGCCCAAAATAGTTCGTTTGCATTGTTTTGCTCGTTTGACCACCAAATTGGCCCCACCCACCATATAGCCCACACCCCCTACTCTAAATCCTTCCTGGGTGAACTAGGTAAATTTTTAGCCCATTTCATGCAAGGACCCCGAGTTTACCCCTAGGACCATAGGCTATAGCACATCGATTTAGCCCAAAAAAGGCCCGTACGCACCATTTTTCCCATTTGACCACCCAAATAGCATCGCTAACCCTAGTGTCCCTCACTCCCTTGCTCCCCAGCCTGCCTAGGAGAACTAGTTCGATTTTTTACCCATTTTACGCTTGAATGCTAGGCACACACCTGAAACCATAGGCTATAGCACACTGATTTGGATCGATAATGGCTCGTTCATGCCGTTTCGCTCGTTTGATCTCCCAAATAGCCCCTTCCACCCCAATGTCCCACACTCCCTCGCTCCCCATCCTACCTGGGAGTGCTAGGTTAATTTTTGGCCTATTTCACACCTAGACCTTAGGCGCACCCTGGAATCGTGGGCTATAGCGCACCGATTTGGCCCTAAAATGGCCTGTTCACACTGTTTTACCCGTTTGACCGCCCAAGTGATCCCACCCATACAAATGGACCACACTCTCTCTCTCCCTATCTTGGATGGGAGTAGAGGTCAGTTTTTGAGCTATTTCATGCTTGGGCCCCAGACATACCCCAAAACTGCGGGATCTAACACACTGATTTGGCCCAAAAAATTATCTGTTCGCACTGTTTCTCCTGTTTGATCACTAAATGGCCTCACCCACCTCAATAGTCCATAGTCCCCTGCTCTCCAACCTGTTTGGGAGAACTGAGTTAATTTTTGTCCATTTCATGCCTAGACCCCGGGGATACCTTTGGAATTGTGGGATATAACACTATGATTTGGCTTAAAAACTTCCCATTCACGCCGTTTTAACCTTTTGACCACCTATATGGCCCTGAACCCCCACTGGGACGCACTCTCCTGCTCCCCAGCCTACTTGGAAGCACCAGGTCAATTTTTAGCCTATTTCACACCCGGACCCCAGGCACAGCCCTGGAGCAATGGGCTATAGCTCATCGATTTGGCCCAAAAATGGCCCATTCATGTTGTTTTGCATATTTGACCACACTAACATCCCTGAATACTCCAATGGACCATACTCTGGGAGAACTAGGTTGATATTTGGTCCATTTAATGCCCAAAACCTCGATACACCCCCAGAACTGTGGGCAGCACACTAATTCAGCTCAGAAATTGCCCGTTCATGCTGTTTCACTTGTTTGACCACCCAAATGGCCCCTACCAGCCCAATGTCTCTCACTCCTTGCTTTCCAGCCTATATGGTATCACCAGGTCAATTTTTAGCCTATTTAACACAAGGAACCTGATCACACCCCTGTAACCGTATGCTATGGAATACTAATAAGGCCCAAAAATAGCCCTTTCATGCCGTTTTGCCTGTTTGACCATCCAAATTTCCACACCCTCTTTAATTACCCATACTACCCCACTCCCCAGCCTACTTGGGAGCACCAGGTTGACTTTCAACCTATATCATCCCAGAAACTAGGCACACTCCCAAAATCGTGGGCTATAGCACACTGATTTGGCCCGTTCATGCTGTTTCACCTGTTCGATCACCTAAATGTCCCATCCCATAACAATAGCCCTTACTCTCCTGCTTCTCAGCCTTCTTGGAAGCACCAAGTTAATTTTTGGCCCATTTCATGCCTAAACCCCGAGCATACCCCTAGAATCGTGGGCTATAGCACATCGATTTGACTAAAAATGACCCGTTCACGCTGTTTTGCCTGTTTGACCTTCCAAATGGCCCTGCCCATCCTAATTGCCCAAAATCCCCACTCCCCATCCTTCCTGGGATATCCAGGTTGATTTTTGTCCCATTTCACACCCATACCCCGAGCATACCATCGAAACTGTAGGCTATAGCATAGATTTGGCCTAAAAATAGCTCGTTCACGTGGTCTCTCCTATTTGACCACCTAAATAGTCTCGCCCTCCCCAATGGCCTACATTGTCTCATACCCCATCCTGCATAGGAGTACTAAGTTTATTTATGGCCCATTACATTCCTGGATCCCAGGCACACTCCCAAAACCTTGGGCTATAGCACACTGATTAGGCAAGAAAATGGCCCTTTCGCGCTATTTCGCCCATTGGACCACCTAAATGTCCCCGGAAACCCCAAAGGCTGATACTCTCCTATTCCCCAACCTGTAAGGGAGAACCAGGTAGATTTTTGGCCCATTTCAGACCTGAATTCCATGCACACCCCAAGAACCATAGGCCATAGCACACCGATTTAGCCCTAAAATGGTCTGTTCATGTCGTTTTGTACATTTAGCCATAAAAATGGCCCCTCCCACCCTAATGACCCACACTTCCTTGCTCCCCAGCTTGCCTGGGAGTACCAAGTCAATTTTTATCCCATTTCACTCCCGGGCACACGCTCGAGACCATATGCTATAGCGCAACGATTTAGCTCGAAAATAGCCCATTCGTACTGTATCGCTCATTTGACAAACTAAACAACCTTACAAACTCCAGTGGACCATACTCCCCTGCTCCCTAGAATTACTGGGAGAACCAAGTCTAATGTCAGCCCATTTCATGCTCAAACCCCCGGGGCACCCCAGAACCGTGGGCCATAGCACATTGATTTGGCTCAAAAATTGCCTGTTTGGGTCATTTCACTCATTTGACCAGCCAAACGGGAGAACCCACACTAATGTCCTTCACTCCTTACTCCCCAGCCTGCCTGGGAGCACTAGGTTAATTTTTAGCCTATTTCTCGCCTAGACCCCAGGTACACCCTAGAACTATGGGCTATAGCATACAGATTTGGCCCTAAAATGGCTGATCATGCCATTTATCCTATTTGACCAGTCAAATGGACTCGCCCATGCTAATGGCCTTTACTCTCTCACTCCATAGCCTTTCTGGGAGCACCAGGCCAATTTTTAGCCCATTTCACACTCTGACCCCGGGCACACCCCCAAAACCGTGGGCAATAGCATAACGATTTGACCCCAAAATAGCCCGTTCGCATCGTTTCTCCCGCTTGATTTCCCAAACATCCTCGTACACCCTAATGGACCATACTTCCTTGATCCCTAGCTTTCCTGAGAGAACAAGGTAAATTTTTAGCCTATTTCACATAAGAACCCTAGGCACACCACTATAACCGTGGGCTATAGCACACCGATAAGGCCCCAATACAACCCGTTTGCGCTGTTTCGCCTGTTTGACCACCCAAATTCCATCGCCCACCTCAATGGCCCACACTACCTTGATCCCCAACCTATTTGGGAGAAATAAGTTAATTTTTATCCTATTTCACTCTCAGACCCAGGCACACTCCCAAAACTGTACGCTATCGCATACCGATTTGGCTTGAAAATGGCCTGTTCATTCCATTTAACCCATTTGAACACCCAAATGAACACTCCCAAAACTGTAGGCTATCGCATACCGATTTGGCTTAAAAATGGCTTGTTCATGCCATTTAACCCATTTGAACACCCAAATGCCCCTCACTCCCCCATTTTCCAACCTTTTTGGGAAACCCGGGCATCCCCCTAGAATCGTGGGCTATAGTACACCGATTTGACAAAACTGACCCGTTCGCGCCGTTTCATTCATTTGTCAACCCAAACAGCCCTGCCCACCCCAATGGCCCAAAATCGCCACTCCCTAGCCTTTATGGGAGCTCTAGGTCAATTTTTTGCCCATTTCACAGCTGGACCCCGAGCACACCCTCAAAACTGTAGGCTATAGCACACCGATTTGGCCCAATAATGACTCATTCATGCTGTCTCACCTATTTGACCATCCAAATAGCCCGGACCACCCTAATGTCCTACACTCACTTGCTCCCCAGCCTGCATGGGATCACCAGGTTGATTTTTGGCCTATTTCATGCTTCGATCCCGGGCACATTCCCAAAACAGTGGGCTATAACACATCGATTTAGCCTGAAAATAGCCCTTTCATATTGTTTCACTCGTTGGACCACCCAAAAGTCCACCCAAACCCCAAAGGCCTATAGTGCTCTGCTCATCAGCCTGCGAGGGAGAACCTGGTCAATTTTTGGCCCATTTCACTCCCGATTCCCGGGCACACCCTAGAAAACCATAGGCTATAACACACAGATTTAGCCAAAAAATGGCCCGCTCGTGCCATTTTGCATGTTTAACCACCTAAACGGCTCTTGTCAGCCCAATGACCCACACTCTTTCGCTCCCCAGCCTGCCTAGGAGTACTAAGTCTATTTTCTACCCATTTCACGCCCAGACCCTAGGCACCCCCCAGAATCGTAGTCAATAGAATAATAATTTAGCTTGAAAATGGCCCGTTCATGCTGTATCGCCCATTTGACTAACTAAACGCACCCGCCAACCCCAATGGGCCATACTCCTCTATTCCCCAGCCTGAGTGGAAGCACTAGGTTGATTTTTGTCCAATTTCATGCTCAAACCCCGAGCACATCACAGAACCTTGGGTTATAGCATATTGATTTGGCTCAAAAATTTCCCGTTCGGGTCGTTTCACCTATTTGACCACCCTAATGGCCCGGCCACCCAATGGACAACCTCTGCCAAGACTCCTTGGGAGAACCAGGTCTATTTTTGGATTATTTCACACCTGGACCCCGGGCACACCCCCAGAACCGTTGGCTATAGCACATCGATTTGGCCCAAAAATGGTTTATTCGTGTTGTTTCTCCCATTTGACCACCTAAATGGCCTCGCCCACACTAATGACCTACACTCCCTTGCTCCCCACCTGCATGGGAGAACCCAATCATTTTTTGGCCTATTTTTTCCTCAATCCCTGGGAACACCCCCAAAACCGTGGGCTATAGCACATCGATTTGGCCCAAAAATGGACCGTTCATGCCATTTTGCCTTTTGACCATCCAAATAGCCCCACCCACCCTAATGGCCTACACTCCCCTACTCCCCAGCTTGCCTAGGAGTACCAGGTCAATTTTTTGCCCATTTCACGCTCGGACCCTAGGCACATCCCTAGAACCGTGAGCTATAGAACATCGATTTGGCCCAAAAATGACCCATTTGCGTCGTTTTGCCCATTTAACCACTAAAATAGGCCCGTACACCCCAATTGCCTACACTTTCCTTCTCCTCAACTTGACTGGGAGCACCAGGTCAATTTTTAGCTAAGTTTCACTCCCGAAAACCAGGTAAACCCTTAGAACCGTGGGCTATAGCACACCGATTTGGCTAGAGAATAGCCCGTTTATATCATTTCGTCCGTTTGACCACCCTTATGGACCCGCCAACCCTAATGACCTATACTCTCCCATAACCCAGCTTGCCTGGGAGCAATAGTTCTATTTTTAGCCTTTTTGACCCCCAGACCCCGAGCACAACCCTGAAATTACGAGCTATTACACACCGATTTGGCTAAAAAATGGCCCGTTCATGCCTTTTCACTCATTTGACATAAAAACATCCGCACCAACCCCAACATCCCACACTCCTTATCCCCAGCCATCCTAGGAGAACCAAATCGATTTTCAAATCATTTCATGCTCTAACCTCGAGCATACCCCTGGAATCGTGGGCTATAGCACAACAATATTGCCCTAAAATAGCCTGTTTATTCTATTTTACCCGTTTGACCACAGAAACGACCATGGCCATCCCAATGACCCATACTCCCCTGCTACCCAGCCTGCGTAGGAGCATCAGGTCATTTTTCAGCCTATTTCACACCCGGACCCTGTGCACACCCCTGAAATCGTAGGCTATATAGCACACCGATTTGGCCCTAAAAAGGTCCGTTTGCATCGTTTTGCCCATTTGACCAATAAAATGGCCCTTCCCAACCCAATGGCCAATACTTCCCTACTCCCCGACCACGGACACCCCCCCAAAATCATGGGCTATAGCACACTGATTTAGCTTTAAAATGGCCTGTTCGTGCCGTTTTGCATGTTTGACCACCCAAATAGCCCCGCCCACCCTAATAGACTGCACTCCCTTTCTCCTAAGCCTGCCTGGGAGCACCTGATCGATTTTCGACCCATTTCACACTGGACCCTGAGAACACCCCTGGGAACTGTGGGCTATATCACACAAATTTTGCCTAAAAATGGTCCGTCCATATTGTTTTGCCTTTTTGACCACCAAACAGCCCTGTCTACCCCAATGGACCATGTTCCCCCACTTTCTGGCCTACATAAGAGCACCAAGTCGAATTTTGGCCAATTTCACATCCAAAACTCGAGCACACCCCCATAACTGTGGGTTATAGCACACTGATTTGGCCCAAAAAGGACCCACTTGTGCTGTTCGGTCATGTGACCACACAAAGACCCTGCACATCTCAAAGGTCCACACTTCCCCTCTCCTCAACCTGCCTTGGAGCCCCGAATAATTTTTGGCCCATTTCACAATCAAACCTCGGGTACACCATCGGAACCGTGGGCTATAGCACATTGATTTATCCTAAAAATGGATCATTTGTATCATTTCGCTCGTTTGACCACCCAAATGGCCCCGCCCACCTTAATAGCCCACATTCTCACACTCCTCAGCTTTCTTAGGAGCACCTGGTCAATTTTTGTACAATTTCACACCCGGACCTCGGGCGCACCCCAAAAACCTTGTGCTATAGCACACTGATTTGACTTAAAAATGGCCCATTCACGCTTTTTCTTCCGTTTGACCACCTAAAATAATCCCATTGTCATGACCCGAGCTGGGGCCCAGCCATAACGATCATCCCAACCTATGAAAGATGGGGCACTCTTCTAAATTTGGTAATCATGCACAATAATCATATAGAATAAGAAACTTTGCGGAAAATAATACATGACGAGTCCATGGTCAATCTAATAACTTGAACAAATTTAAAAAGGAAATTCTAAATATATTAAACATGTGACAACCATCTGCGAAATATCTAACATTACATTAACCATCATACGTCTGAGAAAAATTTGGGACAAGGCCCTCAGTAGACAAAAAAAGAGAAAGAGACAATGAAATCTGAAAATCAGGCCTTCCAAAAAAGAGAAGACTCACCAACTGCAACTTCTGACACACACACGGACCTACTGCTGTATGGGACCACAAAACTATACCTCGGATCCTGGACTATAGGGGTTTAATACAGATGTACTGGTACACAGAGAAATCCAAAATAATGCATTTATATATATAAAATAGGAGAGAGCGGGTCATGGAACATTATGCATGATATAGGTGAAAAACACATGGGCAATTCTTTGAAAATCATAAAACATTCTGATCAATGCAATTTTGATATTTGTATTACTTCTGAGTTAGGTGGAACTCCCCTACAATTCTGATATTCCATGGGCTATATGGAATCCGCCATTGACTCGGTAGGGAAGCCCCTAACCCAAGTTTACCGCAAGGGTTGGAGTGTCTGAGTCTGATACACCATAGGGCACTAGGACAGCGTAAAATCCCTCCAGGGGACATAGTTATCCGTATCGGCAAAACACGGTTTTAGGCAATAAGTTTTCTAAACTCGTGCCTTCTTCGGAGAACCACCTAGCATCTCTTTATGCCCAATTTTAGCCTTTTCTAAACATGCATCTTTGTAAATTCAAGATCTGTAAGTCTGAGTAAAATCTGATTCTATTTTATTCTATGTCTGTTATGGTATCGTCATACCAAGACTTGCAAGTCATGTTCTGAGCCATAAAAATCATATCATAGTTTTTTTTTCAAAACATAAAGTTCGGACCACCATACTTCAAATAATTAAAGAAGATTCATTCTTCAATGCATTTATCAAATTATGCAAAGATCATTCCTTTCAATCATTTCAACAACATTTTGTGGTCATGCAATTTTAGCAAACCATGCAATTCTTTCATTATATATATTCAACATTTATCAATATGCAACACCTCCCTCTCAT
>NC_061111.1:197522046-197635392 GCF_002878395.1 Capsicum annuum | reverse complement strand
ATGAGAGGGAGTGTAAATAGTCATGCTCTCAATAAAATATTCAACTCATTTTCATACATACATATATAAGATTATAAATCAATTTGGGGGAAAGGCCTAAAGACCAAAACAATAATCTCACTAAAGAATTCATAATGCAAATTTCAAAACCCCTTCAATAATTCATGATTTCACAATGTTAAAAGTTGTTGAACAATTTAATTATGCCCAAGTAGTTTTAGGAAAACCCCACGTACCTTAGATTACTAGGTTTGAAAGATGGAACCTGGATCTTGATCCGTTTCTTGAAATTCTTGATCTTAGGGATGAGTTCTTGATCTCTGGGGAGGAGATAGGGTTTTGATTTGAGAGAAAAATTGAATTATAGAGTGTATTACGCCTTTTGGGGGCGAAAATCCAGTGTTATAGGTGGATTTAGGTGAGGGGGAATGACCGAAATTCCTCTAGACCCATTAGAAACTGAAATACCATGTGAAACAGCTCCGTAACATGCAGGCCGATGCATCGCATCGACATCGCACCGGCTTACTGCCTCACACGGAAAATGTCATAACTTTTTGCTCGATTATCGGATTTTGACAAAATTGTTATAGTTCGAAAGCTAATTCAATTATCTACAATTTGGTGGGTCTTGAGCTGAAAAGTTCTATGTGTATTGAAAGTTATACACATTCAAAGTATACCATTGAAGAATCAAATATCAAACTTTGGATGAATGAATGACTCTTAGCTCAACTTTGCTCCAAGTGATTTTTATGAACACTTTTCAACTCATAATCACTTCATACACTAGGAGAAGGATCCTGACACATGAATTTAAATATAAACCATGGAATTAGAGCTTATGCACGTAGGAATGATGGTTCACTTTCAATCTCAAAAATGAGTAGTGTTATACCCGCCCACTCTAGTGTCCCATACTCCGCCACTCCTCAGCTTGAATGGGAGCACCAGGTTTCTTTTCAGCCAATTTTATGCCCGAACCCCGGGCACACCTCTAAAACCATGGGCTATAGCACATCGATTTGGCTCTAAAATTGCCCGTTTGTGTCTTTTCGCCCGTTTGACCACCCAAACAGCTTCGCTCATCCCAATGGCTCACACTACCTTAATCCGCAGCCTACCTGGGAGCTCCAGCTTAATTTTTGACCTATTTCACGCCCAGACCCTGGGCACACCCCCAAAACCATGTGCTAGCACACCGATTTGGCTTAAAAATGGCCTATTCATAGTGTTTTGGTTGTTTGACCACCTAAATGGCCTCGCCCATCCCAATGGCCCACACTCTCCCGCTTCCTAGCCTCTCTGGGTGTACTAGGTCTATTTTTGGCTTATTATACATCTATACCCCGGGCCTATCCCTGAAACCATTGGTTATAGCACACTGATTTGGCAAATAATAGCTCGTTTATGCTGTTTCACCCGTTTGACCACCCAAACTACCCCGTCCACACCAATGGCCAACACTTTCCCACTCCTAAGCTTTCTAAGGGGCACCAGGTTAATTTTTCATCCATTTCACACCCGGACCTTGGGCACACCCTAGAACCGTGGGCTATTAGAACACCAATTTGGCTAAAAAATAGTCCATTTGCTCCATTTCACCCAATTAACCACCAAACGGCCTCGCCCACCCTAATTGCCCATACTTCCCCACTTCCCAATTGGCTTGGGAGAACCAGGTCAATTTTTGCCCTATTTCACGCCTGTACCCCGAGCATACCCCCACAACCGTGGGCTATAGCCTAATAATTTAGTCCAAAAAAGCCCGTTTGCACCGTTTCACCTGTTTAACCAACTAAACAGACCCCGGACCCCGGACCCTGTTTCCCTACTCTCCATCTTACTCGGGAGAACTACGATGATTTTCAACATATTTAATGCCCGAACCTAGGGCACACCCCCAAAACTGTGGGCTATAACATATCGATTTGGCTTGAAAATATCTCATTCTCCCCGTTTTGTCCACTGGACCTCCCAAATGGCCCCACCCACCTCAATGGCTGGTGCTCTCCCATTCCCCAGCCTGACCGGGAGAACTAGGTCAATTATTTACCTATTTCATGCTCGAACCCCGGGTATGCCCCTGAACCATCGGATATAGTATAAAGATTTGGCCCAAAAATGGCCCATTCGAGAAGTTTTGCCTGTTTGACCACCCCAATAGCCCTGCCTACCTCAATAGCCCATACTTTCTATCTCCCAAACCTTCCTGGGAGCACCAGATCAATTTTGGCCTATTTTACGCCCAAACCTTGGGCAAACCCCCGGAATCGTGGGCTAAGCACCCCAATTTAGCTCAAAAATGGCCCATTCGCATCGTTTCACCAGTTGACCACCCAAATGGACCATTCCATCCTAATGGCCCATACTTCCCTGCTCTCCAACCTGCATAGGAGAACTAGGTTAATTTTTTGCCCATTTCACACGCTAACCTGGGTACACCCATGGAACTGTGGATTATAGCACACCGATTTGGCTGAAAAATAGACTGTTCATGCCGTTTTACCCATTTGACTACCCATATGGCCCCGCGCACCCCAATGGACTAAATTACCCTAATCCCCAGCCTATTTGGGAGTACCAAGTTGATTTTTGGCCTATTTTATGCTCGGCCCCTGGGTACACTCCCGAAACCCTGGGATATAGCACACCGATTTGACCTGGATGGCCTATTCAGGTAATTTTTCCTGTTTGACCACCTAAATAGACCCTCTCACACCAATTATTCACATTTCCCCACTCTAAAATCTGCATGGGACACTAGGTTGATTTTTGTCCCATTTCACATGCCCGAACCATGGGTACATCCCTGCCAAAAAATAGGTTATTTGTGTTATTTTGCCCATTTTAACCACACAAATGGCCTCGCCTACCCCAATGACCGATATTCACCTTCTCCCCAACCTACCAGGGAGCACCAAATCAATTTTTAATTCATTTCATGTGTACCTCAGGCTCACCCTCAAAATCGTGGGCTATAAACACCGATTTAGCTTGAAAATGACACATTTGCACCATTTTAACCGTTTGACCAACCAAACGTCCCTACCAACCCCAATGACCCATACTTCCCTACTTCTCAGCTTGTCTGAGAGAACTAGGTTGTTTTTGACCCATTTCACGCCCAGATCCAGGGCACACTCCCAAAATCATGGGCTATGGAACACTAATTTGGCCAAAAAATGGCCCATTTGTGCCATTTCGTCCATTTGACCACTCGTATTGCCCCGCACACCCCAATGAACCATATTCACCCACTCCTCAGTCTATCAGGGAGAACCAGGTCAAATATTTGTCCATTTCATACTCATACCCCGGGTACACCTCAGGAATCATGGGCTTAGAACACCGATTTGGGTGGAAAATAGCACGTTTGCACCGTTTTTCCAGTTTGACAAACCAAACATCCCTGCCAACCCCAATGGCCCATACTCCCCTACTTCTCAGCTTGTCTGATAGAACTAGGTTATTTTCTAACCCATTTCATTCCCGAATCCAAGGCACACCCTTGAAACCGTGGGCTATAACACACCAGTTCGGCCTAAAAATGGCTGTTCAATTTGTTTTACCCATTTGACCACCTAAACGGCACCTTCTACCCAAATGTCCCACTATACCTTGCTTCGCAGCCTACCTAGGAGCACTAGGTTGATTTTTAACCCATTTCACTTTTGGACCCTGGGTACACCCCTGGAACAGTGGGCTATAGCACACCGATTTCGCTCGAAAATGGACTGTTCATGCCATTTCACCCGTTTGACAATCCATATGGCTCAGCCCTCTCTAATGACCTACACTCCCCTATTCCCCAGCCTACTTGGGAGCATAAAGTCAATTTTTTGCCTATTTCACTCTCGGACTCCGGGCACACTCCTGGAATCATGGGATATAGTACACCGATTTGACCTGAAAATGGCCTATTCGGGCTATTTTACTTGTTTGACTACCCAAAAAAAACCCGCCCACACCAATGACCCATATTTCCCTATTTCACAGACTGCCTAGCAGCACTAGGTTTATTTTGGCCCATTTTACACGCCCGAACCAAGGGCACACCCGTTCCCAAAAATTGACCATTTGTGCCGTTTCGCCCATTTGACCACCCAAATGGCCCTGCCCACCCCAATGACCCATATTTATTCGCTCCCCAGCCTATCAAGGAGCACCAGGTGAATTTATGGCCCATTTGACGCCTGTACCCCGAGCACACCCTAGAATACTGGGATATAGAGCACCGATTTAGCTTGAAAATGACCCGTTTGCATTATTTCGCCAGTTTGACCAACCAAACATCCTTACCAAACCCAATGGACCATAATCCCCTACTGTTCAACTTTTCTGAGATCACCGGGTTATTTTTCAACCCATTTCACGCCCAAATCCTGGGTACACCCCCAAATCCATGGGCTATAGCACACCAATTTGGCCCAAGAATGGCCCGTTTGCACGGTTGTGTCCATTTGACAACCTAAACTGCACCATCCACCCCAATGGCCCACTCTACCTTGATCCCCAACCTATTTAGGAGCACCAGTTCAATTTTTGATCCATTTCACATCGGGACCCTGGGTACACCCCTGGAACCATGGGCTATAGCACACTGATTTGTGCTGTTTTGTCAATTTGACCATCCAAACCGCCCTTCCCACCCCAACAGACCATAATCCCCCAATTCTCAGCCTTTCTGGGAGCAACAAGTCAATTTCAGGCTATTTCATGCTCGAACCTCGAGCACACCCCCTGCCCTATGGGTAATAGCATAATGATTAGACCTAAAAATGGCCCGTTAGTGCCATTTTACCCGTTTGACCACCCTAACAACCTCGCACACCCCAATGGCACCATTCCCCCGCTCTACAACCTACCTAAGAGAACCAGGTCAATTTCTGGGCCATTTCACGCCCTCACCCCAGGCATACTCGTGGAACCGCGGGCTAAAGCACACCGACTTCGCCTGAAAATGGCCCATTTGGGCTGTTTCACTCGTTTGACCACCAAAATAGCCTCTCCCACCCTATTGAACCATACTTCCCTAGTCTTCAGCCTACCTGGGAGCTCCATGTCGATTTTTAGTCAATTTCAAGCCCGAACCCTAGGGTACTCCACCTAGAACCGTGGGCTATAACACACTAATTTGGCATAAAAATGGTCTGTTTGCAAGGTTTCGCCCATTTGACTTCACAAATAGCCTCACCAACCATAATGACCCACACTCTCCTGCCCCTAGCTTGCCTGGGAGCACTAGGTTGATTTTTTGCCTATTTCACACATGGACCCCGGGCACTCCCATAACCGTGGGTTATAACACACCAATTTGTCTCAAAAACACCAATTCATGCTGTTTTGCATATTGGATGACCTGCCCACCCTAATGGTTAACACTCCCCCACTTCTCGGCATGCTTGCAAGTAGCAGGTTAATTTTTGGCATATTTCACGCCCGAACGTCGGGCACTCCCTTAGAACTGTGGACTATATAGCACACCAATTTGGACTGAAAATGGCCCGTTCATGCCATTTTGCCTTTTTGACCACCGAAATAGCCCCGCTCAAACTAATGGCCCACAATCCCCCGCTTCTCATCCTACCAGGGAGCACCAAGATGATTTATGTCCAATTTCACGCCTGGACCACGAGCACACCCCCGGAACCATGGGCTATAACACATTGATTTAGCCTAAAAATGGCCCTTTTGCGCCGTTTCACCCGTTTGAACACCTAAACGGCCCTTCACACCCCAATAACCCACACTTCCACACTCCCCAGCCTGCCTGGGAGTACTAGGTTGATTTTGGCCCATTTCACTCCCGGACCCCGGGAACACCTCCCAAAACCGTGGTTTATAGCATACCAATTTGGCCCAAAAATTGCCCGTTTATGTCATTTTGCCCGTTTGACTATGCAAATGCCCCCACCTATCCTTATGTCCTACACTCCCCTACTCCCTAACCTGCCTGAGAGCACCAGGTTAATTTTTGGCCAATTTCACGCTCGAACTTCGGGTACACCCCCAGAACCCTGGGTTATAGCACACCTATTTGTCCCTAAAATATCTCATTCGCACCATTTCACCCGTTTGACCACTTAATTAGCCCCACCCACCCAAATGGCCCACAGTCTGTTGCTTCCCAGTCTGCCTAAAAGCACCAGGTCAATTTTTAGTCTATTTAATGCCCGAACCCTGGGCACACCCCGAATTGTGGGCTTAGCACACTGATTTGGCCCAAAAATGTCCATTTGTGCCATTTCACCCGTTTTTCCAAAAAATAAACCGTTTACGCTGTTCACCCATTTGACTACCCAAACGGCCCCGTCCACCCTAATGGCCCACACTCCCCTCGTTCCCCAACCTCCCCAAGAGAATCAGCTAAATTTTTAGAAAATTTCACGCTCGAACCCCAGGCACACCCCCTAGTGGGCTATGGCACACTAATTTAGCCTGAGAATGGTACGTTCGTGCCGTTTTGCCCGTTTGACCAACCAAATGGCCCCACCTATCCCAGTGACCCACACTCCTTTGCTCCCCAACCTCCCTGGTAGCACCAAGTAAATTTTTGACCCATTTCACGCCTGAACCTCGGGTACTCCCCTGGATAAGGGATATAGCATATCGATTTAGCACTAAAATAACCCATTTGCACTATGTCACCCGTTTGACTACCCATTCTGCACACGCCAATGGCGAATAATCCCCCACACCACAGCCTCCCTGGGATCACCAGGTCAAGTTTTGGCCCATTTTACACCCGAACCCCCGGCACAGTCACAAAACTGTGGGCTATATCTCACCAATTTGACCCCAAAATGGCTCGTTTATGCCATTTTGCCCGTTTGACCACCCAAGTGGCCCCGCTATCCGAATGACCCATACTACCCCACTTCTCAGCTTCCCTGGAAGCACTAGGTCAACTTTCAGCCTATTTAACACTCGAACCTCGGGCACACCCCCAGAACCGTGGCTATAACATACCGATTTAACCCAAAAAATGCTCGTTCATGCCATTTTGTTCGTTTGACCATCCAAATGGTCCCGCCCATCCCAATAGCCCATAATCCCCCACTCCCTAGCCTCCCTAGGAGCACCAATTTGATTTTTTGAAAATTTCACACCAAGAGCCTGGGCACGCCCCTAAAACGTGGGCTAGTGCACACTGATTTAGATCGAAAATGGAATGTTTGCGGTATTTCACTCGTTAGAACACCCAAACGGCCCCTCCAACCCTAATGGACCACACACCCCTACTCCCCAGCCTCCTTGGGAGAACCAGGCTAATTTTTGGCTTATTTCACACTCGGACCTCGGGTACACCCCAGTACCGTGGGCTATAGCACACCGATTTAGACCGAAAATAAACCATTCACACTGTTTTGCTCCTTTGACAACCCAAACGGCCCTAACCACCCTAATGAACCACACTCCCTCTCTCTCCAGCCTACCTGAGGGCACCAAGTCAATTTTTAGCCTATTTCACGCCCGGACCCCGAGCACACCCCCATAACCGTGGGCTATACCAGACCAATATGGCTAAAAAATACACCATTAATGCTGTTTTGCCCGTTTGACCATCCAAATGGCCTTGCCTGTTGCTAGCGCCCACACTCCCCTGCTCTCCAGCCTCGTTGGGATTACCAGGTGAATTTTTGGCCCATTTAACGCCTGGAACCCTGGCACACCCCGGAACCATGGGCTGTAGCACACCAATTTGGCCTGAAAATAGCCCATTCACATCTTTTCGCCCGTTTCACCACCCAAATGACCCCGTCCACCCGAATGGCCAATATTATCCTGCTCTTCAACCTCTTTCATAACATCAAGTTAATTTTCAGCCCATTTCACGCCCCAATCCATGAGCACAGCCCAAAATCGTGGGCTATTATATACAAATTTGGTCCAAAAATGGCCTCGTTTGCTCTATTTTGCCTATTTGACCACCCAAATGACCCTGCCCCCGTTAATGGACCATACTCCCTAGCTTCCCTGAGAGCACCAGGATGATTTTTGGCCTATTTCATACTCAGACCATAAGCACAACCACAGAACCTTGGGATATAGCACACCGATTTGGCAAAAAAATAGCTCGTTTGCACCGTTTTGCCCGTTTGACCACCTAAATAGCCCCGCCCACCATAATGGCCTATACTCTCCCACTCCCCATCCTTCCTGGGAGCATCAGGTCAGTTTTTGACCCATTTCACGCTCGAACCCTAGGAACATCTCTGGAATTGTTGGCTATAGCACACCAATTAGACTTGAAAACATCCCGTTTGCACTGTTTTACCCGTTTGAACACCCAAATAGACCCGCCTACCCCAATGGCCCATACTTCCCCACTCCCCAGCCTCTCTGGGAGCACCAGGTCAATTTTAGCCCATTTCACGCTCGAACCCCAGGCACACCCCCAGAACCGTGGGTTATAGTACACTAATTTAGCCCTAAAATGGTCGATTTGCACTGTTTGACCACCTAAATGCCCCGCCCACCCTTACCTCCCACACTCCCCCACTCCCCCACTCCCTAACCTCTCTATGATAACCCTAGAATCGTGGGCTATAAAATATCAGTTTAGCTTGAAAATGACCCGTTTGCATCGTTTTGCCTGTTTGACCAACCAAATGTCCCTGCCAACCACAATAGACCATACTCCCCGCTACTCAAATTTTTTGAGAGCACCAGGTTTTTTTTCAACTCATTTTATGCCCGGATCCTGGGTACACACCCGAAATCATGGGCTATAGCTCACCAATTTGGCCCAAGAATGGCCTGTTTGCACCGTTTTGCCCGTTTGACTACCTAAGCGGCACTGTCCACCCCAATAGCCCACTTTACCTTGCTTCCTATCCTACCTAGGAGCACTAGGTAAATTTTTGACCCATTTCACATCGGGACCCTGGGTACACCCTGGAACCATGGGCTATTAGCACACTGATTTGCCCGAAAAATGGCTCGTTTGTGCTGTTTTGTCCATTTGACCATCCAAGCTGCCCCTCCCATCCCAACATCCCATACTCCCCCGCTTCTCAGCCTTTCTGAGAGCACCAAGTCAATTTCATACTATTTCACGCTCGAACCTCAGGCACACCCCCTACACCATGGGTAATAACACACTGATTTGGCCTAAAAATAGCCCGTTCGTCCTATTTTACCCGTTTGACCACCCTAACAACCTCGCACACCCCAATGGCCATACTCCTCCTCTCTACAACCTACCAAAGAGAACCAAGTTAATTTTTGGACCATTTCACGCTCTCACCCAGGTACACTCGCGAAACTGTAGGCTAAAGCATACCGATTTCGCCTGAAAATGGCCCATTTAGGCTGTTTCACTTATTTGACCACCAAAACGGCCCCTTTCACCCTAATAAACCACTCTTCCCTACTATTTAACCTGACTAGGAGCACCATGTCATTTTTTAGCAGATTTCAAGCTCGGACCCTGGGGCACCCCCTAGAACCGTGGGCTACAACACACTGATTTCTCGTAAAAATGGCCTATTTGCGCGGTTTCACCCATTTGACTATCCAAATAGCCCTCCAATCCTAATGGCCCACACTCTCCTACCCCCATCCCGCCTGGGAGCACTAGGTTGATTTTTTGGCCATTTCAAGTGTAGACCCAGGGCACTCTCCCATCACCGTGGGTTATAGCACACTGATTTATCTTAAAAACACCAGTTTACGTCGTTTCGCATGTTTGATGACCCGCCTACCATAATGGTTCAAACTCCCTCACTCCTCGGCATGCTTGGGAGTACCCGGTCTATTTTTTGCCCATTTTACGCCCGGACGTCAGGCACTCCCTTAGAACTGAGGACAGTATAACAAACAGTTTTGGACTGAAAATGGCTCGTTCACGCTGTTTTGTCTATTTGACCACCGAATTAGCCCCGCCCAGACCAATGGCCCATAATCCACCGCTCCTCAGCCTACCTGGGAGCACCAGGCTTATTATGGCTAATTTCACGCCTGGACTATCAGCACACCCCTAAAACCATGGGCTATAACACACTGATTTGGCTTTAAAATGGCCCTTTCGTGTCTTTCCGCCTATTTGAAAACCCAAACGGCCCTTCCCACCCCAATGGCCCACACTTACATACTTCCCAGCCTGTCTGGGAGTACTATGTTGATTTTGGCCCATTTCACTCTCGGACCCTAGGAACACCTCCTAGAACTATGGTTTATAGCATACCGATTTAGCCCAAAAATGGCCCATTTGTGTCGTTTTGCCCGTTTGACTATGCAAATGCCCCTGCCCATCCTTATATGCTAAACTACTTTTCTCCCTAGGCTTCCTGAGAGCAATAGGTCAATTTTTGGCAAATTTCACGCTCGAACCTCGGGTACACCCCCAAATCGTGGGCTATAGCATACCTATTTATTCCAAAAATACTCCCTTTGTGCTGTTTCGCCCGTTTGACCACCCAATTAGACCCACCAACCCAAATGGCCCACACTCTTCTACTCCCTAGTCTTCTTGGGAGCACCAAGTCAATTTTTAGTCTATTTAATGCCCAAACCCTGGGCACACCCTAAAATCGTGGGCTTAGCACATTGATTTAGCCCGAAAGTGGCCCATTCACGTTATTTTGCTTGTTTGACAACCCAAATGGACTTGCCCACCCCAATGTCCCACACCTAGCCAGATCCCCAGCTTTTTTGGGAGAACAGGGTCAATTCTTGGTCCATTTCACAATCGGAACCCTGGGCAATAACACACTGATTTGTTCTAAAAATGGCTCGTTCGTGCTATTTTTGCCCGTTAGACTACCTAAATGGCACTTCCTACCCTAATTGCCCGCATTCTCTACTCCCTATCCTACTTGGGATCACTAGGTCTATTTTTGGGCCTATTTCACGCATAAACACCAGGCAAATCCCCAAAGTCGGCGGCTATAGCACACAGATTTTGTCCTAAAATGGCCCATTTGCGTTGTTTAGCTCATTGGACCATCAAAACATCCTAGCCCACCCTAATGAACCACATTTCACCAATCCCCATCCTACCTCGAACACCAAGTCAATTTTTGGCATATTTCGTGCTCAAACCTTGAGCAAACTCCTGGAAATGGGGGCTATAGCACACCAATAAGGCTAAAAATGGCATGTTCACGTCTTTATGCACATTAGACCAGCCAAATAACCCCGCCCACCCAATGGTCCACACTTCCTTACTCCCAACCTGCCTAGGAGCACTAGATCAATTTTTGATCCATTTTACGCTCGAACCCCGAGCATACCCCTGAACCGTAGGCTATGGCACATTGATTTAGCCCAAAAATTGCCTGTTAGCACTGTTACGCTCATTTAAACATCCAAATGGCCCTGCCCCCCTTAATGGCACAAAATCCCCCACTCACTAGCCTACCTGGGAGCACTAGGTCAATTTTCAGCCTATTTAACGCTAGGACCCTGGGCACGCCACCAGAATTCTGGGCTATTGCACACTAACTTGGCCCCAAAAATGTCCCATTCAAGCTGTTTCACCCATTTGACCACTTAAACGGCCCCTCCCACCCTAAAACCCCACAATCTTCCATTCTCCATCCTTCCTGAGAGCACTTGGTAAATATTTGGCCAATTTTACCCTCGTGCCTAAGGTACACCCTCGGAACCATGGGGTATAACACAATGATTTGGCCCAAAAATGGACTGTTCACGTTGTTTCGCCCGTTTGACCATCCAAATAGACCCGTCATACTCTCCCATATCCCTGGCACTCGCAGGAAGCACTAGGTCAATTTTTGGCCTATTTCACGCACGAAAACCAGGCATACCCCCTAAACCGAGGGCTATAGCACACCGATTAAGCTGGAATATAGCTTATTTGAGCCGTTTTGCCCATTTGACCTCGTAAATGGCCTCACCCACCCTAATTGCCCAAACTCCCCCACTCCACAGCTTCCCTGGAGGCACCAGGTCAATTTTTAGCCCTTTACACGCTCGGACCCTGGGAACACCCCCAAAACTGTGGGCAATAGAACACCGATTTGCCTAAAAATGACTCGTTCATGCTGTTTTGCCTGTTTGATTACACAAATGGCCCCGCCAACACAAATAGCCATACTCCCTGGGAGCACCAGGTCAATATTTTGCCTATTTCATGCCTGGAACCCAGGCACACCCATAGAACTATAAGCTATAGCACACAAATTTGGCCAAAAATGGCTCGTTCAAGTCGTTTCACACGTTTAACCACCCAAACGGCCCTACCTACCTCAATGGCCCATACTTCTTCTCTCCCCAGCCTCCCTAGGAGCACTATGTCAATTTTTGGAAAATTTCATGATCGATTCCCGGGTATACTCGCAAAACTATAGGATATAACATAACAATTTGGCCTGAAAATAGCCCATTTGTGCCGTTTCGCCCGATTGACCATCCAAACGGCCCTTCCCACCCCAGTGGCCCATACTCCCCCGCTCCCTCGCTACTCTGGGAGTACTAGGTCAATTTTTATCCCATTTCAGGCTCGAACCCCTGGCATACCCCCAAAATCGTGGGCTATAGCACACCGATTTGACCTATTTCATACCTGAACCCCGGGAACACCCCTGAAACCATGGGCTATAGTAGAACTATTTAACCCAAATTTGGCCCATTTGCACCGTTTTGCTTGTTTGACCACCCAAATGACTCTGCACACCCCAATGGCCCATACTCTCCCGCTCCCCATCCTCCTTGGGAGCACCAGGTCAATTTTTGCCCTATTTCACAATCAAACCCCGGTCTCACCCTCGGTACCATAGGCTATAGGATATCAATTTCGCTCGAAAATAGCTCATTAGTGCTATTTCACCTATTTGACCACCCAAATGGCCCCGCCCACCCCAATTCACACTCTGCTACTTTCCAATGTCCTTAGAGCACCCGATCAATTTTTGGCCTATTTCACGCCTGGACCCCGAGCACACTCCTAAAACCATGGGCTATAACACATTGATTTGGACAAAAAATAGCCCGTTTATGTCATTTTTCTCGTTTGATCACGTAAACAACACTTCCCACAACAACGACCCACACTCTCCGACTCTCCAGCACCTCATTGGAAGCACCAGGTTGATTTTTGATCCATTTCATGTTCGGACCCCTAGAACACCCCAGAACCATGGTTTATGGCCTACCAATTTGGCCCAAAAATGGCCCGTTTGTACTATTTCATCCGTTTGACTATCCTAACGACCCCGCCAAATGATATTGGGTGTATTTATATGCCTAGCACCATAACTTATCCATATTTTACCAAAGTTTAGAGAACAAAGTGCCTAGATTCTTATGTTTTTACTCTACTTCTATGTAATTAAGCTAACCGATGTGATTAGTATGATTTCAGGTATTAATGAAGTAGATGAAGATATAATGAGACTATGGAATATGGATGGCATATGACACAAGAGAGAGTAGCTGTCTGGATCAAATGTGGTGCCTAGAAACTATGTCCAAGACTAGTTTGTCATTTATAATTAGTTCAGGGACTTAGAAGGCAATTATGAGAGAAAAGATTATTAAAAGGCTTAATGCTGAATTTTTAGTCATTATTCATTATTCTGTATTATTTTTGGGAGAGGAGAAAGGCGGCTTAGCTTGAGGAGAGAGAGAAACATTTTCTCTCTTGTTTTCACTATTCACACATCAAGATCATCTTCTAGTTTTTGGTATGATGAATATTTCTATTGGGATTTCCGTTTTACCCATGAGTATCTAAGTTTATTAGTTAGGTTTATGGAAGCCTTGTAGCATATAATCTATTACTTTGGGTTTTGAATTCATTATGCATTAATTTGTTTACATCATACTCTCTTTGCTTATCTTGAATTCTCATGGTTGCAAACATAGAGGATATGCCTTAAAACACAACTTGTTCGAAAGAAAGGTTGATGTTTGGAAAAGAGAGTAGTGACAAGAAAATAGGATTTCCAATCCCTTTATCATATGTTAATGCCTTAACAGAATTAACTATTTGGAGATTTCGTATTGTTTTTCGTAAACACTTTTTATTCGAGAGAACTAAAGTGAATTAGTCCTTGATGGATGAGAAACACACGGATTATGTTATTAAATAAAATACGTTTCTCTGTAAGCACGATGCATGTATGAATTTGTAAAGCCCATAGTTAGAAAGTATTGAAAACTACAACGTGGACATAACCCTAGCTCGCTATTTCTCTGAATTTGAATACTACTACACGTATTTCATCTTGTTAAACTGAAACCATTAATTTGTGAACTGAATCAAATCCCCCCTATTTATTTTACAAAAACAAATGATTAAAAGTCAACTAATCTGCATACAACTTAATTAGAACCATATTCCCTGTGGGATTCGACCCTAACCTAGTTGGGTTATATATTTGACAACGACCGCTTACTCTCTCGTAAGAGAGGTGTAATTTAGGCATATCGCCAACCCCAATGGACTACACTCCCCTGCTCTTCAGCCTTCCTGGGTGAACTAGGTCAATTTTTGCCCTATTTCACGCTCGAACCCCGGGCACACCTCCAAAAATGTGGACTATCGCACACCGATTTGGTAAAAAATGGCCCGTTTAAGTCGTTTTGCCTATTTGACCACCCAAACTGTGCCACCAACCCAAATAGCCCACACTCTCTCACTTCCCAGCCTCCTTAGGAGCATCGATCAATTTTTGGACTATTTCACACTTGGAACCCGGGCATACCCCGATAACCGCGGGCTATAGAACATCGATTTGGCTAAAAAATGTTCGTTCGTGCTATTTTGCCCATTTAACCTCCAAACGGACCCTCCCACTCCAATGGCCTATAATCCCCTGCTCCTCAGCCTCCCTGAGAGTACCAGGTTAATTTTTGGACCATTTCACACCTGAACCCCGGGCACACCCCTGGAGCCGTGGGCTTTAGCAAATCAATTTGGCTTGAAAATGGCCAGTTTGCATCGTTTTGCCCGTTTGACCACCCAAACAGCCTCGCCAACCCTAATGTCCCACACTTTCCTACTCCCCAGTCTCCCTGGGAGCACCAGGTCGATTTTTAGACTATTTCACGCCTGAATCCCGAGTACATCCCTGGAACCGTGGGCTGTAGAATACCAATTTTACCTAAAAATGGCTTGTTCACGCCATTTCGCCCATTTGACCACCCAAATGGCCCAACCCACCTTAATGGCCCACACTCCCTTACTTCCCAGCCTACCTAGGAGCACTAAGATTATTTTTGGCCTATATCACGCCAAGACCCACGGAGCACCGCCAAAAACGTGGGCTATAGCACATTGATTTAGCCCAAAAATAGCTTGTTTGAGATGTTTCCGCCATTTGACTAACAAAACCACCCCAATGGCCCATACTCTCCTACTCCCCAACCCTTTTGGGAGAATCAAGTCATTTTTCGCCCATTTCACACCCAGACCTCGAGCACACCCCCGAAACCGTGGGCTATAACACATTGATTTAGCCCAAAAATTGACCGTTCACCTGTTTGACCAGCCAAACGACCCTGCCCACCCCAATCGCCAACACTCCCATGCTCCCCAAACTCCCTAGGAGCACCAAGTAAATTTTTGGCCCATTTCACGCCCTAACCCTGGTCATACCCTCGAAACTGTGGGCTATAGCACACCGATTTGGCTCGAAAATGGCCCGTTCTATCTGTTTTTACTTTTTGACCACACAAACAGCCCCACCCACCCTAATGGCCCATATTCCACCACTCCAAGCCTCTCTAGAAGAACTAGGTTGAATTTCGGCCTATTTCACATTTGGACCTCAGAAAAACCCCTAGAACAGTGGGTTATAACACACCAATTTGGTTCGAAAATGGCCTATTCATGTTTTTTTTGCCCGTTTGACTACCCAAACATTCTTGCCCACCCCAATGGATCATAATCTTATGCTCCCTAACCTCCTTGGGAGTACTTGGTCAATTTTTGGACAATTTCACTCCTGAACTCTGGGTAAATCCTCGGAACCGTGGGCTATTACATACCAATTTAGCTCAAAAATGGCTCGCTAATGCCGTTTCACTCGTTTGACCACCCAAACGTCCTTACCCACCCTAGGGGGGAACACTTCCCCACTTCTAAGCCTCCTCCGGAGCACTAAATCAATTTTTAGCCCCTTTCACGCCTGAACCCTGGGCACACCCTCAGAATCGTGGGCTATATCAAATCGATTTGACCCAAAAATAGCCCGTTTGTGTCGTTTCTCCCGTTTGACCACCAAATGGCCCCGCCAACCATAATGGCCCATACTTCCCGCTCTCCCCTACCTCGTTAGGATCATAGGCCAATTTTTATCCCATTTTAATCCCGAACCTCGAGCACATCCCTGGAGCCATGGGCTATAGCACACCGATTTAGCTCAAAAACTTTTTGTTCGCTTTGTTTCCCTCGTTTGATCATCCAAACGGCCCCTCTCACCATAATGGCCCATATTTCCCCACTCCCTAGCCTCCTTGGGAGCACCAGACCAATTTTTGTCCCATTTCACGAATGGACCCCGGGCACACCCCTGGAATCGTGGGCTATTACACATCGATTTGGCCAAAAAATTGCCTAATTGTATCGATCTGTCATTCGTTTGACACTAATAGCCCACACTACCATGCTCCCTAACCTCTCTGGGAGCACCAGCAGATACCTGGAACCATAGGCTATAACAGACCAATTTGGTTCAAAAATGGCTCGTACATGCCGTTTTGTGAATTTTGATGCCCCAAATCGCCCCGCCCACCCCAATGACTCATACTCCCTTGATCCCCAACCTCCCTGAGAGCACCAGGTCGATATTTGGCCTATTTCACGCCCGAACCCAGAGCACACCCCAGGAACCGTGGGCTATAGCACATCAATTTAGCCTAAGAATGGCCCGTTCGTGCTGTATCGCTTGTTTTTCACCCAAACGGCCCCTCCCTCTCTAATGGCTCATATTTTCCCACTTTAAAGCCTCCCTAAGAGCACCAAGACAATTTTTGGCATATTTTATGCCAGGACGCTTAGCACACCCACAAAATTGTGGGCTATAGCACACCGATTTGGCCAAAAAATGGCACTTTTGAACCATTTCGCCTGTTTGACCAACCAAATAGCCCCATCCACCCAATGGCCCATAGTCCCCCATTCCCCAACCTCCCTGGGAGCTCCAAGTTAATTTTTTACCCATTTCATGCTCGAACCCAAGGAACACCCCCTGTATCGTGGGTTATAGCACACCGATTTTGCCCCAAAATAGCCTGTTCGTGCCATTTTGCAATTTTAACCAACCAAACTGCCGTACACACCTTAATAGACTGCACTCCCCTACTCTCTATCCTCTCTGAGAGAACCAGGTTAATTTTTAGCCCATTTCATGCCAGGACTCCGGGCACATCGCCAGAACCATGGGCGATTTAGCTCGAAAATAGCCTGTTTGAACTATTTCGCCCGTTTAACTACCCAAAAAACCCCGCCTACCCTAATAGCCCACACTCCCCAACTCTACATCCTCCCTGGGAGCACCAGGTTATTTTTTGGCCTATTTTATGCCCAGACCCTGAGCACACCCCCAAAATCATGGGCCATAGCACACTGATTTGGCCAAAAAATAGACCATTTATGCTGTTTCACCAGTTTGACTACCCAAACGGCCCCGTCCACCTCAATGGCCCACACTCCCCCATTCCCCAACCTCCCCAATTGCACATACCGATTTAGCTCAAAAATAGCCTGTTTGAGCTGTTTCGCTCATTTAACTACCCAGAAAACCCCGCCTACCCTAATAGCCCACACTCCCCAACTCCACATCCTCCTTGGGAGCACCAGGTTATTTTTTGGCCTATTTTATGCCCAGAACCTGAGCACACCCCCAAAATCATGGGCCATCGCACACTGATTTAGCCAAAAAAATAGACCGTTTACGCTGTTTCACCCGTTTAACTACCCAAATGGCCTCGTCCACCTCAATGGCCCACACTCCTCCATTCCCCAACCTCCCTAATTGCATCAAGTCGATTTTATGCCTGAACCCCGGGCACATCCCCAGAACAGTAGGCTATGACACACTGATTTGGCTCGAGAATGGCCCGTTCGTGCCGTTTCATTCGTTTGACCAACCAAATGGCCCCACCTACTCCAGTAGCCCATACTCTTCCAATCCCAGCCTACCTAGGAGCACAAGGTCGATTTTCAACCCATTTCACACTCAATCCTCAGGCACACCCCTGGAAACGTGAGCTATAACACACCGATTTGACCTAAAAATGGTGTGTTCTCGCTGTTTCACCCGTTTAACCATCCAAATAGACCGCCCACCCCAATGGCCCATAATCCCCCGCTCCCCAGCCTTCCTAGTAGCATCAAGTTGATTTTGGGCCGATTTCACGCCAGGACCCCCGGCACACCCCAGAAATCGTAGGCTATACAACACCAATTAGGATATAAAAATGGCTTGTTCACTCCGTTTCGCCCGTTTGACTATCCAAACGGCCTCACCCACTCTAATAGCCCACACTCTCTCGCTCTCCAACCTCCTAGGTAGCACCACGTCGATTTTCAACCTCTTTCACGCCTAGACCCCAGGCACAACCCTAGAATCGGGGGCTATACCACACTGATTTGACGCAAAAATGGCCCGTTCCTATGGTTTTGGTCGTTTGACCACCCAAATGGCCCCGTCCACCTAAATGGCCCCCACACCCCCATTCCCCAGCATACCTAGAAGCACCAGGTCAATTTTTGGCCCATTTCATGATCAAACCTCGGGCAAACCCCCAGAACCGTGGGCTATATCACACTAATTTGGCCTGAAAATGGCTTGTTCGTACCATTTTACCTATTTTACTATGCATATGGCCCCACCTACCCCAATGGCCCACACTCCCCCGTATCCCAGCTTCCCTTGGAGCACCAGGTCCATTTTTTCCCCATTTCATGCCTAAACCCCGATTTGTCCTGAAAATATCACTTTCGTGCCTTTCACCTGTTTAACCACCCAAATGGCCCCGCCAACCCGAATAAACCAAATTTTTCTACTCCCCAGCCTCTCTGGTAGCTCCAGGTTAGTTTTTAACCTATTTTATGCCCGGACCTCGAGAACACCACCACAACCATGGGCTATAGCACATCAATTTAGCCCACACTCTCCCATTCCATGGCCACCCCAGTGGCCCACACTCCCCCACTCCCAAGCCTCCCTGATAGCACTAAGTCAATTTTTGGCCTATTTCAAGCTTGGAACTCGAGCACAACCTCAGAACCGTGGGCTATAGCAAACCGATTTGCCTTGAAAAAAGCTCATTCGCGCCGTTTTGTTCATTTGACCATCCAAGCGGCCTCGCCCACCCAATTTTCCACACTCTCAAATTCACAAGCCTCCCTGGGAGCATCAGGATGATTCTCAGCCTATTTCATGCCCGGACCCCGAGTTCACCCCTGAACCCGCAGCTATAATACACTGTTAGCCCAAAAATGTCCCGTTATTGCTGTTTTGGCTGTTTGACCACCCAAGCGGTCCCTCCCATACAGTAGCCCATACTCTTTCATTCCCCAGCCTCCTGGGAGCACTAGATCTATTTTTGGCCTATTTCACGCCTGAACCCCCCGCAAACTACTAGAATTATGGGCTATAGCACACCGATTTGGCCCAAAAATGGCTTGTTCATGCCATTTTTCCCGTTTGGCAACCCAAATGGACCCGCCACCCCAATTTTTTGTAGTCCCTAGCTACCTAGCCTTCTGGGATCACTAGGTATATTTTTATCCTGTTTCACGCCCAGACCCCGGGCACACCCCTGAAACCGTTGGCTATAGCACACCTATTTGGCCCAAAAATGGCCCGTTCGTGCTATTTCACTAGTTTGCCCACCCAAACAGTCTCACCACCCCTAATGGCCTATATTCCCCCATGATCCAGACTACCTAAGAGCATCAGGTTAATTTTTTGCCCATTTCACGCCCGTACCCTAGGCACACCTTTGAAACAGTGGGCTATAATATATTGATTTGGCCCAAAAATAGCCAATTCGTGTCATTTTTCCCATTTGGCTACCCAAATTCCCTGCCCACCCCAATTTCCCATACTACCCCATTCTTAAACCTCTTTGGGAGCACCAGGTCAATTTTTTTGCCATTTCACGCTCGGACCCCTGCCACACCCACAGAACCGTAGGCAATAGTGCACCAATTTGTCCTAAAAATGGCCTGTTTAAACCGTTTTGCTCGTTTGACTACCCAAATAGGCCCGCCTACCCTAATGGACCATACTTCCCTGCTTCTTAGACTCTCGAGAGATTTGGGTTGATTTTTATCTCATTTAACACCCAGACCTTGGGCACACCCCCGAAACCGTGGGCTATAGCACACCGATTTAGCCTGAAAATATCCTGTCCTTGTCGTTTTTCATATTTGACCACCAAAAGGATCCTACCTAACCCACGTAGCCACTCTCTGCTCCTAACCTACCTAGGATGACTAAGTCGATTTTTAACCCATTATACGCTCGAAACCATGGGCTATAGCTCACCAATTTGGATAAAAATATTATCCGTTCGTGCCGTTTCACCCATTTGACTTCCCAAACGACTTCGAGAACCCCAACAGTTGACACTCACCCTCTCCCCATCCTCTCTGGGAGAACCAGGTTAATTTTTAGCCTATTTCACAACTAGAACCCAGGCATACCCAGGTTAATTTTTAGCCTATTTCACAATGGCCCATTCGCGTCATTTAGCCCCTTTGACAACCCAAATGACTCCGCCCACCCCAATGGCCCACATCTCCCTACTATCCAGCCTTACTGGGAGAACTAGGTCAATTTTTTTACTATTTCACGCCCGGACCCCGGGCACACCCCCGAACCGTGGGCTATATAGCACACCGATTTGGCTAAAAAATGGCTCCTTCGCGCTATTTCGCCTATTTGACCACCCAAATGGCCCCTCCCACCCTAATGGCCGATAGTCCCCTACTCTCCGGCCTTTCTGGGAATACCAGGTCAGTTTTTTTTCCTATTTCAATCACGGACCACTGGCACATCTCCAGAATCATGGGCCATAGCACACCGATTTGGTCCGCAAATGGTCCACTTGCCCCGTTTTACCCATTTGACTACCCAAATGACCCCACCAACCCCAATAGCCCACACTCTCCTGCTTTCCAGCTCCCTAGGAGCACCAGGTCAATTTACGACCCATTTTACGCTTGTACCCCAAGAAAACCCCTGGAACCATGGACTATAGCACAGCAATTTGGCCTGAAAATAGACCATTCGTGTTATTTCACCTGTTTGACCTCCCAAATGGCCCTGCCTACAATAATGGCCTATACTCTCTTACTCCTCAGCCTTCCTAGGAGCACCATGTCGATTTTTAGCATACTTCATGCGCGGATCCCAGTCACACACCCGAATCCGTGGGCTATATCACACCGATTTAGCCCAAAACTGGTACATTCACATCGTTTCGCCCGTATAACCACCCAAATGACCCTGCCCACTCTAATGGCCCACACTCCCATGCTTCCCAACCTTTTTTGGAGCACTAGGTTGATTTTTTACCCATTTTATGCCAGACCCCAAGCACATCTCTGGAATCGTGGCTATAGCATACTAATTTGGCTCGAAAATGGCCCGTTCATACTGTTTTGCTTGTTTGACCATCAAAACGGCCTTGTCTACCCCAATGTCCTATACTCCCCCCACTCTTCAGCCTCCTTGGGAGCACTAGGTTGAATTTTATCCTATTTCACGCTCGAACCCCTGGCACACTCCAAAAATCATGGGTAATAGCTCACCGATTTGGCTTGAAAACTGACCGTTCATGTTGTTTTGCCTGTTTGACCACACAAACGGCCCCGCTCATCCCAATAGCCCATAATCCCCTACTTCCCAGCCTCCCTGAGATCACCAGGTTAATTTTTGGCCTATTTCACGCCCTGACCCCGGGCACATCCCCAAAACCGTGCGGTATAGCACAATGATTTACCCCAAAAATGACCCATTTACGCCTTTTTGCTCATTATACAACTGAAACGGCCCTGCCTACCCTAATGGCCCATACTCTCTCACTCTTCTATCTCTCTAGGACAACCAGGTTAATTTTTGGTCTATTTCACGCCTGGACACCAGGCGTACCCCCGGAACAATGGGCAATAGCAAACTAATTTGGCCCGTTCACGGGCTCACGGATGGCCCGCTCGCGTCGTTTTGCTTGTTTAACCACCCAACTGGCCCCGCCCAGCCCTTCTCCCCAGCCTTCTTGAAGCACCAGGTTAATATTGGGCCTATTTCATGCCCTGACCACAGGCACACCTCCCTAAAAATGGTGTGTTCGCACTGTTTTGCCTATTTGACCACCCAAACGGCCCTTCCCGCCCTAATGGCCCACACTTTCCTGCTCCTAGCCTCTATGGGAGTACCATATCAATTTTTAGCCTATTTCACATCCGGAACTCAGGCACACCCCCTGGAATCGTGAGATATAGCGCACTGATTTTTCCCAAAAATGGCCCATTCAGGCCATTTTGCCTGTATGACTACCCAAATGGCCCCACCCCCTAATGCCCCCCACTCCTCAGCCTTCCTAGGATCACCAGGTCAATTTTTAACCACGCCCAGATCCCGGGCATACCCTTGAAACCATTGGCTATAGCACATGATTTGGCCCAAAAATGGCCCAATCGCGCCATTTTGCCTGTTTGACCACCCAAACGGCACCGCCCACCCTAATGGACCACACTTTCCCACTCTCCAGCCTCCTTGGGAGCAGCACATCAATTTTTAGCCTATTTCATGTTGAACCTCGGGCACACCATCGTAACCGTGGGCTATAGCATACTGATTTGGCTAAAAAATGGCCTTTTTATACCATTTTGATTATTTGACCATCCAAACGGCCCCTTCGACTGAAATGGCCCACACTCCCCTGCTTACCAGCCTTTTTAAGAGCATTAGGTAGATTTTTGGCCTATTTCAATCTCAAACCCTTGGCACACCGTCAAAACTGTGGATTATAGCATATGATTTGTCCTGAAAATAGTACGTTCACGCCGTTTTTAGCTGTTTGACCACCCAAACGGCTCCGATCACCCAATGGTGTACAATCCCCCGCTCCCTTCCTGGGAGCACCAGGCTAATTTTGACCCATTTCACACCCTAACCTTGGGCACACCCCAAAACCATGGGCTATAGCACGCCATGTGGCCCCGAAAATTACTTGCTTACATCGTTTTGCCTATTAGACCACCCAAACGGCCTAGTAAACCCCAATCGCCCACACTTTCCCACTTCTATACTACCCTGGGAGAACCAAGTTAATTTTTGGCCCATTTCACGCCCGAACCCCAGCCACACCCCCAAAATTATGGGTTATAGCACACCGATTTGGCCTTAAAATGGTCTGTTTATGCCGTTTTGCCCATTTGATTACACAAGCAGCCCCCCACTTTAATGGATCACACTCCCCCGCTCTCCATCCTCTCTGAAAGGACCAGGTCAATTTTTATCCCATTTCACGCTTGAACCCGGGCACACCCAAGAAACTGTGGGCTATAACACACTAATTTAGCCCAAAAATGGCCCGTTTGCACCGTTTCGCCCGTTTGACCACCCAAACAGCCTCGCCTACCCCAAGGCCCACATTCCTCCGCACTCCAGCCTCCATGGGAGAACCAGGTCAATTTTCAGTGTATTTCATGCTCGAACACCGGGCACACCCCCAGAACAGTGGGCTATGGCACACTGATTTGATTCAAAAATGTCTCGTTTGTGCCGTTTCGATTGTTTGACCACCCAAATAGCCCTGCCCACCCTAGTAGCCTCTACTTCCCCAATCCCAGCCTACCTGGGAGCACCAGGTTGATTTTTGGCCCATTTCGCGCCCAGTCCCCGGACACACCCTTGGAAACGTGGGCTATAGCACGCCAATTTGACCTAAAAATAGCGTGTTGTCCCCGTTTGGCCCGTTCGACCAACCAAATGGCCCGCCCACCCCAATGGCCCATACTCCCCCGCTCCCCAGCCTTCCTGGTAGCACAAAGTTGATTTGGGTCCTATTTTATGCCCATACGCATGACACACCCTGGAAATTGTGGGCTATACAACACTGATTTAGATAAAAATGGCCCGTTTGCTCCGTTTGGCCTGTTTGACTATTCAAATGACCCCAACCACCATAAAGGCCTTTATTCCCCCGCTCTATAACCTTTTTGGGAGCACCAAGTCAATTTTTGGCCTCTTTTACGCCTAGACCTCGGGAACAACCCTAGAACCGTGGGCTATAACACATTGATTTGGCCTAAAAATGGCCCATTTCTTCCATTTCGATCATTTGAAAACCCAAATGGCCTCGCTCACAAAAATGGCCCTCATTCCCCCACCACCCAGCCTACCTGGAAGGAGCAAGTCAATTTTTGGCCCATTTTATGATCGGACCCCAAGCAAACCCCTAGAACCGTGGGCTATATCACACCGATTTGGCCCAAAAATGGCTCGTTTATACCGTTTCACTTGTTAGACTATGTATATGGCCCTGTTCACCCTAATAACCCACAATCCCCCGCTTCCCAACTTTTTTGGGAGCACCAGGTCCATTTTCAGCCCATTTCATGCCTATACCCCGATTTGGCCTGAAAATAGGACATTCGTGCCTTTTCAGCTGTTTGACCACCCAAATGGACCCACCAACCCAATTGGCCCATACTCTCCTATTCTCTAGCCTCTCTAGTAGCACCAGCTCAGTTTTCTACCTATTTCACGCCCGGGCCTCAAGCGCACTATTGCAACCATGGGCTATAACACACCAATTTGGCCTACACTCTCCCCGCTCCATGGCCGTCCCAGTGGCTCACACTTTCCTGTTCCTTATCCTCCCTTATAGCACCAGGTCAATTTTCAGCCGTTTGACCACCCAAACGGCCTCGCCCACCCAATGGACAACACTCTCTCTCTGACCAGCCTCCTTGGAAGCATCAAGTTAATTTTTGGCCCATTTGAAACCCGAACCCCGAGTTCACACCCGCAACCGCAGGCTATAACACACTGTTAGCCCAAAAATGACCCATTTGTGCTATTTCGGCCGTTTGACTACCCAAACGACCCCTCCTAGCTAGTATCCTACACTAACCTATTCCCCAGCCTCCCTGGGAGAACCAGATCTATTTTTGGCCCATTTCACGCTCGAACCCTGGGCACACCACCAAAACCTTAGGCTATAGCACACCTATTTGGACTAAAAATGGCTCGTTCACGCTAATTTGCCCACTTGACAACCAAAATGGACCAACGCATCCCAATTGTCTACACTCCATTGCCCCCAGCCTCCTTGTGAGCACCAGGTAGATTTTTGGCCCCTTTCACTCCCGGACCCCGGGCACACCCCTAAAATCGTGGGCTATATAGCACACCTATTTGGTCTAAAAATGGCTTGTTCGCGCTGTTTCACTAGTTTTCTCAGTCAAACGGCCTCGCCCACAAAAATGGCCCACCCCAATAGCCCACATTCCCACATGATCCAGCCTCCTTAGGAGCACCAGGTCTATTTTTCCCCCATTTGATGCCCAGACCCTAGGCACACCTCCAAAACAGTGGGCTATAGCACACTGATTTAGCCTAAAAACGCCCAGTTCATGCCATTTTTCCCGTTTGACTACCCAAATTGCCCTGCCCACCCCAATTTCCCACACTACCGTGCTCTCTGACCTCTTTGCGAGCACAAGGTCAATTTTTAGGCCATTTCACGCGCAGACCCCCACCACACTTACAGAACCGTAGGCTATAGCACACCGATTTATCAAAAAATTGTCTGTTTGAACCGTTTCGCCTGTTTGAATTCCCAAACGGGCCCGCCTACCCCAATGGACCACATTCCCCCACCACTTAGCCTTCCTGGGAGCTCCAGGTTTATTTTTAGCCCATTTACACCTAGACATCAGGCACACCCCCAAAATCGTGGACTATAGCACCTCGAGTTAGCCCACAAATGGCCTGTCCACATCGTTTTGTATGTTTGACTACCTAAATAGCCCTACTCAACCCATTGGGACACACTCTCTGCTCCCAACCTACCTAGGATCACCAAGTTGATTTTTGACCCATTACACGCCCGAACCCAGGAACATCCCTGAAACCGCATATCGATTTGGCTCAAAAATTATCCGTTCATGCGGTTTCACCCGTTTGACCACCCAAATGACTCCAAAAACCCCAATGAACCAGACTCACCCTCACCCTAGACTCTCTGGGAGAAGTCAATTTTTGGCACATTTCACACCTAGAACCCAGGCACACCCTCAGAACCGTGGACTATAGCACACCAATTTATTTCAAAAATGGCCCATTCACGCTATTTCGTATGTTTGACAACCCAAATGGTGTCGCCCACCCCAATGGCCCATATTTCCCCTACTCCCCAACCTCCCTGGGAGAACTAGGTCAATTTTTGGACTATTTCACGCCCGGACCCCGGGCACACCTGAGAACCATAGGCTATAGCATACCATTTTAGCTCGAAAATAGTCCATTCGTGCCATTTTGCCCATTTGACCATCCAAATAGCCTTGCCCACCCTAATGGCCCATACTCCCCCGCTCTCCAGCCTCCCTGGGATTACCAGGTCAGATTTTTCCCATTTCACGCCCGGACCACTGACACACCTCCAGAATCGTGGGCCATAGCACACCGATTTAGCCCAAAAATGACCCATTTGCATTATTTTGTCCATATGACTACCCAAACGGCCCCGCCAACCCTAATGGCCTACACTCTCTTGGTCTCCAGCCTTCCTAGGAGCACCAGGTCAATTTATGGCCCATTAAATGCCCGTATCCCAGGCAAACCACCAAAACCGTAGGTGATAGCACACCAATTTTAGTTTGAAAATGGATCGTTTGGGCCATTTCCCTCGTTTGACCTTCAAAATAGCCCTTTCCACCTCAATAGACCATACTCTCCTACTCCCCAGCCTTCTTAGGAGCACCATATTGATTTTTCACATACTTCATGCCTGAATCCCGGGCACATACCTGGATCCTTGGGCTATACCAACTGATTTGGCCCAAAAATGGTCTATTCAAGCCATTTCGCCCGTATAACCACCCAAACAACCCTGCCCACCCCAATGGCCCAGTGTTCCACGCCCTACAACCACCTTTTGAGAACTAGGTCAATTGTTGGCCTATTTCATGCCAAACCCCAAGCACACCTCTAGAACCGTGGGCTATAGCACATTGGTTTGGCTCGAAAATGGTCCCTTCATGCCGTTTTGCTTGTTTCACCATCCAAGCTGCCCCGTACACACCAATGACCCACACTGCCCCGCTCACCAGCGTCCTTGGGAGTACCAGGTAGATTTTTGTCCCATTTTCACGCTCGAACCCCTGGCATACCCCAAAAACCTTAGGCTATAGCTCACCGATTTTTCCTGAAAATAGATTGTTCATGTGGTTTTGCCTGTTTGACCACCGAAATAGCCCTGCTCACCCCAATAGCCCACAATCACCCGCTCCTTAACCTCCCTAAGAGCACCAGGTCAATTTTTGGCCCATTTCATACCCTGACCCCGTGCACATCCCCGAAACCATAGGCTATAGCAACCGATTTGGCCTAAAAATTACCCATTTGCACCTTTTTGGTCGTTTTACCACCACAACAGACCTGCCCAACCTAATGACCGACACTCCCTCACTCTTATGCCTTATTAGGAACACCATAATAATTTTTGGCCTATTTCACGCTCGGACCTCAGGCACACCCCCCAAGCACACTAATTTGTATCAAAAATGACCCATTTGACTACACAAATGGCTCTGCCCACCCTAATGGCCCACACTCTCCCACTCTCCAGCCTCCTTGGGAGCACCAGCTAAATTTTATCCCATTTCACGCTCGGACCACGAGCACACAGTGTAACCAAGGGCAATAGCACATCAATTTGGCTAGATATTAGCCCATTTGTGCTGTTTTGCCTGTTTAACCACCAAAACATCCCCTCCCACCCTAATAGTCCATACTCCCCTACTCCTCAACCTCTTTCGGAGCACTAGGTTGATTTTTAGCCTATTTCACTTCTGGAACAAGGTGACACCCTAGAAACTGTAGGCTATAGCACACTGATTTGGCTCAAAAATGGAATGTTTACGCTGTTTCACCCGTTTGACAACCCAAATAGCCATGTCTACATGAATGACCCATAATTCCCCGCTCACCAGCCTCCCTATGAATAACAGGTCAATTTTTAGCCTATTTCATACACGAACCTCGGGCACACCCCCAAAACAGTGAGCTATGGCACACTGATTATGCTTGAGAATGGCCCGTTCGTGCCATTTTAACCATTTGACTACCCAAATGGCCCCACCCACCCTAGTGGACCACACTTCCTTAATCCCCAGCCTCCTTGGGAGCAGTAAGTTGATTTTTAACCCATTTCACGCCTGGATCCTGGGCACACCCACGAAAACTGTGGCCTATAGAAATGGCCCATTATTGCCGTTTCACCCATTTAATGACCTAAATGACCCCGCCTACACTAATGGCACATACTTTCCTGCTCCCAGCCTCCCTGGGAGCACCAAGTTAATTCTTAGCCCATTTCACGCCCGGACCCCCAGTACACCCCCGGAATCGTAGGCTATACAACACCGATTTGGTGCTAAAATGGCCCATTCAAGTCCTTCCACCTGTTTGACTACTAAAACGGCCCCTCCCTCCCTAATATCCCACAGCCCCCTACTTTCCAAGTCCCCTACTTTCCAACTTTCCTGGGATCACCAAGTCAATTTTTGGTCCCTTTCATGCCTGGACCCCGGGCACACCCCCAAAATCATGGATTATAGCACACCTATTAATCCCAAAAATTGCACGTTCCTATCGTTTCACTTATTTGACCACCCAAACAACCCTGTCCACACTAATGGCCCATACTAACCCTGCTTGCTATCCTACCTGGGAGCACCAGGTCAATTTCCAGCCCATTTCATGCCCGAACCCCGGGTACACCCCTGGAACAGTGGGCTATAGCACACCAATTTGGCTATAAAATGGCCCATTCAAGTTGTTTCATCCGTTCGACTATCCAAATGGCCCCGCCTACCCCAATATGCCACACTTCCCTGCTCCTCAACCTCTCTAGGAGCACCAGGTTAATTTTTGGCTCATTTTATGCCCGAACCCTAGGCACACCCCTAGAATCGTGGGCTATAATGCACCGATTTTGCCTGAAAATAGCCTGTTCGCGCTGTTTTTCCTGTTTAACCACCCGAATAGCCCCACCCATCCCAATGGCCCACACTTATCTGTTCTCCAGTCTCCCAGGGATAACCTGGTCGATTTTTGGGCTATTTCACGCTCGAACCCTGGGCACACCACCAGAATCATGGACTATAGCACACCGATTTGGCCTAAAAATAGTCTGTTTGTGCCATTTTACCTGTTTGACCACTGAAATGGCCCCGCCCACCCCAACGACCTATGCTCTGCCGCTCTTCACCCCATGGGAGAACCATGTCAATTTTTTGCCCATTTTACACCAGGACCCCGAGAATACCCTCAGAACCGTGGGCAATAGCAAAATTGGCCTGAAAATTGCCCATTCGCACCGTTTAGCCCATTTGACTACCCAAACAGCTCCGTCCATTCCAATGGACCACACTTCCCAACTCCCCAGCCTCTCTAGGAGACTCAAGTCAATTATCAACCCATTGCATGCCTGGAACTCAGGCACACCCCCGAAACCGTGGGTTAAAGCACACAAATTTATTCCTAAAATGGTCCGTTCATGGTGTTTCGCCCGTTTGACCACCAAAATGGTCCCACCAACCCTAATGTCCCACACTCCCTCGCTCCCCAGAAATACCCAAAAATGGCTTGTTGGTGCTGTTTTGCCCGTTTGACCACCCAAATGGACCCGCACAGCACAATGGACCATACTCCCCCACTCTTCAGTCTCTCTAAGAGCACCAGGTGATTTTCAACCTATTTCACACTGGAACCTGGGCATACCTTCGGAACCGTGGGCTATAGCACACCAATTTAGCTTGAAAATGGCCAGTTCGAGCCGTTTGCTCGTTTGACCATCCAAACGGCCTTGACCACCTCAATGGCCCACACTCCCCCGCTCCCCAACCTATTTGGGAGTACCAAGTCAATTTTTGGCCTATATCACAATCGGACCCCTGGCATACCCTTAAAACCATCAGCTATAGCACAACGATTTAACCCAAAAATGGCTCGTTTGTACCGTTTTGCCTATTTGAACACCCAAACAACCCCGCCCACCCCAATAACCCATAATCCCCCACACCCTAGCCTCTCTGTAATCACCAAGTCAATTGTTGGCCCATTTCACACATTGACCCCGGGCACACCCCGGAAACCTTAGGCTATAGCAAAAGTATTTGCCCGTCTGACCACCAAAATGGCCCCTCCAACCGTCATAGTACACACTCCCCCACTCCCTGCCTCCATGAGAGCACCAGGTTAATTTTCATCCCATTTAACACCCGGACCCCAGGTACAACCTCGGAACAGTAGGTTATTGCATACCGATTTGGCCCAAAAATGGCTCGTTCACACTGTGTTGCCTGTTTGACGACACAAACGACCCTGCCACGCCAATGGCCCATACTTCCCCGCTCCCCTGCCTTCTTGGGAGCACCCAATCAATTCTTGGCCTATTTTACACTTGTACCCCGGGCACATCCCAGTAACCATGGGCTACAACACACTGATTTAGCTTGATAGTGGCCCGTTCATACCGTTTTGCTCATTTGACCACCCAAACGCCTTCGCCCACCCCAATGGCCCATACTCCCCTACAACCCAGCTTCTTTGGGAGTGCCAGGTTGATTTTTGGCCTATTTCACTCCCAAAACCCGGGTACACCCCCCGGACCGTGGGCTATAGTACACCGACTTAGTAAATAAATGAATCATTCATGTCATTTTGCCCATTTCACTACCCAAACGACCCCTCCTACCCCCAATGTCCCATACTCTCCCACTCCCCAGTTTCTCTGTGAGCACCAGGTCAATTTTTAACCTATTTCACTCTCAGAACCCTGGCACACCCCCGTAATTAGGGACTATAGCACACCGATTTGGCTCGATAATGACCCGTTCGAGTTGTTTTACCTATTTGAAAACTTAAATAGCCCCGCCTATCCCAATGGCCCATACTCCCCAATGGCCCATACTCCTCTACTCTCCAGCCTCTCTAGAAGCACTAGGTTGATTTTTGGCCTATTTTACTCCTGGACCCCAGGCACAACCTAGAAACCGTGGGCTATAACACACTGATTTAGCCTAAAAATGGCCTGTTTGCACCGTTTCGCCTATTTAAACACCCAAGCGGCCTCGACCACCCTAATGGCCCATACTCACCCACTCCCCAACCTCCCTGGAAGTACTAGGTCAATTTTCAGCCTATTTCATGCCCGAACCCCGAGCACACCGCCATAATAGTCGGCTACGGCACACCGATTCTACTCGAGAATAGGCCGTTCATGCTATTTTTACTATTTGACCACCCAAATGGCCCCGCCAACTCTAGTGGCCCATACTTCCCCGATCCCCAACCTCCCTGGGCACACCAAGTTGATTTTCTCCTCATTTCACGACAGGACCTCAAGCACACCCCTGAAACCATAAGCTATTCCACACCGATTTTTCTCAAAAATAGCTCATTCTCGCTGTTTCGGCCGTTTGACCACAAAAATGGCCCCACCAACCCTAATGGCCCACACTTCCCTGCTTCCCAGGAATACCCCAAAAATGGCTCGTTCATGCCGTTTTGCTCATTTGACCACCCCAATGGACCCACACACCCCAATGGACTATACTTCTTCACTCTCCAGTCTCTCTAAGAGCACCAGGTGATTTTCAACCCATTTCACACTAGAACCTGGGCATACCTTCGGAACCGTGGGCTATAGCACACCGATTTAGCTTGAAAATGGCCAGTTTGAGCCGTTCGCTCATTTGACCATCCAAATGGCCTTGACCACCTCAATGGCCCATACTACCCCGCCCCCAACCTATTTGGGAGAACCAAGTCAATTTTTGGCCTATATCACGCTCGGACCCCTGGCATACCCTTAAAACTATCAGCTATAGCATAACGATTTGACCCAAAATGGCTTGCTTGTACCATTTTGCCTATTTGAACACCCAAACGGCCCCGACCACCCCAATAGCCCATAATCCCCCACACCCCAGCCTCTCTATAATCACTTGGTCAATTGTTGGCCCATTTCACATGTTGACCCCGGGCACACCCCCGAAACCTTAGGCTATAGCAAAAGTATTTGCCCATCTGACCACCAAAACGGCCTCTCCAACCTCTATGGTACACACTCCCCCACTCCCTGTCTCCCTGAGAGCACCAGGTTAATTTTCATCCTATTTAACACCCAGACCCCGGGCACAACCTCGGAACTGTAGGTTAATGCACATGGATTTGGCCTAAAAATGGTTCGTTCACACTGTGTTGCCTGTTTGACGACACAAACGACCCTGCCATGCTAATGGCCCATACTTCCCCTTTCCCCTGCCTCCTTGGGAGAACCCAATAAATTTTTGGCCCATTTTACACGTGTACCCTAGGCACATCCCTGTAACCATGGGCTACAGCACACCGATTTAGCTCGATAATGGCCTGTTCATACCATTTTGCTCATTTGACCACTCAAACGCCTTCGCCCACCCCAATGGCCCATACTCCCCTACTCCCCAGCTTCTTTGGGAGTACCAGGTTGAATTTTGGCCCATTTTACTCCCAAAACCCGGGTACACCCCCCGGACCGTGGACTATAGTACACTGATTTAGTAAATAAATGAATCATTCGTGCTGTTTTTCCTATTTGACTACCCAAATGACCCCTCCTACCCCCAATGTCCCATACACTTCTACTCCCCAGTCTCTCGTGAGGACCAGGTTAATTTTTGGCCTATTTCACTCTTGGAACCCTGGCACACCCCCATAACCGAGGACTATAGCACATCATTTTGGCTGGATAATGGCCCGTTCGAGCTGTTTTACCCATTTGAAAACTTAAATAGCCCCGCCCACCCCAATGGCCCATACTCCCCTACTTTCCAGACTCTCTAGGAGCACCAGGTTGATTTTTGGCCTATTTTACTCCTGGACCCCGAGCACAACCCAAAAACCGTGGGCTATAACACACCGATTTAGCCTGAAAATAGCCCATTTACACCGTTTCGCCTGTTTAAACACCCAAGCAGCCCCGACCACCCTAATGGCCCATACTCCCCCGCTCTCCAACCTCTCTAGGAGCTCTAGGTCGATTTTTAGCCTATTTTATGCTCGAACCCCGAGCACACTGCCATAATAGTCGGCTATGGCATACCGATTCTACTCGAGAATGGGCCGTTCGTGTTGTTTTGACTATTTGACTACCAAAATGGCCTTGCCAACTCCAGTAGCCAACACTTCCCCGATCCCCACCCTCCCTGGAAACACCTAGTTGATTTGGCTTTTTAAACACTCAAGCAACCCCGCCTACCCCATTGGCCCATACTCTTCTACTCCCCAACCTCCGTGGGAGCACTAGGTCAATTTTCAACCCATTTCATGCTCAAACCCCGAGCACACCCCCATAATAGTGGGCTATGGCATATCGATTCTGCTCGAGAATGGGTCGTTCATGCTATTTTGACTATTTGACCACCCAAATGGCCCCGCCAACTCCAGTGGCCCACACTTCCTCAATCACCAGCCTTCCTGGGTGCACCAGGTTGATTTTTTCCCCATTTCAAGATAGGACCTCGAGCACACCCCTAGAACAATAAGTTATTCCACATCGATTTTTTCCAAAAATGGCCCATTCTCGCTATTTCGCCCGTTTAACCACCCAAACGACCCTGCTTACCCTAATGGCCCAAACATCCCTGCTCCCCAACCTCCCTGCAAAAACCTAGTTGATATTTGGCTCATTTCATGCATGGACTCCTGGCACACCACAAAAATTATGGGCTTTGTAGCACACCTACTTTGCCCAAAAATGGCCTGTTCGCACTGTTTTGCCCGTTTGACCCCACCCCAATGGCACACATTCCCCAATGCCCTAGCTCCCTAGGAGTACCAGGTCAATTTTTGGCCCATTTCACCTCCAGACCCCGGGCACACCTCCGGAACCGTGGGTTGTAGCACACTAATTTGGCCTGAAAAGGGCTCGTTTGTGCCATTTTTCCTATTTTACTACCCAAAGCCTACCCCAATAGCGAACACTCCCCCACTTCACAGCTTACCTGGGAGCACCAGGTAGATTTTTTGACCATTTTATGCCTGGACCTCGGACATACTCCCAAAATCGTAGGCTATAGCACACCGATTTGGCTCAAAAATGGCCCGTTTGTGCCATTTTGCCTTTTTGAGTACGCAAATGGCCTCTCCCATACTTCTCCTCTCCCCAGATTCCTTGGGAGCACTAAGTTGATTTTTATCCTGTTTCATGCTTAGACCCCAGACACACCCCTCGATCGTGGGCTATAGTACCCCGATGTAGCCTGAAAATGGCCCATTTGGACCTTTTTGCCTGTTTTACTACCCATACAAATCCTCCCACTATAATTACCCACACTCCCTCATTACCCAGCCTCTCTTGCATTATCAGGTCGATTTTTGGCCTATTTCACACCCGAACCTCGACCACACCCCCAAAACCATGGGTTATAGCACATCGATTTAGCCCAAAAATAGCTCGTTTGTGCCGTTATGCCCTGTTGACCACCCAAACAATGCTTCACTTGCTAGCCTCTCTAGGAGCACCAGGTCAATTTATGGCCCCTTTCACACTTGAACCCCAAGCACAACCTTAGAACAGTGGGGTATAGCACACCGATTTGTCTAAAAAAATAGCCCATTTGCGTTGTTTTGCCTGTTTGACCACTCTAATATCCCATACTCTCCCGCTCCACAGCCACCCTAGGAGCATCAGGTTGATTTTTGGTCTATTTCATGCCCGGACCCCGGGCACACCCTCGAAATCGTATGCTATAGCACACTATTGGCCTAAAAATAGCTCGTTCATGCTGTTTCGGCCGTTTGACCAACGAAATGGCTCCACCTACCCCAATAGCCCATACTCTCCCATAACCAAGCCTTCCTAGGAGCACCAGGTCTATTTTTAGCCCAGGTCACACTCGGACGCTGGGCACACCATCAGAACCGTAGGCTATAACACATCGATTTGGCCCAAAAATTGCTTGTTCGCACCATTTTGCCCGTTTAACCACCCAAATGTCCCTTCCCACCCCAATTTTCCTTGCTACCTCACTCTCCAACCTCCTTGGGAGTAGCAGGTTAATTTTTAGCCCATTTTATGCCCGGACCCTAGGCACACCCCCGGAATCGTGGACAGTATAGCACACCTATTTGGCCCCCAAAATGGGCCGTTCGCGTTATTTCGCCCGTTTGACCACCCAAAAGGCCCTGCCCACCGCAATGGCTCACATTCGCCAAAACTCGACCACACACTCGGAAAGGACCATGTCAAATTTTAGGCTATTTCACGCCCAAAAACCTACCACACACTCGGAAAGGACCATGTCAAATTTTAGGCTATTTCACGCCCAAAAACCGACCACACGCTCAGAACCGTAGGCTATAGTACACCGATTTGCCTAAAAATAACCTATTTGCGTTGTTCCATCCATTTAGCTACCCAAATGGCCCCACCTACCCGAATGGCCTACATTCGCCTACTTTCCAGCCTCCCTAGGAGCTCTAGGTCAATTTTTGGCCCATTTTAAGCCTGGACCCCGGGCATTCCCCCAGAACCGTGGGCTATAGCACACTAATTTGGTTCGAAAGTGGTACGTTCGCATCATTTCACCAATTTGACTACCCAAATGGCCCCACTCACCCCAATGGCTCATACTCCCTCGCTCCCCAGCTTACCTAGGAGCACCATGTCAATTTTTGACCCATTTCACACTCGAACCACGATCCCACCCCAAAATTATGGGCACTAGCACATCGATTTGGCCCAAAAATTGTCCGTTAGTGTTGTTTCTTTTGTTTACCAACCCAAACGGCCCAAACCACCCCATTGGCCCATACTTCTCTACTCCCAAGCCTCTCTGGGAGTACCAGGTCAATTTTTGACCTATTTCACACCCAGAACCTTGGATTACTCCCGGGACCATGGACTATATCATATCGATTTGGTTTGAAAATAGCTCGTTCATGCCATTTCGCCCATTTTACAACCTAAATGGCCCATACTTTCCCACTCCCCCATCTCCACGAGAGCACTAGATCGATTTTTAGCCCTTTCACGCTTGGATCCCCAGAACATCCCCAGAACCGTGGCCTATCACACATCGATTTAGCCCAAAAATGGCTGGTTTGCGCTATTTCATGCCTTTAACCACCTAAACGGCCCCACACACCCCAATGGCCTATACTCTCTCGATCTCCATTCTCTCTAGGAGATCCAAGTTGGTTTTTGTCCTAGTTTACTCCCGGACCACTGGTACACCTCCAGAACCATTGGCTATAGTACACCGATTTAGTCTAAAAATAGCCCGTTTGCGCCGTTTCGCTTGTTTGACTATACAAATCGCCCTGCCAACTTCAATAGCCCATACTATCCCACTATCTAGCCTCTCTGGGAGCAACAGGTTAATTTTTGGCCTATTTTATGCCCAAACCCCGGGTAGACCCCCCAGAACTGTGGGCTACAGAACACTAATTTGGCTAAAAAAATGGCCCGTTCTCGCCATTTTACCCGTTAGACCACTCAAACGGTCTCGCCTACCCCAATGGCCCCCTCTCCACTACTTCCATCTTTCCTGGGAGTACCATGTCAAATTTTTGAACACTTCATGCCCGGACACTGGGTACACCCCGGGACCGTGGGCTATAGTACACCGACTTGGCTTAAAAATGGCCCATTCATGCCGTTTCACCTGTTTGACCACCCAAATGGCCCTGCCCACCCAAATGGCACACACTCCTCCTCTATTCAGCCCCTCTAGGAGCATCAGGTTTATTTTTAGCCCATTTCACGCCAAGACTCCAAACACGCCCTCGAAACCGTAGGCTAGACCAAAACTCTTTAGCCCAAAAATAGCCTGTTTAAGCTGTTTTGCTTGTTCGACCGCCCAAATAACCCTGCCTACCCTAATTTTCCACATTTCCTCCTTCCCCAGCCTGCCTGGGAGCACCAGGTTGAATTTTGTCCCTTTTAACGCCCAGACCCCGGGCACACCTACTAAACCGTGTGCTATAGCGCACTGATTTGGCCCAAAAAATAGTCTGTTTACACCATTTCATTCGTTCGACTACCCAAACGGCCCCGCCAACCCTAATGGCCAATACTCAGCCGCTCTTCAGCCTCCCTAGGAGCATCAAGTTTATTTTTGTTCCAATTCATGCCCGGACCCGGGGCTCACCCCAGAACCATAGGCATAACACACCAATTTAACTCGAAAATGTCCTATTCATGTCGTTTCACTTGTTTGACTACCCAAATGACCCCTCCCATATAAATTGCCCATAATCTTCTATTTTTCAGCCGTCTGGAAGCACCAAGTCAATTTTTAACCCATTTTATGCTCAAATAACGAAACCGTGGGCTATAGCATACTGATTTAAGATGAAAATAGTCCGTTTGTGCTGTTTTACTTATTTGAAAACTCAAATGGCCCCACCCACTCTAATGGCCCATACTCCATCGTTCCCCAGCCTCCCTGGGAGCACAAGGTTGATTTTATCCCATTTCAGGGTCAGACCCCAAACACACTCCCGAAATCATGGGCTATAGAATAACGATTCGGCTTGAAAAAGACCCATTCGCGTTGTTTCACTTGTTTGACCACCCAAATATCCTCTCTTACTTAGTGTCCCACACTTCCTCGCTCCTTAACCTCCCTGGGAGAATTAGGTCGATTTTAGCCCATTTCATGCCCGAACCCTGAGCACACCCCCAAAACCGTGGGCTATAGCATACTGAATAGGCTTGAAAATGGTTCGTTCACACCATTTTGCTTGTTTGACCACCGTAACGTTCCTGTCTATCCTAATGGCCGATACTCCTCCTCTCCTCAGTCTCCCTAGGAGCACCAGGTTGATTTTTGCCCCATTTCACGCTCAAACCCCGAGCAAACCCCTGGAACCATGGGCTATAGCACATCAATTTGGCTCGAAAATTACCCATTTGTGCCGTTTCATTCATTTAACTACTCAAACAACCCCACCAACCCAATGGCCTATTCTCCCATGCTCATCAGTCTCAATGGGAGCACCAAGTTGATTTATGACCTATTTCACACCCAGACCCCGACCACACCTACAAAACAGTGGCTATAACACATTGATTAAGCTCGAAAATAACCCATTCACGTTGTTTTGCCTGTTTGACCACCCAAATATCCACGCCCACCTTATTGGACAACATTCCTCTGTTTCTTACCCTCCCTAGGAATACTAGGTAAATTTTTAACCCATTTCACACCCAGACCCCAGGATCACCCTCGAAATCGTGGGCTATAGCACACTATTTTGGCCCCAAACTGGCTCATTCACATCGTTTGCCCATTTGACTACCCTGACGGCCCCACCCACACAAATGGCCCATACTACCATCCACATAAATGGCCCATACTCCCACGCTTCAAAGCTTTCTTGGGAACACCAGGTCAATTTTCAATCCATTTTATGCCTGATCCCCTAGCGCACCCACAAAACTGTAGGTTATAGCACACCGATTTGATCTAAAAATGGTCTGTTTGAGCCATTTTGCCCGTTTCACCACTCAAATAGCCCATACTCTCCCACTTCCCAACCTTTCTAGGAATAAAAGGTTAATTTTTAATCCATTTCATGCACGAACCTTGGGCGTACCTCCGGAGCTATGTCTATAGCACACTGATTTGGCTCAAAAATAGCCCGTTCATGCTAATTTTCCCTTTTGACCAACCAAACGGCCCCGTCCACCCTAATGGCCCATACTCCCTCGCTCTCCAACCTCCCTAGGAGCACCAGGTTAATTTTCTGCCCATTTCACATTAGAGCTCGGGCACACCCCAGAACTGTGGGCTATAGTACACCGATTTGGATAAAAAAATAGCCCGTTCATGGTATTTCGGCTATTTAACCTCCCAAACGGCCCTGCCCACCCCAATGGCCCACACTCCCCCGCTTCCTAGCCTCTCTGGGAGCACTTGGTAGATTTTTGACCCATTTAACACTCAAATCCCGTGCACACGCCCAGAACAATGGGCTATAATCCACCGATTTAACCCAAAATAGGTCTGTTAGCTCTATTTTGCTTGTTTGACACCCAAACGGCCCCGCCCAGCCCAATGTCTCATACTCTACCGCTCCCTAGACTCTCTGGGAGCACCAGGTCAATTTATGACCTATTTTATGCCCGGACACTGGGCATACCCCTGGAATAGTGGGCTATAGCAAACTAATTTGGCTTGAAAATGGCCCATTCATGCCATTTAGCCCGTTTGACCACCCAAAAAGCCCAGCCCACCCTTGCTCCCCATTCTTCCTGGGAGCACTAGGTTAATTTTTTGCCCATTTCACGTCCTGATCTAGGGTACACCCCCAGAACCGTGGGCTATAGCATACTAAATTGGCCTGAAAATGGCTTATTCGTGCCATTTCGCTCGTCTGAATACCCAAATATCTCTGCCCACCCTAATGTCCCACACTCTCTGTTCCCCAGCCTACCTGGGAGCACCAGGTCAATTTTTGTCCCATTTCATGCCCGAATCCTGGGCACACCCCTGAAACTGTGGGCTATAGCTAGGGGTGCACAAACCAAACCGAACCGATGAATCAAACCAAACCGAGAAAAAAACTAGCTTATGGTTTGGTTTGGTTGGTTTTGGCGTTAGAAAATAAAAATCGACCATTCTTGGTTTGGTTTGGTGTTAACAAAAAAAAGTCAAACCGACATAATATATATATATATATATAGTGTCAACTTTTTATACAAAAAATATTAATTATAATCTACTTTTTAAATACTTTTTCAATTAGTTTTATTAATTTTCAATATTTAGAAATAGATGTAGCTATATATTCAGATTTGGGTCTTTAAGTTATAATATTTATCCATTAATTGTTAATTAAATGATTCAAAATTCAGTACAAACTTAAAACCTAAACTTTTTACTCCTCATCTTACTTTTTAGTTTCAAGAGAGTTTTCGGCTCCTCATTTTTTCATAATTGTGATTTTCATTAACACATGAGTGAAAACATATTTGATCTAGTCTTTAATCTCAATATAATTGAAAAAACTAAAGATTACAAAAAAACAACAAAAAAAAAAAGAAAGAACCGACTAAAACCTAAACCGACAAAACCAAATTTATGTTGGTTTGATTTGGTTTATAGTTTTAATAAACTGACATGATTGGTTTGATTTTTTTTAATAAAAAATCAACCCGACCTATGTACACCCCTAGCTTTAGCTAAACGTGTCAAATGGGCCAGTTTGATCCGGCCCGACCAGACTCATTTAGAAACACGGCCCGATCAGCCCTCGAGCTGTAGGGTTTCGAGTCCCGATCTCGGCTAATTTTTTTGGGCCCGGTTAACACGGCTCAGACCAAAATCGATCCTGGCCCATCGGTTAATCGGCCCGACTCGGTTATATTTTTTTTAAAATCCAGAATTTGACCATTAGGCCAAAGTAGCCATTGGGCCAAAGTAGCCATGTGGCCCAACGACTATATGGCCATTTAGACTCAAAATGGTTATTTTGGCCTTTTTTATTAAAAAATAAATTAACTTAAAATATTTTTTAAAATCCAAAAAAATCCTATAAATACCCTACACTTTCAAATCTTTTTCCACACAATTTTCATTCTCTCAAATCTCAATTCTCAAATATTCTATATATCTCCTAAAGTTCTCAATTTAATTTTTTAATTTCGCGATTACAAAGTACGAGTGAAAGTTTCTAAAGTCGTAACTTTTGTATACTTTCAAAATTTGGTATTGTCATTTCATCTCTTACTTTTAATTTTTAATTACAGTATTAATTATTGAATATTTAATTTTATTATTTTCTATATTTTGAATTTTTTTAGTTTGATTTATAATTTTATATTATGGATAAATTAAGAAACCTTACCAGGAAAAGTGTGAAAAATTTTTGTCCCGACAGTGGTAGTGGGTAGTTCAAGTAGTAGATATACCCATGTATCTCCCGTACCGCTTAGTGAACCTTTTGAGGAAGAAGTAGATGTAGGTGCTTACGATATGAATTATTCAGAAGCTTAGGAAAATTATGGTATAGAAGAAGAAAATGAAGTAGATGCGGTTAATTTAGAAGAAGGTGATGAAAATATTGGTGAGACACTCGCAGTAGGAAATGCTAATGTTAGATATGAATTGGTTAATCGCCCTCACCATCCTCGCATGCCCCAAGAGCTTATAGAACCACTAGTATTGCATGACAATTTTTTACATGTATAGAAGGAGAGACTAATGTGTGATGCAGTATTTGTCAACAAGTATGTGGGCATAAAAGAGGAGGCAATCAAGGGGGTATGGGTATGTTAATGAGACATATAAATAAAAATCATGAAAGAGAGTTATTTATTGCACGAGAGGGTGAGGCTGTTGGTGGGCTAACTCAAACTAGAATGGATCCAGCAACCGGTCATTTAATTAAGAATTATAATAAATTGAGGGATCAGGAAAAAATAGCAAAAATGATAGTTGTGGGTTGTTTGCCTTTCAGTTTTCCTTCTTCGGATGCTTTTATTCATTATATTCAAGCAATTTATAATCCTATATTTAATGGAATTCCTTGAAGTACTTGTCGGAATGATATTTTTAGACTTCATTCACTATATATTTTTTATTTATCTTCATTGTTAAAAACTATTCAATGTAGAATGACTCTAACTTCTGATCTTGGTCGTGTTGTTAATAAAAATGATTATTTAACCATTACTTATCACTGGTTAGATAGTAATTTTGTTATGCAAAAACATATTCTAGCTTTTTTGTATGATGAAGATCGTAGACATACTGGAGAATTTATTGCTGATTCGATTAGCAAAGTTGTCGAATTTTATGGTATTAAAAAAAGGTCTTATGTATTTCTTTTGATAATGCTTCTAACAACAAGACTGCTATTACAAAGTGAAAAGATAGTCTCTCTCCACCGTTGCCTGAAATATTTTATGTTAAGTGTGCTTGTCATATATATAATTTAATTGTAAGAGATGGCCTTGAATTTTTTGATCTTTATATTGAAAAAATTCGGCTTACTGTTGGCTTTATTCAAGGAAATAATCGAAGAAAAAGAATTAGAGAATTTATAGTTAAATGTGAACAAAATGAACTTAGACCGATATTGATGCCTGAAGAATGTAATACTAGATGGAATGCTATGTATGATTATTTAAAAACTTGTCATGCCTATAGAGTTCCTATTACACTAAATTTTAACCAACATTGTGGTTCATTTGTTGATTCGGCTGAATGTATGCTATATGATTCTGATTGGGCTGTAACTGATGATCTTGTTAACTTTTTCAAAAAAAATTATATAGCTACGGTTGAATTTTCTGGTGTTTATTATCCTACTATTTGTAATATTTTTGCATATATAGCTGATATTTCTGGCTTTTCTCAAAGAATATAAGAATAAAGAAGGTTACAAATAAGCTGTTGGTGTTATGTTTGCTAAATATAAAAAATATTTTTTCCGATTCCCCCTATTTACTTGGTTGATGTTATACTAAATCCATGTATGAAATACTACTATGTGCCACTTTAGCACTCTTATTTATTCTAACTTAGAGATAAATACTAACGATGATTCTGATGATGAAGAACAAGAACAACCAGATTTCTATACGGCTATGAGTGATGCAAACATTTACATTGATATATTATATAACCATTATGCTGATTTACTTGAATTAGCTATACCGACAAATATCACTCCAATTGTCGATCTTCAACCTCCCGAGGAGCCATCATCTTCAAAAAGGTCAGCACATAGTGGGTTTTCTGATTACTTTTATGATTTAAATGTTTGAAACAGTTTTGAGGAGGGAACTTACACAACAGCTTCTTAGGAAGAGCTTAAGTATTATCCTCGAACGCCGATAGAGGATCGTAGACGACAGATCAATGCATTGAATTGGTGAAGAATAATAAAACACAATATCCTGTGCTTTCAAAATTAGCTAGAGATATATTGAATGTTTCAATGTCAACCGTTGCATCGGAGAGCGCTTTTAGTCAGGGACAACAACAGCTTGAAGACAACCTACATTCATTGGGAAGCAATGCGATGAATGTTCTAGTTTGCCTTAGAGATTGGATTAGAGCGGAACAAAGAAATCAAGGAATGGAGGTGGAGCCGAAAGATAAATAGAATCTTGAAGAAATTATGACTTCAAAGGAGAACTCAACACAATTATGTCCAATGCATGGTTTTGCCCCCATTGATTTTGACTATCCTATGCAAGTTCTTGTTAATTTTAACATGGATGAGTTGGAAAAAATGATGAAAACTTTGTAGAGTTTTCATTCATGTACATTATAAATTTTGAATCATTTTGCAATCAATAAAATATAACATTCATTCACTCCTTATTTTGTAATTTTTTCCATTTAATGATTTAAATTGAATTTTTAGTTTAAATTAAATACTTAGTTTTAATATATTACTAATTTGCTATCAATCTTTAAACTATGTAATAGACAATTAAAATTTAAACATAACAAACATATAATCGTATATACACATAATGAAAAAATAAATTTCTTTTAAGTTCAAAACCTCAAGTATTATTAATTTATTATATTAAGTAGCATAAATTTTAAAGTAGTACATATATTGAATGGCACACACACACACACACACACACACATATATATATATATATATATATATATATTTTCTATAGACTCTAAAGTAGTATATATTTAACATAGACATGTGTATATGTTTTATAAAGTAGTGTATAACTATATATATAGTGTGTGTGTGTATATATTGTAGTATTGTTTTATTTAAAATGGTACATATATTGAATGATATGTATAGATGTGTATATATTTTCTATAGAATCTAAAGTAGTATATATTTAACGTATTCATGTGTATATATTTTATAAAGTAGTATATAACTCTATATATAGTGTGTATATATTGTAGTATATATTTTATTTAAAGTAGAACATATATTGAATGGTACATATATATGTGTATATATTTTCTATAGACTCAAAAATAGTATGTATTTAACGTATACATGTGTATATGTTTTATAAATTAGTATATTTATTGTAGTATATATCTTGTAGTAGATGTTTTATTTAAAGTAGTATATATATTAACTAACGTATAGTCGTGTACATGATTACATTGTAAATTCTAATATAGTATATAATATATATATATATATATATATACTGTATATATATTATTTAATGTATTTAAAATGTATTTAAGTGGGTATATATAGTGTATATTGGAGAAAAAACTTTTAATTTTTTTTTTTGGTTTTGACCGGGTGGGACCGGGTTAGGTGTAATGGGCCGATCTCGGGTTGTTTTTTGAAAACTTACTATTGGGCCCAAAACTGGATCAGCCCGTTGAACCAGGTCCGGAACTGAACCGGCTCACAACCCATTTAAAAGTGACAGGGCGGTTCCAGGTTGACCCGGTCCGTCCCCGTTAACTGGCTTAGCTACAGCACATCAATTTGGCTCGAAAATGGCTTGTTCGTGCCATTTCGCCCTTTTGACCACCCAAATGACCCCGCACACCCCAATGGACCACACTCTCCCGCTCCCCAATCTCACTAAGAACATCAGGTCAATTTTTGAACAATTTCATGCCTAGATCCTGGCCACAACCCCGAAACGTCGACTATAGAACACCAAATTGGCCAAAGAAAAGCCCATTCGCGCCTTTTCATCCGTTTGACCACCCAAACGGCCCCATCCAACCCTAATGGCCCACACTCTCCCACTTCCCAACCTCTCTGGAAGCACCAGGTCGATTTTTGGCCTATTTCACACTCAAAACTTGGGCACACCCCCGGAACCATGGGCTATAGCACACTGGTTTGGCCCAAAAGTGGTCCATTTGCGTAGTTTCACCCGTTTGACCACCTCAATAGCCCATCCCACCCAAATGACCCATACTCCCCCGCTCCACATCCTCCTTGGGAGCACCAAGTCAATTTTTGGCCAATTTCACGTTCGGACCGCGAGCACAACTTCATAACCGTGGCCTATAGCAAACTGATTTGGCCAGAAAATAGCCCGTTAGTGCCGTTTCGTCCGTTTAACTACCCAAAAATCCCTTTCTACCCCAATGGCCCACACTCTTCAGCTCCTTAGCCTCCCTGGGAGGATCGGGTTGAGGTTTTTCCCATTTCATGCTCGAACCCCAAGCACACCCCTGGAACCATAGGCTATAGCACATTGTTGGCCCGAAAATGGTCCGTTCATGTTCTTTCAACCGTATGACTACCCAAACAGCCCCGCCCACCCTAATAGACAACACACTTCCATTCTCGTGCCTCACTGGGAGTACCAGGTCAATTTTTGGCCTATTTCATGCCTGAACCCCGGGCACACCACCAGAACCGTGGTCTTTAGCTCTCCGATTTGGCCCCAAAAGGCTCGTTCACACTATTTCCACTGTTTGACCACCCAAATGGCCTCGTCCACCCCAATTTTCAACACTCCCTCGCTCCCCAGCGTCCTTGGGGGAACCAGGTTAGCTTTTGGCCCGTTTTACATGCAAACCCCGGGAACACCCCGAGATCGTGGGCTAATAGCATACGTATTTCCCCCAAAAATGGCCCGTTCATGTTGTTTCACTCATTTGACCACCCAAAAGGCCCCGCCTACCGTAATTACCCATATAACCCCGTGCCCCAGCCTCCTTAGGGGCACCAGGTCGCTTTTTAGCCTATTTCATGCCCGAGCGCACCTCCAGAAACATGGGCTATAGCACAACGATTTGGCCCAAAATGACCCATTCGTCCTATTTTTCCCGTTTGACTCCCCAAACGGCCCTGCCCACCCCAATGACCCACACTCCAGCCTCTCTGGGAGCACAAAGTCAATTTTGGGCAATTTCATGCCTGGACCTCGGGCACACCCCTAGAACCTTTACCTATAGCACAAAGATTTGCCCTAAAATGTCCCGTTCACATCGTTTTGCCTATTAAACCACATAAACAGCCCCGCCCAGCCTAATATCCCATACTCCCCAGCCTCTCTGGGAGCACTAGGTCGATTTTTGACCCACTTCATGCCCAAACCCAGGGCATACCCTAGAACCGTGGGCTATAGCACATCGATTTGGCCTAAAAATGGCCCGTTTGCGCTGGTTCACCTGTTAGACCACCCAAATGTCACCTCCCACCCTAATGTCCAACACTCTCCCACCTCCCAACCTCCTTTGGAGCACTAGGTTGATTTTCAGCCTATTTTATGCTCGAACCCCGGGGACACCCTCGAAATCGTGGGCTATAGCACACGGATTTGGCCCGCAAATGGCTGGTTTGTGCCATTTTGCCTGTTTGACTAACCAAACGGCCTCGCCCACCCCAATGGCCAACACTCCCCTACTCCTCAGCTTTCCTAAGAGCACCAGTTCAATTTTTGGCCCATTTCACGCCCAAACCCCAAGGACATCCCAGGAATCATAGGTTATAACATACTTATTTGCCTAAAAAATGGCTCGTTTACACTGTTTTGCCTATTTCCCTACCCCAATATCTATATTCCCTCCTTCGCCAGCCTCCCTAGGAGCAGCAGGTCAATTTTCTATCTATTTCACTCCCAAACCCCAGGCACACCCCTAGAACCATGGGCTATAGCACACCGATTTGGCTTGAAAATGGCCCGTCGCGTTATTTCGCTAGTTTGACCACCTAAACGGATCCGCCCACTCTAATAGTCCACACTCCCAAACTTCTCAGCCTCTCTAGGAGAACCAGGTTGATTTTTGGCCAATTTTATGCCCGTACTCCAGGCACACCCCCGGAACCGTGGGATATAGCACACCAATTTGGCCCGAATATGGCCTTTTCACGCCGTTTCACTCGTTTGACCACCCAAACAATGCTGCCCACCCCAAACGCCCACACTCTCCCGTCCCCAGCCTCTCTAGGAGAAAACGGTTGATTTTTGACCCATTTCACACTCGAACCCCGATCACACTCCCTAAATCGTGGGCTATAGCGCACTGATTTGGCCTAAAATTCACCCGTTTGGACCGTTTTGCCAGTTTGACCACCCAAATGGCCCCACCCATCCCAATGGACCATACCTCCCTCCCACATTCTCTAGACTCCTTGGGAGCACCAAGTTGATTTTTGGATCATTTCACGTCGGACCCCTGGCAAACCTCTAAAACTATGGGCTACAGCTCTCTAATTTAGCTAAAAAATGGCCCGTTCTCACCGTTTTGCCCATTTGTCCATCTAAAAAGCGCCGCCCACCCCATTGACCCACACTCTCTTTCTCCTCAGCCTCCTTGGGAGCACCAAATCAATGTTTTGCCTATTTTATGTATGGACCCCTGGCACACCCCCAAAACTGTGGGCTATAGCTCACCTATTTGGCCTGAAAATAGATTGTTCATATTGTTTTGACCTTTTGTCCACCCAAATGGCCATGCTCACCCCATTGCTCCATAATTCTCGGCTTCTCAGCCTCTCTGGGAGCACTAGGTCAATTTTTGGCTTATTTCATACCCTGACCCAGGGTACCCCTCGGAACCATGGGCTTAGCACACAGATTTTGCCTCAAAATGACTTGTTTATGGTATTTTGCTCGTTTGACCTCCCAAACGGCCTCGCCCACCCTAATTACCCATACTTCCCCACTCTCCTACCTCTCTGGGAGCACCAGGTCAATTTTTGGCCCATTTCACACTCGGACCCCAGGCATACCCCCAGAACCGTGGGAGCACACTGATTTGGCCCGAAAATGGCTTGTTCGTGTTGATTTGCCTATTTGACCACCAAAACAACCCCGCCCACCCTAATGGCCTTCACTTTCCTTCTCCCAGACTCTTTTGGAAAACCAAATTGATTTTTGGCCCATTTCACTCACGAACCCCCGGGACACCGTAGAATTGTGGCTATAGCGCACTGAACCACCTAAAAATGGCCCATTCGTGTTTTTTCATTTGTTTAACCACCCAAATGGCCCACACTCCTTAGGTCTTCAGCCTCCTTGGGATAACCAGGTCAATATTTTGACTATTTCACACCTGTACCCCAGGAATACCCCCATAATCGTGGACTATAGCACACTGATTTGCTCCAAAAACAACCGTTCGCTTCATTTTGCCCGTTTGACCACCCATACGGCCTCGCCTACCTTAATTGCCGACACTCTGACGCTCCCCATCCCCTGGGAGAACTAGGTTGATTTTTTATCAATTTCACTCCCGGACACCGAGCACACCTCTGGAACCGCTGGCAATAGCACACTGATTTGGCCTGAAAAATGGCCCATTCACGTTGTTTCTCCTGTTTGACTACCCAAATGACCTCGCGCACCCTAATGGACTGCACTTCCCCACTCCCTATCCTCTCTGGAAGTGCTAGGTCAATTTTTAACCCATTTCACGCCTGGGCCCCGGGCACACCTCAAAAACCGTGGGAAATAGTGCACTGATTTGGCCCAAAAATGGATTGTTCGTGCTGTTTTTCCTATTTGACTACCCAAATGGCCCTTCCCACCTGAATGACCCATACTCCTCCACTCCCCTACCTCTCTGGGAGCACCAGGTCAATTTTTGGCCCATTTCATGCCCGGACCCCAAGTACACCCCTAGAACTATGAGCTATTAGCACACCGATTTAGCCTGAATATGGCCCATTTGCACCATTTTTCCTATTTAACTATGCAAACGGCCCCGCCCACCCCAATGGCAACACTCCCCCGCTCCCCAGCCTCCTAAGGAGCACCAGGTTAATTTTTGGCCTATTTCATGCCCGAACCCCAGGCATACCCCCGTAACCATGGGCTGTAAAACACCGATTTGGCTCGATAATGGCCAGTTTCTGCCAATCTACCTGTTTAACCACCCAAACGGACTTTCCCACCCCAATGGTCTGTACTCTTCTATTCCCCAACCTTCCTGGGAGCACCAGGTTGATTTTTGGCCCATTTCACTCTTGGACCCCGTGCACACCCCAAAAATCATGGGCTATAGAAACACTAATTTAGCCTGAAAATGACCCGTTTACACCGTTTCAATTGTTTGAACATGCAAGCTGCCCCACCCACCCTAATGGTCCACACTTCACCACTCCCCAGCCTCTCTGGGAGGACTAGGTCGATTTTTAGATTATTTTATGCCCAAACTCTAGGAACAACCCCAGAACAGTGGGTTATGACAAATCGATTTAGCTCAAAATAGGACCGTTCACACCGTTTCATCCTTTTGACTACTCAAATGGCCCCACCAATCCTAATGGCCCTCACTTCACTCATCTCCAGCCTCTCTATGAGCACTTAGTCGATTTTTCGCCCATTTCACACTCGGATCCCATGCACACCCCTGGAACTGTAGGCAATAGCACACCGATTTGGCCCAGAAATAGCCCGTTCTCAGGCTTCCCAGGCTCACACTCCCCCGCTTCCCAGGCTCTGTAGGATTACTAAGTTGATTTTTGGTACATTTCACGCTTGGACCACCGACACACCCCCAGAATCGTGGGCTATACAATACCGACTTGGCTAGAAAATGGCCCGTTCGTGCCGTTTTGCCCGTTGACTACTCAAATGACCCCAACCACCCTAATGGCGCACACTCCCCCACTCTCCAGCTTTCCTGGGAGCACCAAGTCAATTTTATGACTCTCTCATGCCTGGACCATGGGCACACCCGTGGAACCGTGGGCTAAGCATATCGATTTAGCCCAAAAATGGCCTGTTCCTACTGTTTTTCCTGTTTGACAACCCAAACGGACTCACCCACCCCAATGCCCTACACTCTCTTGCTCCCTGGCCTACCTGGGATCACCAGGTTGATTTTTAGCCTATTTCATCCCTACACCTCTGGTACACCCCCAAAACCGAGAGCAATAGCACACCAATTTGGCCTAAAAATAGCGCGTTCGTGCCATTTCGCCCATTTGACCTTGCAAATGGCCTTGCCTACCCTAATGGCCCACACTCCCCGCTCACCAACTTTACTGTTAGCATTAGGTCAATGTTTGGCCCATTACATGCCCAGACCCTGGGCACACTCTTGGACCGTGGGCTATGACACATCGATTTAGCCTAAAAATGGCCCATTCATGCTTTTTTGCCCGTTTGACAACCCAAATGGTCCCACCCACCCTAATGACCCACACTCCCCCGCTCCCCAGCCTCTCTAGTAGTACAGGTTAATTTTTGACTTATTTCACACATGGACCTCGAGCACACCTCCGGAACATGGGCTATAGCACATCAATTTAGTCTGAAAATGGCCAGTACGCGCTATTTCACCCGTTTGACAAACCAAATGGCCCCGCCTTCCCCAATGGCCCATATTCTCCCGCTCCCCAGCCTCCCTGGGAGTATCATGTTGATGTTTGGCCAATTTCACGCCCGAACCCTGGGTACACCCCCGAAATCATAGGTTTTAGCTTACCGTTTGCTCGAAAATAGCCAGTTCGTGCTGTTTCGGCTGTTTGATCACCCAAACGGCCTCGCATAACCCCAATATCCCACATTCCCCCATTCCCTAGCCTCCCTGGGAGCATTAGGTCAATTTTTGACCTATTTCATGCCTGGACCCCCCGTACACCACTAGAATCGTGGGCTATAGCACACCATTTCGCCTATTTGACCACCCAAATAGCCCTTAAAACCCCCAATTATCCATACTCTCTCGCTCCCCAGCCTCCCTAGGAGCACCAGGTTGATATTTGGCCTATTCAACGCCCGTAAATCGGGTACTCCCCGGTAATCGTGGGCTATATAACACACCTATTTGGCCTAAAAATGGCCCGTTCGTACTATTTCTCCCGTTCGACCACCCAAAAGGCCCTGCCCACCCTAATTTCCTACATTCCCTTAGCTTCAGCCTCCCTAGTAGCACCGGGTCGATTTTTGGCCTATTTCACGCTCGGGCCCCTGGCATACCTCCAAAACCATGGGCTATAGCAAACTGATTTGGCTCAAAAATAGCCTGTTCATTCAATTTTTCCTGTTTGACTACCCAAATGGCCTTGCCCACCCCAATGGCCCAATATCCCCTACTCACTAGCCTCTCTGGATCACCAGGTCAAATTTTAGGCCATTTCACGCCTAGACTCCGGCCACAACCCCAAAACTGTTGGTCACAGCACACCGATTTGCCCCAGAAATAACTTGTTTGCACCGTTTTGCCCGTTTGACTACCCAAATCACCTCGCCTACCCCCAATGGCCCGCACTCACTTGATCCCCAACTTTCCTGGGAGATCCAGGTAGATTTTTAGCCCATTTCACACCTGGACCCCGGGTACAGCCCCGGAACCGTGGGCTATAGCACACCGATTTGGCCCGAAAATTGTATGTCTGCATCGTTTTGCCCATTTAACTACCCAAATGGCCCTACTCACTTCAATGGCCCATACTCCTCCGCTCTCCAGCCTACCTAGGAGAACCAGGTCAATATTTGACCCATTTTACACTCGAACCACGAGCACACCCCTAAAATCGTGGGCTATAACACACCGATTTGGCTCAAAAATTGTCCGTTCGTGCCTTATCGCCTATTTGACTACCCAAACACCCCCGACCACCCCAATATCCCACACTCTCCGACTCCCCAACCTTCCAGGGAGCACCAGGTCGATTTTCAACCTATTTTACACCCAGACCCTAGGCACACCCCTTGAACCATGGACTATAGCACATTAATTTAGTTTGAAAATGGCCCATTCGAGCCATTTCGTATATGATAACCCAAATGTCCCCGTCCACCCTAATGGCCTACACTCCCCCGCTCCCCAGCCTCCCCAGGAACACTTAGTAGATTTTTGGTCCATTTTACGCCTAGACCCCGCGCACAAACCTGGAACCATGGGCAATACCATATTGATTTTACATAAAATAGGTTTGTTCGTGCTATTTCACCCGCTTAACCACCCAAACAGCCTCACCCGCCCCAATGGCCCATACTTTCCCGCTTTGTTGCCTCCCTGGGAGTACCAGGTCAATTTTTCCCCATTTAACGTCCGAACACCAGGCACACCCCCAAACAGTGGGCTATAGAAAACTGATTTTGCTCGAGAACGACCCATTCGCACTCTTTAGCCTGTTTGACCACCCAAAAAACCCAGCCCACCCCTGATCCCCAACCTTCCTAGGAGCACCAGGTTAATTTTTGGCCCATTTTATCCCCTGACCCTGGGTACACCCCCAAAAATGTGGGCTATAGCATACTAATTTGGTCCGCAAATGGACCGTTCGTGCAGTTTCTCTCATTTGACCACCCAAACGACCCCGCCCATCTCAATGGCCCACACTCCCCCATTCCCTAGCCTACTTGGGAGTAATAGGTCGATTTTTGACCAATTTTATACTCGAACCCCAGGCACACCCTCAGAACCGTGGGTGATAGCACACTAATTTGGTTTGAATATGGTCCATTCGAGTCGTTTCACCCATTTTACTATCGAAATAGCCCAGCCCACCCCAATGGTCCATAATCTCCCACTACCTTATCTCTCTGGGATCACCAGGTCAATTTTTGACTTATTTCATGCCTAGACCCCGGGCACACCCCCGGATCGTGGACTATAGCACACTCTAATTTGGCCAGAAAATAGCCCATTCACGTCTTTTTGCTTGTTTGACCATCCACATAGCGTCGCTCACACTTCCTCGCTCCCCAGCCTTTCTGGGAGCACCTGGTCAAGTTTTAGCCTACTTCACGCTCAGAACTCGGGAACACCCCCAGAACCATAGGCTATATAGTATACTGATTTGGACCAAATATGACCCGTTTGCGTTGTTTCGCCCGTTTGACCACCCAAACGGCCATTCCCACCCCAATGACCCATACTCCCCCGCTCCCCAGCATCCCAAGGAGAACTAGGTTAATTTTTGCCCATTTCACGCATGGACCCCAAGCACAATCTTAGCACTGTGGGCTATGGCAAATAGATTTGGTCCAAAAATAGCCCGTTAGCGTCGTTTCGTCCGTTTGACCACCCAAACAGCATCGCCCACCCCAATGGCCCACATTCTTCTGCTGCACAGCCTCCATGGGAGCATCGAGATGATTTTAGATCTATTTCATGACCGGACCCCAGGCACACCCCTAGAACCATAGGCTATAGCACTCTAGTGGCCCTAAAATGGACAGTTCGTGCTGTTTCGGTCGTTTGACCACCCAAACGGCGCCGCCCATCCTAATAGCGCACACTTTCCTATTCCCCAGCCTCACTAGGAGCACTATGTCAATTTTTGGTCTATGTCACTCCCAAATCCGGGAACACCACCAGAAACGTAGGCTATAGCACTCCGATTTAGCCCAAAGAGACCCGTTCACGCCGTTTCCCCTGTCTGACCACCCAAATAGCCTCGCCTACCCCAATTGTCTACACTTCTTTGCTCCTTAACCTCTCTGGGAGCAACAAGTTTATTTAAGGCCTGTTTCACACCCGAACCCTAGGCACACCCCCAGAACTGTGGGCTATTATTTGCACAAGTATTTGGCCCAAAAATAGCCTGTTCGTGCTGTTTTGCCCGTTTGACCACCCAAATAGCCCCGCCCACCCCAATGACACACATTCCCCCGTGATGCAACTCCCTACGAACATCAGGTCTATTTTCGACCTATTTCACCACCCGGACCCTTGACATACCTCCGAAACCATAGGCTATAGCACAATGATTTGGCTCAAAAATGGCTTGTTCGTGCCATTTTTTGCGTTTGACTACCCAACGGCTCTGCCCATCCCAATGGCCTATATTACCCAGCTCTCTAACCTCTCTGGGAGCACCAGGTTGATTTTTGGGAAATTTCATGCCCAAACCTCGGTACACCCCTGGAATCGTGGGCCAATAGCACACCGATTTGGCCCAAAATGGACTTTTCGCATTATTTCACCAATTTTTTCATCCAAATGACCTCGCCTACCCCAATAGAACACACTCCCCTTCTCCCCAGCCTCTTTGGGAGTAACAGGTCAATTTTTGACCTATTTCATACCAAGATCCCAGGCACACCCCCGGAATCATGGGCTATAGCCCAATGATTTGGCCTAAAAATGGCCTGTTTGTGCCGTTTCTCCCGTCTGACCATCCAAACATCCTCGTCCACCTCAATAAACCACTCTCCCCCGCTCCCAGCCTCTCTGGGAGCACCAGGTTAATTTTTAGCCCATTTCATGCCTGGACTCCGGGCAAACCCCGGAACTGTGGGCTATAGCACACCGATTTAGCTCAAAAATGGCTGGTTCACGCCGTTTTTCCTATTTTACCACCCAAATGGCTCGGCCCACCCTAATGGAAAACATTACCTCACTCCTCAGCTTCCCTGGGAGCACCAGGTTGATTTTTTACCCGTTTCATGATCGAACCTGAGCACATCCCCGGAATCGTAGGCTATACCACACCGATTTGCCCCAGAAATGGCTCGTTTACACTATTTTTCCCATTTGACTACCCAAACATCCCCACCTACCCCAGTGGCCCACACTTCTCCTCTTCTCAGCCTTCCTAGGACACCAGGTTAAGTTTTAGCCCTTTTCACTCTTAGACCTCGGGCACTCCCCCATAACCGTGGGCTAAAGATAGTTTCACCACACAAATGCCCTGCCAACCCCATAAGTCCACACTTCCTCACTCCCAGGCCTCTCTAGGAGGACCAGGTTAATTTTTGGCCTATTTCACGCCCATACCCAAGGCACACCCCTAGAACTGTGGGCTACAACATATCAATTTGGCTTGAAAATGGCCTGTTCGCGCTATTTCACCAGTTTATCACCCAAACGGACCTGCCCATCTCAATGGCCTATACTCCTCTACTCCCCAGCCTCCCTGGGAGTACCAGGTCAATTTTTGTTCTATTTTACACCCATACCCCAGACACTTCCCTGGAACCATAGGCTATAGCACACCAATTTGGCATGAAAATGGCTCGTTTATGCGATTTTGCCTAATTAACAACCCAAATGGCCCCACCCACCCCCAATGTACCAGACTCCTCCATTAGCCTCTCTCGGAGCACTAGGATAAATTTCAACCCATTTCACACCTAGATCCCTAGCACACCTCTGGAACCATAGGCTATAGCACACCTATTTGGCCCCAAAATAGCCCTTTTACGTTGTTTTACCTGTTTAACTACCTAAACGGCCCCTTCTACCCCAATGGCCAACACTACCCCGATCTGCAGCCTCCCTGGGAGCACCAAGTAAATTTAATACCTATTTCACACTCGGAACCTAGGCATATCCCTAAAACCGTGGGCTATAGCACACTAATTTAGCCTGAAAATGGCCCGTTCGCGTTTGACCACTGAAATAGCCCCGCCTACCCCAATGACCCACATTACCATACTTCCCATCCTCCCTGACATAACCAGGTAAAATAATTAGCACACTTCACTCCTGGACCCCAGGCATACCCCCAAAACTATGGGTTATAGCACATCGATTTGGCCCAAAAATGGCCCGTTCACGTTGTTTTGCTTGTTGGTCCTCACAAATGATCTCTCCACCACAATCGCCTATACTTCCCTACCCCAGGGCAATTTTTGGCCCATTTTATACCTATATCCCACGCATACCCCCAAAACCGTGCACTGTAGCACATCAATTAGCACGATAATGATCCGTGCATGTTGTTTTGCCCGTTCGACTATCCAAACGGCCCCACACACCCTAAAGGCCCATAATCCCTCACTATTCAGCCTCCCTAAGAGCACCAGGTCAAATTTTGGCCTATTTCATGCTCGGACCTAAGGCACACCCCCAGAACCGTGGGCTATAACATACCGATTTAGGCCGAAAAGGGCCCGTTCGTGCCATTTGGCCCATTTGACCAGCCAAATAGCCCCGCCCACCTCAATAGCCCATAATACCCTATTCCCAAACCTTCCTAGGAGCACCAGGTCAATTTTCAATCTATTTCACGATCTAACCCCAAAAGCATAGGCTATAGCACACTGATTTTGCCAAAAAATGACCCGTTCGCGTCGTTTTGCCTGTTTGACTACCCTAATAACCCCGCCCACACCAATGGCCTACACTCTATTGCTATCTTGCTTTCTTGGTAGGAGCAAGTTAATTTTGGCCTATTTAATGCCCGAACACTAGGGATACCCCCAGAACCGTGGGCTATAGCACACTGATTTAGCCCAAAAGTGGCTCGTTAGCGTAATTTTGCCAAATTGACCACCAAAATGGTCTCACCCATGCTAATGGCCTATATTCTCTCGCTCCTCAGCCTCTGTGGGAGCGCTAGGTCAATTTTTTTCCCTTTCACATTCGGACACCTGACACACCTCCAGAACTGTGGGCTATAGCACACCAATTTGGCCAAAAATAGCCCGTTCGCACCATTTCACCCATTTGACCACCCAAACGTCCTTGCCTACCCCATTATCTAATATTTACCCACTTCCAAGCCTCCATGGGAGAACCAGCTCAATTTTTTTCCCATTTCACGCCCGAACCTCTAGCACACCCATAGAGCTGTGAGCTATTGCACATCGATTTAGCCCAAAAATGGCCTATATGCGTCGTTTTGCCTATTTGAATGCCCAAATATCCCCCTATCTCAATGGCCCACACTCTCCCACTCCACAATTTCCCTAAGAGCACCAGGTCAATTTTTGGCCTATTTCATGCTCGAACCTCGGGCACACCCCCAAAACCATAGGCTATAGCACAACAATTTAGCCCAAAAATAGCTTGTTTGCGCTGTTTTGCATGTTTGACCACCCAAATGGTCCCTCCCACACAAATAGCCCACACTCTTCCACTCTCCAGCCTCCTAAGGAGCACCAGGTAAATTTTTGGCCCATTAACTCTTGGACCCCGGGCACACCCCCGGAACCGTGGGCAATAGCACACTAATTCTGCTAAAAAATGGCTCATTCGCACTATTTTGCTCGTTTGACTATCCTAATGGCCCCGCCCATGCCAAAGGCCTACACCTACTCGCTCCACAGCCTCCTTGGGAGCAACAAGTCAATTTTTAGCCCATTTCATGGCTGGACCCCGGGCATACCCCTAAAACCAAGGGCTATAGGACACCAATTTGGCCTAAAAATGGTCCGTTTATGCAGTTTTGCCCGTTTGACCACTCAAATGGCCCTTCCCACTTAGATGGTTCACACTCCCCTGTTTCTCAGCCTCCTTGGGAGTACCAGGTTTATTTTCAGCACATTTCACGCTCGAACCTCGGGCATACCCCCATATCTATGGCTATAGCACACTGATTTGGCCCAAAAATAGCCCGTTCGCGTCGTTTCGCCCGTTTAACCCCCCAAACGGCCCCGTACACCTCGATGTCCCACCCTACCATACTCTATAGCCCCCCTAAGAGAATTGGGTTGATTTTAGGTCTATTTCAAGCCCATAGCCTAGGCACACCCCTACAACAGTGGGTTATAGCACATCGATTTAGACCGAAAATGGCCTGTTCGCAATGTTTTGCCCGTTTGACCACCCAAACAACCCCTCCCACCCCAATGGCCTACAATCCCCTACTCTCCAGCCTCCATAGTAGTAACAGATAGATTTTCATCTTGTTTCACACCCAGACCCAGGCACACCACCAAAATCATGGCCTATAGCACACCAATTTGGCCCAGAAATAGTCCGTTCGCGCTATTTCTCCTATTTTCCCAGCCAAAAATCCCCGTCCACCCTAATAGCCCATATTTCCCTGCTCACCGGCCTCCCTGGGAGCACTAAGTCAATTTTTGGCCTATTTCGTGCCCAACCCTCGAACACACCCCCGAAATAGTGGGCTATAGCACACTGATTAAGCTAGAGAATGGCCCATTCGCGCGGTTTTTCCCATTTGACCAACAAAACAGCCCCTCCCAGACCTGCTCCCCAGCCTTCCTGGGATCAATAGGTTTACTTTGACCTGTTTCATGCCCAGAAACCAAGAACACCCCCAAAACTGTGGGCTATAGCATACGATTTGGCTAAAAAATGGTATGTTCGCGCGATTTTGCAAATTTGATCTCCCAAAAGGCCCTTCTCCCTTCCTAATAGCCCATACTCTACTGCTCCCAACCTCCCTAGAGTACCATGTCAACATTAAACCCATTTCAAACCCAGACCCAGGGCACACCCCTGGACCGTGGGCTATCACACACCAATTTGGCCTGAAAATGTCCAATTTATGCCTTTTTACCCATTTGACCACCTAAACGGCCCCGCCCATCCCAATGGACTACACTTCCTTATTTCTCAATGTCCTACACACCCCTAAAACCGTGGGCTATATCACACCTATTTATCCTGAAAATAGTCTGTTCGTGTCGTTCGGCCCATTTGACTACCTAAACAGCCCCCCACCATAATGGCCCACACTCACACGCTTCCCAGCCTTCTTGGGATCTCTAGGTCATATTTTTGCCCATTTCACGCCCAAAACCCAGGCACACACCCAAAATCGTGGAGTATAGCATGCTGATTTAGCTCAAAAATGGCCCATTCGCGCCGTTTCACCCGTTTGATGACCCAGACAGCCACGCCTACCCCAATCTCCCACACTCTCCTGCTCCCCAGCCTCTCTAAGAGCACCAAGTCAATTTTTGATCCATTTCACGCCCGGACCCAGGCACACCCCCAAATCGTGGGCTATAACATACCGATTTGGCTCGAAAATAGACCGTTCGCGCTGTTTAGATCGTTTGACCACCCAAATAGCACCACCCACCCTAATTTCCCACACTTCTCTGCTCCTCAGCCTCCCTAGGAGACACATGTTGATTTTTGGCCCATCTCTCGCTGGACCCCAAACACTCCCCTAGAACCGTGGGTTATAGCACACTGATTTAGCTAAAAAATAGCCCGTTCGCGCCATTTCACGAATTTGAAAACCTAAACGTCCTTGCCCACATCAATGGCCCAATATTACCTACTCCCTAGCCTCCCTGACAGCACCTATTTAATTTTCTGCCTATTTTACCCCCTGACCCAGGAACTCCCCCAGAACCATGGGCTATAGCACATCGATTTGGCTAAAAAAAATGGCTCATTCATGCCGTTTCACCCCTTTGACAACCCAAACAGCCTCGTCCACCCTAATGGACCACACCCCCTGCTTCCCACCCTTCCTGGGAGCACTTGGTCAATATTCAGCCCATTTCACGCTCGGACCCCTGGCACATCCCAAAAATCGTGGGCTATAGCAAATCGACTTGGCCCAAAAATGGCCAGTTTACGCCGTTTCACCCGTTTGACCACCCAAATGGTCTCACTTACCCAATGGCCCAGAATCTTCTACTCTCCTACTTCCCTAGGAGTACCAAATTGATTTTCGGTCCATTTCATGCCTTGACTCCGGGAACACCCTTAGAACTGTGGGATATAGTATGCCGATTTGGCTTTAAAATGGCCTGTTCACGCTGTTTCCCCCGTTTGACCACCCAAATGGCCTCGTCTCCCCAATGACCCCCATTCTCTCGCTCTCCAACCTCCCTAGAAGCACCAGGTTAATTTTTCGCCTATTTTACAACCGGACCACTGGCACACCCCCGTAACTGTAGACTATAGCACACCAATTAGCCTTAAAAATAGGCCGTTCATACCATTTTTCCCGTTTGACCACAAAAATGGCCAATCCCATCCTAATGGCCCACATCACCCGACCTCTCTGGGAGTACCAAGTCAATTTTTGGACCATTTCACACCCAAAACTCGAGCACAGCCCTTGAACCGTGGGCTATAGCACATTGATTTGGCATAATACGGGCTCGTTTGCGCCGTTTTACCCGTTTGACCACCAAACCGGCCTCGCCCACCCTAATGGCACACACCTCCCTGCTTCCCAGCCTCTCTGGGAGAACCAGGTCAATTTTTGACCAGTTTTATGCACAGACCACGGGCACACCCCAGGAAACCGTGGACTATAGCACACGGATTTGGCCCCAAAATAGCCCATTCTCGCCATTTCGCCCGTTTGACCACCTAAATGGTCCCTCCCACCCTAATGGTCTATACTCCCCCGTTACCCACCCTCCCTGGGAGCACCAAGTTGATTTTTGGCCCATTTCACGCCCGAAGCCCGGGCACACCCTTGGAATTGTGGGCTATACAACACCGATTTGGCTTAAAAATTGCTCGTTTGCACTATTTCACCCGTTTGACTACTCAAACAGCCTTACCTACCCCTAATGGCCCATACTCTCTATCTCCAAAATCTCTGGGAGAACCAAGTTAATTTATGACCCCATTTATGTATAGATCACGGGAAAACTCCCGGAACCGTGGGCAATAGCTCATCGATTTGGTCTGAAAATGGCCCGTTTATGCCGTTTCACCTTTTTGACCACCCAAAAAGCACTGTCAACCCTAATGGCCAACACTCCCCCACTTCCCCGCCTACCTGGGAGCACCAAGTCCGGGACCCCGGGCATACCCCCAAAATCGTGGGCTATAACATACTGATTTGGTCTAAAAATAGCCCGTCCGTGCTGTTTCGCCCGTTTGACCATGCAAATTACCCCGCCCACCCTAATAACCCACACTCCCAACTCTCCAGCTTCCCTTAGAGCACCTGGTCATTTTTTGGCCCATTTCATGCCCAGACCCCTGGCACACCCCCGGACCGTGGGCTATAACACATCGATTTGGCCTGAAAATGGCCTACTTACAGTTTTTTTCCACTATGACCATCCAAACATCCCCACCTACCCCAATGGCCCATACTCTCCCACTCCCCAGTCTCTCTGGGAGCACTAGGTCAATTTTAATCCTATTTAACACTTGAACCACGGGCACACCCGTGGAACCATGGGCTATAGCACATCGATTTGGCTCGAAAATGGCCTGTTTGTGCTGTTTCACCCATTTTACCACCCAAATATCCTCTCCCACCCCAATGGCCTACGCTCTCACACCCAAACCTCGAGCACACCCCCAAAATGGTAGGCTATAGCACAACGTTGGCCAGAAAATAGCCCATTCGTGTTGTTTTGATCATTTGACCACCCAAACAGCCTTGCCTTAATAGCCCACACAGCCCCGTTCCCCAGCCTTCTTAGGAGAACTAGGTCAATTTTTGGCCTATTTCATGTTCGGACCACGGGTACACCACCAAAATCATGGGTTATGGCACACCGATTTGGCTAAAAAATAGCCCGTTCGCACCGTTTCTCCTTTTTAACCACCCAAAAGGCCCCACCCACCCCAATTGTCCAAAGTCCCTCATTGGCCAGCCTTCTAGGGAGAACCAGGTTAATTTTTGGCCAGTTTCACACCTGGACCACGAACATGACCCGTTCCCCAGCCTACCAAGGAGCACCAGGTCAATTTTTGACCCATTTCACCCTTGGACCATGGGTACACCACCAAAATAGTGGGTAATAGCACTCTGATTTGGCCCAAAAATTGCCTGTTTGTGCCGTTTCTCTCGTTTAACCACCCAAACGACCCCGGCCACCCTATCAGCTAACACACCCCCTCCCCATCCACTATAGGAGCACCAGGTCAATTTTTGGCTTATTTCACACCCAAACCCCAGGTACACTCTCGGGACCATGGACTATAGCACACTGATTTGGTTTGAAAATTTGTCGTTCGTACTATTTCGCCCATTTGACAACCTAAACAACCCCATCCACCCCAATGTCCCTTACTCCCCCACTCCCCCATCTCCCTAGGATCACCAGATCAATTTTTAGCCCTTTCACGCCCGAATCCCAGGCACACCCCCAGAATCAGGGCCTATCGCACACCAATTTGGCCCAAAAATGGCCGGTTCGCATTATTTCGCTCATTTAACCCCCCAAACGGCCCTGTCGACCCCAATGGTCTATACTCCCTTGCTCTCCAGCCTCTCTAGAAGCTCTAAGTCAGTTTTTTGCCCATTTTACACCCAGACCACTGGCACACCTTCAAAATCATTGGCTATAGCACAACGATTTAGCCCAAAAATGGCCCGTTTCCATTGTTTCTCCTATTTGACTATACAAACTGACCCGCCAACCCCAATGACCTATACTCTCCTTCTCTCTAACCTCCCTGGGAGCACCAGATCAATTTTTACTCTATTTCACGCCTGAACCCTAGGCACGCCCCCAGAACCGTGGGCTATAGCACACTAATTTATTTCAAAAAAATGGCCCGTTTGCGCCATTTCGCCCGTTTGACCACCTAAACGGCCTCGCCTACCCCAATGTCCCCCACTCCCCTACTCATTTGCCTTCTTAGGAGTACCATGTTGATTTTCAGCACACTTCATGCCCGGAACCTGGGCACACCCCTGAAACCGTGGGCTATAGCACACCAATTTGGCCTAAAAATGGCCCATTTATGCCGTTTCGCCTGTTTGACCATTCAAATGGCCCCACCCATCTCAACAGTCCATACTCCTCCACTCTTCAACATCTATAGGAGAATTAGGTTCATTTTCAGCCCATTTCATGCCCGGACACACGACACACCCCCAAAACCGTGGGCTAGAGCACGATGATTTGGCCTGAAAATGGCCCGTTCATGTTAATTCGCTTGTTTGACCACCAAAATGTCACCGCCTACCCAAATTTTCCACACTCCCTAGCCTCCCTAGGAACACCTGATTAATTTTCAACCCATTTAATGCTCGGAATCCGGGAACAACTATAGAACCATGCGCTATAGCACAGCGATTTGACCCAAAAATAGCCCGTTTGCATAATTTTGCCCGTTCAACTACCCAAATGACCCCGCCCACTCCAATGGAAATCACCCACTCTTCAACATCCCTAGGAGCATCAGGTTGATTTTTGGCCCATTTCTTATCCGGACTCGAGGCTCACCCACAGAATCGTGGCATAATATATTGATTTGACCTGAAAATGGCCCATTCATGTTGTTTCATTCGTTTGACCACTCAAATAGCCCATCCCACCTCAATATTCCACACTCCCCTATTTACCAGCCTTCTGGGACACCAGGTTGATTTTAAACCCATTTTACACCTGAACCCTAAAACCGTGGGCTATAGTACACCAATTTGTCACAAAAATATTCTGTTCGCACCATTTTACTCATTTGACAAACCAAACGGCCTTACGTACCCCCAATGGCCCATACTACATCATTCCCTAACCACTTTAGGAGCACAAGGTCGATTTTAGCCCATTTCACGGTCGGACCCCGAACACACCCCTAAAATCATGGGCTATAGCACAATGATTTGGCCTAAAAATGGCTTATTCGCATTGTTTCGCTCGTTTGACCATCCAAAGGTCTCTGCCTACCTAATGTCCCATATTTTCTCGCTCCCCAGCATCCCTGGGAGAATTAGGCCGATTTTTAGCCCATTCATGCCCGAACCCCAGGCACACCCCCAAAACTGAGGGCGATAGCACACCAATTTAGCTTTAAAATGGCTCGTTCACACCATTTTGCTCATTTGACCACCTTAACATCCTCGCCTACCCTAATATCCCACAGTTCTCTACTCTCCAACCTCTATGGGAGCACCTGATTGATTTTTGTCCTATTTCATGCCTGAACCCCAAGCACACCCCCAAAACCATGGGCATAGCACATCCATTTGGCCCGAAAATAGCCCATTTGCATCGTTCACCCATTTGACTACCCAAACAGTCCCGCCCACCCCAATGGCCCATACTTCCCCGCTCATCAGCCTCAATGGGAGAACTAAATCGATTTATGACCCATTTCACTCTCGAACCCCGGGCACACCCTCAAAAAAAAAGGTTATCACACACTGATTTAGCCCAAAAATAGCCCATTCACATTGTTTCACCTGCTTGACCACCCAAATGAGCCAACCCACCCCACTAGCCCACACTCCCTCACTTCCTAGACTCCTTAGGAACACCAGGTAAATCATTATCCTATTTCATGCTCGGACCCCGAGCTTTCCCACGGAATCGTAGGCTAAAGCATACTATGTTGGCCTCAAAATGGCTCATTCGTGTCGTTTCGTCCGTTAAACTATCCTGACGTCCCCGCCCAAGCAAATGGCCCATACTCCCCCACTCCAAAGCTTTCTTGGGAACACCAGGTTAATTTTTGGCCTATTTCAGCCTGGTCCACGGGCACACCTTTGAAAATGGGGGCTATAGCACACAGATTTGGCCTAAAAATTGCTTGTTTGTGCCGTTTCGCTTGTTTCACCACCCAAATAGCCCACACTCCCCTACTTCCCTTCCTCCCTAGGAGAACCAGGTCAATTTTTAACCCTTTTTATGCACGAACCTTAGGTACACCTCTAGAACCGTGGCTATAGCATACTGATTTGGCCCAAAAATAGCCCGTTCACGCCACTTTTCCTTTTTGACCAACCAAACGGCCCCGTCCACCCCAATGGACCACACTCTCTTGCTCCCTAACCTCCCTAGGAGCACCAGGTTAATTTTCTGCCTATTTCACATTAGAGCTCGGGCATACCCTAGAATCGTGGGCTATAGCACATCGATTTGGAATGAAAATGGCCTGTTCGTAATATTTTGGCCGTTTGACCCCCCAAATGGCCCTGCCCAACCCAATGTCCCACACTATCCTGCTTCCCAGCCTCTCTAGGAATACTTAGTAGATTTTCGACCCATTTAACACCCGAACCCTATGCACACCCCAAAACCATAGGCTATAACCCACAGATTTGACCCAAAATAGGTCCATTCGCGCCATTTTGCTTGTTTGACCATCGAAATAGCCTCGCCCACCCCAATGGCCCATACTATACTGCTTCCAATCCTCTCTGGGAGCGCCAGGTCAATTTTTGATCCATTTTACGCTTGAAATCCGGGTACACCCCTGGAACAGTAGGCTATAGCAAATCGATTTGGCTCGAGAATGGCCCATTCATGTCGTTTAGCCTGTTTAACCACCCAAACAGCCCCGTCCACCCCTGATCCCCATCCTCCCTGGAGCACCAGGTTAATTTTTGGCCCATTTCACCCCCTGATCCAGGGTACAACTCCAGAACCATGGGCTATAGCACATAGAATTAGCCCGAAAATGGTCTGTTCGAGCCATTTTGCTCGTTTGAACAACCAAATGTCTCCTCCCACCCAAATGTATCAAACTCCCCGCTCCCCAGACTACCTAGGACCACCAGGTCGATTTTTGGCCCATTTCATGCCCGAAGTCCCGGTACACTCCCAGAACCGTGGGTTATAGCTAAAGGTGTCAAATGGGTCGATTTGACCCGGTCTGACCTGGCCCATTTAGGAACCCGACCGGTCGTCCCCCGGACTGTAAGGTTTCAGGTCCCGGGCTGGGCTAATTTTTTGGGGGCTGATTAACCCGGCCCAGAGCAAAATCGATCTAGGCCCGTCGATTAAACGAACTGGCCTGGCTCGATTATATTTTTTTAAAAAAATCAGAATTTGACTATTGGGACAAAGTAGCCATTAGGCCCAACGACTATATGGCCATTTGGTCCTAAAATTGGCTATTCTAACATTTTTATTAAAAGAAAAATAGCTTAAAATATTTTTTTAAATCCAAAAAAATTTCTATAAATACCCTACACTTTCAAATCTTTTTTCACACAATTTCCATTCTCTCAAATCTCAATTCTCAAATATTCTATATATCTCCTAAAGTGCTCAATTTAATTTTTTAATTTCGCGATTACAAAGTACGAGTGAAAGTTTCTAAAGTCGCAACTTTCGAATACTTTCAAAATTTGGTATTATCGTTCCATCTCTTACTTTTAATTTTTAATTAGTGTATTAATTGTTGAATATTTAATTTTATTATTTTTATGTATTTTGAATTTTTTTTAGTTTGATTTATAACTTTATATTATGGATAAATTAAGAAACCTTACCAGTAAAAGTGTCAAAAAAATTTGTCCCAGCAATGGTATTGGTAGTAAAAAGCATATGACTGACGGTAGAGGTAGTTCAAGTAGTAGATATATCTGTGTGCCTCCAGTACCGCTTAGTAAACCTTTTGAAGAAGAAGTGTAGGTGCTCACGATATGAATTATGCAGAAGCTCAAAAAAAATATGGTATAGAAGAAGAAAATAAAGTAGATGTGGTTAATTTAGAAGAAGATGATGAAGAAGAGCTCGTAGAGCAACTAGTATTGCAGGACAATTTTTTACATGTATAGAAGGAGAGACTAAGGTGTGATGCAATATTTGTCAACAAGTATATGAGCATAAAAGAGGAGGCAATCAAGGGGGTACGGGTACATTAATGAGACATATAAATGATAATCACAAAAGAGAGTTATTTATTACATGAGGTGGTAAGGCTATTGGTGGGCCAACTCAAACTAGAATGGATCCAGCAACCGGTTATATAATTAAGAAGTATAATAAATTGAGGTACCAGAAACAAATAGAAAAAATGGTAGTTATGGGTTGTTTGTCTTTCAGTTTTCCTTCTTCGGATGCTGGTATTCATTATATTCAAGCAATTTATATGTTTAATGGTATTCCTAGAAGTATCTGTCGGACTGATATTTTTAGACTTTATTCACAATATGTTTTTTATTTATCTTTATTGTTAAAAAATATTCAATGTAAAATGACTATAACTTCTAATCTTGGTCGTGTTGTTAATAAAAATAATTATTTAACCATTACTTGTCACTGGATAAATAGTAATTTTGTTATGCAAAAACATATTCTAGCTTTTTTGCATGATGAAGAACGTAGACATATTGGAGAATTTATTGTTGATTCGATTAATAAAGTTGGAGAATTTTATGGTATTAAAAAAAGTCTTATGCATTGCTTTTGATAATGCTTCTAACAACAAGACTGCTATTACAAAGTTAAAAGCTAGTCTCTCTCCGCCATTACCTAAAATATTTCATGTTAAGTGTGCTTGTCATATATATAATTTAATTGTAAGAGATGCTCTTGCATTTTTTGAACTTTATATTGAAAAAATCCTGCCTACTGTTAGCTTTATTCAAGAAAATAATCGAAGAAAAAAATTAGAGAATTTAAATTTGAATGTGAACAAAATGGACTTAGACCGTTATTGATGCCTAAAGAATGTGATACTAGATAGAATGCTACGTATGATTATTTAAAGACTTGCCATACCTATAGAGTTCCTATTACACTAACTTTTAACCAACATTGTGGTTCATTTGTTGATTTAGCTAAATGTATATTACATGAATCTGATTGGACTGTAATTGATGATCTTGTTAAGTTTTTACAAAAATATTATATAGCTACGGTTGAATTTTTTGGTGCTTATTATCCTACTGTTTGTAATAGTTTAGCATATATAGCCTATATTTCTTCTTTTCTCAAAGAATATAAGAATAAAGAAGGTTACAAAGAAGTTGTTGGTGTTGTGTTTGCTAAATTTAAAAAATATTTTTTTCGATTCTCCCTATTTACTTGGTTGGTGCTATACTAAATCCATGTATGAAATATACTACTATGTGCCACTTTAGTACTCTTTTTTATTCTAACTTAGAGATAAATACTAACAATGATTCTGATAATGAAGAACTAAAACAACCAGATTGGTATACGGTTATCAGTGATGCGAACATTTACATAGATAAATTATATAACCATTATGCTGATTTACTTGATTTAGTTGTACCGACAAATATCACTCCAACTGTCGATTCTCATCCTCCCAAGGAGCCATCATCTTCTAAAAGGTCCGCACATAGTGGTTTTCCTGATTACTTTTATGATTTAAATATTTAGAATAGTTTTGAGGGGGGAACTTACACAACAGCTTCTTGGGAAGAGCTTAAGTATTATCTTCGAACGCCGATAGAGGATCGTAGACGACGAATCAACGTGTTGGATTGGTGGAAGAATAAAATACAATAACCTGTGCTTTCAAGATTAGCTAGAGATATATTGAATGTTCCAATGTCAACAGTTGCATCAGAGAGCACTTTTAGTCAGAGACGACAACAGCTTGGAGACAATCGACACTCATTGGGAAGCAATGCTATGAATGTTCTAGTTTACCTAAGAGATTGGATTAGAGTGGAATGAAGAAATCAAGGAATGGAGGTGGAGCCGAAAGAAGAACAGAATCTTGAAGAAATTATGACTTCAAAGGAGAACTCAGAATAATCATGTCCAATGCATGGTTTTGCCCCTAATGATTTTGACTATCCTATGCAAGTTCACATTAATGTTAATATGGATGAGTTCGAAAAAATGATGAAAACTTTGTAGATTTTTCATTCATGTACATTATAAATTTTGAATCATTTTGCAATCGATGAAATATAACATTCATTCACTCCTTACTTCGTAATTTTTTCCATTTAATGATTTTAATTGAATTTTAGTTTAAATTAAATACTTAGTTTTAATATATTACTAATTTACTATCAAGCTTAACCCTAAGTAATAGACAATTAAAATTTAAACATAACAAGCATATAATCATATATACACATAATGAAAAAATAAATTTCTTTTTAACTTCAAAACCTCAAGTATTATTATTTTATTATATTAAGTAGCATATTTTTTAAAGTAGTACATCTATTGAATGGTACGTATATATGTGTATATATTTTCTATAGACTCTAAAGTAGTATATATTTAAGGTATACATGTGTATATATTTTATTAAATAGTATATATATATATATATATATATATATATATATATATATATATATATTGTAGTATATATCTTGTAGTATATGTTTTATTTAAAGTAGTACATATATTGAATGGTACGTATATATGTGTATATATTTTATATAGACTCTAAAGTAGTATATATTTAAGGTATACATGTGTATATGTTTTAAAAATTAGTATATATACATATATTGTAGTATATATCTTGTAGTATAGGTTTTATTTAAAGTAGTACATGTACTGAATGGTACGTATATATGTGTATATATTTTCTCAAGACTCTAAAGTAGTATATGTTTAACGTATACATTTGTATATGTTTTATAAATTAATATATATATATATATATATATTGTAGTATATGTTTTATTTAAAGTAGTACATATATTGAATGATACGTATATATGTGCATATATTTTCTATAGACTCTAAAGTAGTATATATTTAACGTATTCATGTGTATATATTTTATAAATTAGTATATATATTGTAGTATATATCTTGTAATATATGTTTTTTTTTTAAAGTAGTACATATATTGAGTAGTACGTATATATGTGTATATATATTCTATAGACTCTAAAGTAGTATATATTTAACGTATACATGTGTATATGTTTTATAAAGTAGTATATAACTATATATATAGTGTGTGTATAGATTGTAGTATTGTTTTATTTAAAGTAGTACATATATTGAATGGTATGTATATAGGTGTATATATTTTCTATAGACTCTAAAGTAGTATATATTTAACGTATACATGTGTATGTGTTTTATAAAGTAGTATATAACTATATATGTAGTGTGTGTATATATTGTAGTATATATCTTGTAGTATATGTTATATTTTAAAGTAGTACATATATTGAATGGTACGTATATATGTGTATATATTTTCGATAGACTCTAAAGTAGTATATATTTAACGTATACATGTGTATATATTTAATAAAGTAGTATAAAACTATATATATAGTGTGTGTATATAATGTAGTATATATCTTGTAGTATTATTTTATTTAAAGTAGTACATATATTGAATGGTATGTATATATGTGTATATATTTTCTATAGACTCTAAAGTAATATATATTTAACGTATACATGTGTTTATGTTTTATAAATTAGTATATAACTATATATATAGTGTGTGTATATTGTAGTATATATATAGTTGTATATATTTTATTTAAAGTAGTACATATATTGAATGTTACGTATATATGTGTATATATTTTCTATAGACTCTAAAGTAGTATATATTTAACGTATACATGTGTATATGTTTTATAAATTAGTATATATATTGCAGTATATATCTTGTAGTATATGTTTTATTTAAAGTAGTATATATATTTAACTAACGTATAGTCGTGTACATGATTACATGTGTAATTGTGTATATCTGTATATGTTTTTTAAATTCTAATATAGTATATACTATATATATAGTGTATATTTATTGTTTAACGTATTTAAAATGTATATAAGTGGGTATATATAGTGTATATTGGAGAAAAAACTTTTAAATTTTTTTTTGTTTTGACCGGGTTGGACTATGTTAGGTGTAATAGGCCAATCTCGGGTTGTTTCTTGAAAATTTACTATTGGATCCAAAACCGGACCGGCCCACAAGCTATTTAAAAGTGACAGGCCAGTTTTGGGTTCACCCAGCCCATCCCCATCAACAGGCTTAGCAACAGCACACCAATTTGGTCCGAAAATGGCCTGTTCGTGCCATTTCGCCCGTTTGACTACCCAAATTTCCTCGCCCACCCTAATGTCCCAAACTCCCCTGCTCCCCAGTCTACCTAAGAGCACCAGGTCGATTTTTAACCTATTTCATACCTATATACCGGGCACAGCCCCGGAACGTGGACTATGGAACACCAAATTGTGCAGAAAATGGCCCATTCGCGTCTTTTCATCCGTTTGACCAAACAAACGTCCCCACCCACCCTAATGGCCCACACTTCCCCATTTCCAACCCTCTCTAGAAGCACCAGGTCAATATTTGGCCTATTTCATGCTCAAAACTCGGGCACACCCCCGAAACCATGGGCTATAGCACACTGATTTGACCCGAATATGGCCTCTTTGTGCCGTTTGACAACCCAAATGGCCCATCCCACCCCAATAGCCCACACTCCCCTGATACCCATCCTTTCTGGGAGCACCAGGTTGATTTTTGGCCAATTTCACACTTAAACCCCGAGCACACCTCAGAACCGTGGGCTATAGCAAACTGATTTGGCCAGAAAATAGCTCGTTAGTGTCGTTTCGCTCATTTAACCACCCAAACAGCCCCGCCCAACCCAATGGCCCACACTCTTAGGCTCCCTAGACTCCCTGGGAGCATCGGATTAATTTTTGGCCCATTTCATGCCCGGACCCCAACCACACCCCTGGAACCGTAGGCTATAACACATTGTTGGCCTAAAAATGGTCCATTCGTGCTGTTTCAGTCGTATAAACACACAAACGGCCCCTCCCACCCTAATATCCCACACTCTCCTATTCCCCTGCCTCACTAGGAGCACCAGGTCAATTTTCATCCCATTTCATGCCCGAACCCCAGGCACACACTAGAACCATGGGCTATAGCACTCTGATTTGGCCCCAAAAGGCTTGTTCACGTTGTTTCGCCCGTTTGACCACCCAAATGGACCCCGTCCACCCTAATTGTCTACAGTCCCTCACTCTTCAGCCTCCTTGGAAGCACCAGGTTGATTTTTATCCCATTTCACATGCGAACCCCGGGAACACCCTGGGACGGTTGGCTATATAGCACACATAATCGGGCCAAAAATGGCCCATTTGCGTTGTTTCACCCTTTTTAACACCCAAACCTCCCCGTCCACCCTAATTAAATACATTTTCCCGCGCCCCAGACTCCCTAGGAGCATCGGGTCGATTTTCAACCTATTTTACGCCCGGACCCCAGACACACCGATTTGGCCCGATAATGGCCCGTTCATCCCATTTTTCCCGTTTGACTACCCAAACGGCCCTGCTGATACGCCCAAATTACAACTCTCATTAGAAAGTGTAAGCGGTCGCTGTCAAATATAGAACCCAACTGGGTTGGGTGTCGAATCCCACAGGGAATACTATGGTCTCTAAGTATTGCGATTATTATTAGACTGTTGATCGAAGGTTCCAAGGTAAGGGGGGTTTCGGTTTAGGTGCACAATACTATTATCAGTGTAACGATGAGATGATATGTGTAATAATATTTGATCACAGAGAATGACAAGTTAGGGTTATGTCCACCTTGTAGCTTCTACTTCTCTATTAACTATGAGTAATACGAATTTTATACATGCATGCACTTATAGAGAGACGTATTCTAATTCTAAATCCAAGTGTTTTTCAACCATCAAGGATTTATTCACCTTAGTTCTTTCGAATCCAAAGTGTACAACAAATTGTACGAACTCTCCAAGAAGTTAATCCTGATAGGGAATTAACGTGTAAAATAGAGGTTGGAAACCCTATTTTCTCGTCACACTCTCTTTTCCAGACAGTAACTTTTCTATCAAACAAGTTATTGCTATAATGGCGCATTCCCTATGTTTGCAACCATGAGAATTCGATCAAAATGAAAAGAGTAATGATATAAGTGGATTAACACAACATAAATTCAAAAACCCATAGCAATAGAGAGTATACTACAAGGTTTCCATAACCATAACAAATAAACTTAGCTACTCATGAATAAAACAGAAATCAAACTAGAAATATTCATCATACCAAAACTTAGAACAATCTTCGTGATAAAGATGACTAGCGACAATAAGAGGGAAACGTGTTTCTCTCTCTCCGTCCTCAAGCTAAGCCGTTTTCTCTTGTTTTCAAAATAATACCGAATGTCAATAATCCTAAAAATTCAGCAATAAGGCTTTTAATAACATCCTTCTCTAATAAATTGGTACTGCATCCTTAACTATTCAAAAATATTGAGTTTTCCCGGGAAAAAGTTCCTATGCATCACATTCAGTCCAAGAGCTGCTTTCCTTTTTTATGTGAAGTTTTCCTTTGCTGTCCACAGGTCCCGAAAGTGCTGTAATCTTCCTCATTAGTACCTGAAAAGCATGCTAATCACATAGGTCAGCTCACTTAACTAAAAATAGACTAAAAGTGCAAGAATTATGTATTTTATTCTCAAAACTTAGCTAAAACATGGGTAAGTTATGGTGCTTAGACGTATAAATACGCCCAACATCACCACCCCACACTTAAAGCTTTGTTTGTCCTCGAACAAAATAGTACATCCATGCGAATACCTAACTAAACTTCACAAGGGCAACACAAAATTTTCAACAAGACATACACAGCAATTATTAACAAAGAGTAGATTTCTTGATCATTACTAGAAACAACTCACCCTCTAACATAGACTCATTAAGTTGGTTAATTCGTATACACAAGTTAAGCCAAAAAAGATCATATAAAACTACCCAACAATCATCAACCATGTGTGCTCACACAAAATGTTACCCATAATCACTCATAGTTTTGCATTTTTCAGAAATATGGGTATAAGAATTTGCTTGCTCCCACTCTCACAAAGAATTCCTAGATTACAACTGATGACCATATGCCTTCCCTCAGTGTAATGCTCCACTAATATCAGAATGCTAAGTTTAGGATCAAATAGGTCTTTACGGGTTGTAAAGTAGGCTAAAGGGACGGGTAGGACTATTTTGCCCAGAAATGGTGACTATGCTCCCTAAGCGCTTTAATACACTACATTAGGCCATTTACACTAACTTTTAACAACCACTATACCTTCCTTTCATCTACCAACCACTCTACCTTACTTTACCCATTTTACTACTCAATTAAAAACACTATGATGGGAATACACAACTCTTTTTTTTATTTTTTATTTTTTTTTGTATTAAGCATCCCTATGATAGCCACCCTCGATCACAATATTTTCATGTACCAATAACTAAACTTTGGGGCATCACTTTCACCATTTTCCTCTTATTTTGCCACACTCTTTACTCAACTTGATTCTACAATTTAAAGCGCTTAGGATCTTTTAGATCAAACTAAGGTCTTTTCAAAAAAAAATGGATGAGGCTACATATGGGGTTGCCAAAGAAAATAGCTAAAGGCTCAATGGGTGTTCACTAAGACAATGTACAAAGGTAGGTAAAAAGAAGATAAAAAAAATTCAGGGCTGCCAAAGAAATGCCTAAATCATCTCCTAAACTCACAATCTTTATTTTGCTTCACACACACACTAGGTAAGTTCTAGCATCAGCCGCAACAAAGGATATACAATAACCTTACACACACATGGCACATGGTCAACTTAATTGGGAGCATTATAGATTCTTGACCCAACAGATAAATGAATTAAACCACAACAATTATCATAGAATGAGTCACAACTTAGAGCCTAAATGTTTCAATAGTAGTGATTCAGCACAAACTCCTATTATAATGCCATGCCGTCTATAAGAACAATTTCATGCAAAAATCTGACTAATTACAACTAACTAACTATGACTAAACCAAAATGACTATAGAATAAATGCGAGCAAGCAGTACGCAGCGCAACACCCCATACTAAGAAGGAACACACTGCCCTCAGTGTAAATAAATAAGCAAAAACCTGGTTAGTCAGACTCCTCCTCTACATCCGGGGTCATACCCCCTGCGTCAGAATCATCATCAAAGTCTTCATCATCAGAGTTTTCCTCCACATCAGAGTCTAGCAGTTGGTGATCATCGTCTGTCAGCACATCATCATCTAGAGGTTCTTCAAAACTTACCCCCACTCCACACATGGCCTGAGCATGCTCATTAAGTAGGTAGTCATAGTCCAACTGCCAAAGCTCTGCATCAGTCGACACACGACCCCCATTCATCATAGTGAACCTAGTCATGCCATACAGATGGCGAAAAAAAACTCTCATCTCGAGCATGTCTCTCAGCAGTGGTAAGGTTGATGCCTTGACTAGTTTCTGGATCTTTGATTTTCGTGAGATCTACCTTCTTCGGATTATGTGGCAACTTATGGTCTGCTGGCTCCTCCTCAATGTGCTCTTTTCTTAAAATTGCAGTCAACAAGTTGCCGAAGCTGAAATGAGACCTTTTGTGCACCCTTGCTTTTTGCATCGACATTCGTATAACTGCACCAATGTTGATGGGAACATTCGTCATTAGAGCATATACCAAGCAAACTCGATCACGCGTGACCTTAGTGTATTGTGTCCCAGGAATCAAGCAGGAATTGACTATTCTTAACCATATGCGAGCTTCTCTGTTCAAACAAGCATATGGGTAAGTATTGTGACGACCATTATCTTTGTGACGAGTCCATCGGGTCATGGACCTTGATCCACACAACGTATGTATGATGGCTCTGTAGGGAGGTCTGTTGTAGAGCTCCTTGAGTGGTGATTGATCCACACTTGGAGTACCCAGGAAAGAGTTGAAGAAATCAGCGTTCAATTGCAAGACTTGCCCCCGAATCTTTACTTCATTTCCCGTAGTCCTTGAGAACCAGTTGGCATAAAACTCTCGAGTCAAATCAAGATTACATTCGCCCATGTCTCGAAAGATAAAGTCAAGATTTAGTGCCATAATCTTTGCCAAAATGCGAGGGCTGTTCTTTGCTAAACTTTCCTTCTGCATCAACTCCACATGGACATATTTCTTCACTTTATTGTTTCTATACCATTCCTTCCCTTCCTCCTCCAGAACCCACTTGATCCCAAAAGTGCGTTGAGGCACTTGAAGAGAGGAGGAATCAGCCTGGTCCTTTCTTGACCTTTTTGACCTTTTTGTGAGATGGATGCTTTCTCCTTTCCCTATCGTCCTTTCGGAGCCATGTTACCTAAGATCACAATAGAGTCATGTTAGTTTTATTTCGGAAAATTCACTATAATCAAAAAAGAAAATAGTGATGGCACCACCCCACACTTAATTTGTTTGCACAAACTAACTGAGTGAGTGTGTTCAATTACTCAGACTTCTTCGACATACATTTAGATGGTATGTGCCAACAACATTATTAGTGCAGTCACACTTTCAACCCTTCACTTTACATAATAATTCCTCAGTTTGATATAGAGAAGTAGCACACAATGGTCCTGTAATCTTGACTATCATTTCCAACTTTATTTCATTGGGGCAATGCAACCTTTGAACAAGACTACCACATAGAAATCTTATCATGCTATAGCATAGAAACAATTACACAATCTTATGCTTTTAACTAACCATGAGCATTACATTGATGAATGAGTCACTCACATAGTCAAGCTTACAACTCCCAAAATTATGCATTAAACTTCAATATTTCAACTCATAATAATAAAAAAAATTATGACAGTGAATACCAATCAATACATGCCGGAGTAAAATCAAGATTACCTACGAGAATCCTTTCACTCAATGAGATGTATTTTTCAAAAATCATAACAAACTAACCATACTCTTATCACCAAGCACTACTACAAAATCTAGTTAACCATTATAAGCGTTGCACTGAAACAACTATGGAACATGAAAGAGCAACTTACTTGGTGATAAATTCATAATGAATCGGGAAGGTGAGCCTGCAGGATTAGATGAGAAAAGAGAAGGGCTTGGAGGGTGATGTTGGGCGGCGCTTAGGTTTAAGAAAACTTTAGTGGGGTTTAAGGGTAGAGGATATATTTAAAAGATGAGACATGGGTTGGGTTAGTCAATTCACACTCGGGTTAGTAGGCAAAATTCACGTTGACAGACGGCGCCTATAGCATCGCCTAAGCATAAGTAGGTGGCGCCTAACCTATTGCCCATGTTGGCATAGGCGGCGCCTAACCTATCACCTATGTTGGCATAGGCAGCGCCTAACCTATCGCCTATGTAAGGCAGTGAGCATAGGCAAAGGCATAGGCGGCGCCTAACCTATCGCCTATGTGAGGCAGTGAGCATAGGCAAAGGCATAGGCGGCGCCTAAACTATCGCCCATGTTGGCATAGGCGGCACCTAACCTATCGCCTATATTGGCATAGGTGGCGCCTAACCGATCATTGAGCCTTACACATTTGACCACTCCCACTTACCTGTATTGTTCCATCATTCTTAGACTTACCATCATTGACATGACTCACTTCCAAATCAAAATTTGGACCTATCTCCTCCTTTATACTCCATGCACTGACACTTAATCAAAAACAACAAAAATGATTAGAAGGATGGGTTTCCTCCCACCAAGCGCCTTAGTTTTGGTCATGGCTCGATTCTTCTTTTTGAATTTTTTATTTACCAAAAACAAAATTCTAGTAAAACGATGGGTTGCCTCCCATGTAGTGCTTGATTTATTATCGCGGCACGACATAGTTATCTCAATTACTCAGACTTCATCAAGATATATGGTGGCTATACATTTTATCGAGTCGGTTGGACCGATATATAGCTTCACTCTTTGGCCATTCACCTTAAAGACACTACCATCATTGTTTGCTAACTCCACTACTCCAGATGAGTAAACTTGGCTGATTTTGAATGGACCAGACCATTTAGACTTCAACTTACCTGGAAACAGCTTTAGTCTGGAGTTGAAAAGGAGTACCAAATCACCTTTTTGAAAGTTTCGTTGGATAATCCTCCGATCATGGTACTTTTTCATCCTTTCCTTGTAAAGATATGCTCTTTCATATGCATTTAGATGGAATTCATCCATCTCGTTCAGCTGTACCAATCTCATATTTATAGGATCATCCCAATTCAGGTTAAGCTGCTTCAGTGCCCACATTGCTTTATGTTCTAGCTCAATTGGCAAGTGACAAGCCTTTCCATAAACTAGTTGGTATGGTGACATGCCAATTGGTGTCTTAAACGCGGTCCTATATGCCCATAAGGCATCGTCCAGCTTCCTAGACCAATCTTTCCTGCTGGCATTCACAGTCTTAGCAAGGATCAGCTTGATTTCCCGGTTTGAAACCTCCACCTGCCCGCTAGTTTGTGGGTGGTACAGTGTAGCTACCTTATGTTTCTTAACCCCATACTTTGCCAATATGGCCCTGAACAGCTTGTTGCAGAAGTGTGATTCTCCATCGCTTATGATGGTACGAGGTACCCCAAAACGAGAGAAGATATTTCTCTTTAAGAACGTCACAACACTCTTACCTTCATTATCAGCTAGAGCGACTGCTTAGACCCATTTGGATACGTAATCCACAGCAACTAAGATATATTTCATCCCAAATGAGCTCACAAATGGGCCCATGAAGTCAATACCCCAGACATCGAATAACTCTACTTCAAACATTTTGGATATGGGCATCTCATGGTGCTTTGAGATAGAACCTTACCGCTAACACTGATCACATCTTCTTACAAAGGCATAGGCATCCTTGACTAATGAAGTCCAATAGTAGCCACTTTGCAGTACTTTCTTGGTCGTCCGTTCACCTGCATGGTGACCTCCAACTTAGGAAGCATGGCTTGCTTCCAGTATGCTGGGCACCTCTACATCTGGGATGCACCGCCTAATAATACCATCAGCACATCATCAAAAAAGATAAGGCTCATCCCAGAAGTAATGTTTCACATCATGCATGAACTTTTTCTTTTGTGAAAGGAGAGATTCTCAGGAATCACTTCGCTTACCACGTAGTTAGCGAAATCTGCATACCACGGTAAGTTTTCCATCATAGTTGCTAGAATCTCTTCATTGGGGAATGCATCATCAATATCAAGGTCGGTCTGCACTGTGTGCTCACTCTCAAGTCTAGATAGATGATCAGCTACTTAGTTCTCACAACCTTTTCTATCCTTTACCTCGAAATTGAATTCTTGAAGTAGTAGCGCCCACCTAATTAGCCTTGGCTTGGCATCCTTCTTTGCCATTAGATATCTTAAAGCCGCATGATCTGTATGAACCACTACCTTGGTTCCCAACAAGTAAGCACAGAACTTTTTGAAAGCATAAACAACCGCAAGAAGCTCTTGTTCAGTGACGGTATAGTTCTTCTGTGCTCCATTCAATGCCTTGCTCGCGTAGTAGATTGGATGAAATAGCTTTTCTCTTTTCTGACCAAGTACAACACCCAAGGCTACACCACTTGCATCACACATAATTTCAAACGGTAGAGACCAATCGGGTGCTACAATTATAGGGGCTTCAACTAGCTTTCCTTTGAGGCATTCAAATGCCTTCAAGCAATCTTCACCAAAGTAAAACTTTACCTCCTTCTCCAAAAGTTTGCATAATGGGTTTGTAATCTTGGAGAAGTCTTTAATAAAACTCCGATAAAAACCAGCATGACCGAGAAAACTACGAACCCCCTTCACAAAAATTGGAGGTGGTAGTCTCTCGATAACTTCAATCTTGGCTCGATCAACTTCAATTCCCTTTTTGGAGACTTTATGCCCTAGAACAATGCCTTCCTTAACCATAAAATGACACTTCTCCCAATTTAGCACCAGATTGAATTCAACACATCGCTGCAAAGCCATACTCAAATTTGCCAAGCATGACTCAAATAACTTACCTACAATCAAAAAGTCATCCATAAATACCTCCAAGGTGTCTTCAACCATATCAGAGAAAATGGACATCATACACCGCTGAAAGGTAGCAGGTGCATTACATAGCCCAAATGGCGTTCATTTGAATGCAAAAGTACCATATGGGCATATAAAAGTGGTCTTCTCCTAATCTTCAGGAGCAATGCAAATCTGATTATATCCAGAATAACCATCTAAGAAACAGAACTATCCCTTCCCTACCAATCGATCAAGCATTTAATCCATGAATGGCATTGGGAAGTGATCCTTTAACGTCCATGAGTTTAGCTTCCGGTAATCCATACACACCCTCCACCCTGTGACAGGCCTGAGTGGAATTAGCTCATTCTTCTCGTTTGCTACTACTGTCATGCCCTCTTTTATTTGGGCACACATTGTACAGGACTTACCCATTTACTGTCTGAGATTGGGTACACCACCCCTGCATCTAACCACTTTATGATTTCTTTCTTCACCACCTCTTGCATAGGTGGATTCAGACGACGCTGATGCTCAATAGTGGGTACGCAATCTTTCTCTAGCTGAATCTTATGCATACATATGCCAGGAGGGATACCAATTATATCAGCAATAGTCCAACCAATAGCTCTCTTGTACCTCTTCAGAACAGAGATGAGAGCCTCTACTTGTTGTTCACCTAAATCAGCAGCAACAATAATCGGCAGTGTATTTCCACTACCCAAAAACACATACCTTAGATGACTGGGAAGCTCTTTCAATTCTAGCACCGGTGGCTCTTCAATGGATAGCTTCGCCGGTGGTGAAGGTCGATTCTTAAGGTCAAGGTCCAGCTTCTTGGGGGCATATGAATACGACCCTATTCCTGTCAAAGCACATATAGTTTCTTTGTACTCTTCAACATCCTCACGCTCAAAGTTCAAAAGTACAGCAGCCAATGGCTCAACAGTAAGCTGCTTCTCTAAAGATAATTCCTTCTCATCCTCATAATAAACATCAGCTATAGAGAACACATTCATATCTTTAGGCTGCTTCATTGATTTGCATACATCAAAACGTATCACTTCATCATTCATCCGAAATAAAAGCTTATTTGCTCGTAAATCAATAAGCACACTTTCTATTGCGAGGAAAGGTCGACCCAAGATTATGGGCACCTCAAAATCTACCTCGCAATCCAAAATAACAAAGTCTGCAGGAAAAATAAAGGTAGAAACCTTTACTAATACATCATATAAGATACCAACAGGTTATTTTATCGACCTATCTGCCATTACAAGCCGCATGTTGGTTGGTGTAGGATCCCCCAACCCCAACTATCTATAAATGGCTAGTGGCATCAAATTAATGCTAGCCCCCAAATCACATAACGCCTTAGCAAAATCTAAAGATCCAACCGTGCAAGGAATAGTGAAAGCACCCGGATCTGCCTTCTTCTGTACCAAAGACCTCGTGGCAATGGCACTGCAATGATGAAGATTATCTGCCAGTTCATAGCTCGCTGCCCTTTTCTTTGTCAAAAGGTCCTTCATGAATTTGGCGTACCCTGACATTTGCTCAAGTGCCTCCACCAAAGGCACATTTATAGTCAGTTGCTTCAGCATGGTCATGAATTTACTGAACCTGGTGTCATCAGCCTTCTTTTTCAGTCTCTGAGGAAAAGGTGGTGACGGATTAGGAAGAGTTTTCTCCACCACTTCCTTTTTATTGTGCTTCCCATTCTCAGTCTTTTCAGACTGCTGACATCTAGGTGTAGTATCATGAACGATCTCATCCTGATTTTCAACTTCTACAGAATCATCACAATCTGCTTCAACAACATTCTCTTCTATATTATCAACCACAGGCTTGTCCTTGGATGGATTTTCCAGCACCTTACCACTCCTGGTGGTAATAGCCAAACATGATCCATCTTTCCTTGGATTTTGCACAGTGTCACTAGGTAAAGTGCCAGCTTTTCTTTGATTGAATGCCGCCGATAGTTGACTCATTTGTTGTTCCAGCTATTTTATTGAAGTGGAATGCGAGTCAACCAATTGATTCATTGAGGACAAATCATTTTTACCTCAGCTACTCCCGTGTTGGTTGCCTCCACTCCTTTTAACAGCTTAGCCATCATGTCCTCCATGGACATCTTCCCAGAGCTAGGTGCAACAGCTTCACGATTTCCAGGAGGGACATACAAACCGCTCCTGTCATTCTTATTCTTCCAATTCCCTTGGTCTCGGTCCTTGTATCCGGATTTTTCATAGTAGTTCCTACCTTGATTTCCTTGGACATTGCCTCGGAAACCCCCCTGATTATTTAAGTAATTTGCTTCCTCCTCAGAATCAGAGTCATCTCTTCCTTGTGATACAACAGCCTTGACCTTTTCTGTCTTCCCTGACAATAAATGCTTGGTAAGAAGGTCCATCTGCGTTTTCATGTGAGCCATATCCTGGTCACGTTCTTCTTCTCTTCGCCTCTGTTATGCCGTTATGCCACTAGATACAGTAGAGCTTGCTACCTCAAAATCCCTGGTATGCCAAGCTCTACTCTGCTTTGTCATACGATCCAGCATATCACATGCCTCAATAAAAGTAAGGTCCATGAATGACCCACCCGCAGCATTATCTACCACTGGCTTAGTCACCGAGTTCAAAGCCCTATATAATATTTCCATCAAGTGGACATTGGTCATCTGATGATTTGGGTACCGCATAAGCTTCTTCTTGAACCTCTCCCATGTCTCATGGAGAGCTTCAGTTGGAAGCTGTCTGAAATAGCTTATCTCATCTCTTAATTGTGCTCTCTTGGATGGGGGAAAGAATCTTTCTAGGAAAGCTTCTTTCAGTTGCCTCCAATTGGTAATAGAGTCAGGAGTTAGCCCGTTTAACCATAGAGTTGCCTCTCTAGATAGAGACAATGGAAATAAGCGTAGCCAGATTGTGTTCTGTCCAACCCCTAGATTGTCAAATGATTTGCATGTTGAGATAAAATTAATCAGATGCATATTCGGATCGTCGCCTGTAAGTCCACCAAATAATCCTTTGAGTTGCAATAGCTGGATCATGGTGCTAGTGATACTGAACTTGGCTCCGGGTGCCAAGGGCGGAGGAATAATAGCCCCTGTGGCACCAGCCCCATCCAAGTCGTCATCATCATAATCAAAAGCAACTTGCACAGCTCGGCGTTCGGGTCTCATCCTAGATTGACAATCTCTGTTGACATTCTTGTTCACTGGTGCAGCCACATTATCTGCACGCCTTGGATTTAATAACTCATCATCACCCAGGTCCTCATCATCAAGATTTGGTACCCGACCTGGGTTACCAGCATTCTGTTGATTTACTTGCACAGCTGCCAATGCAGCTAATCAAGCCTGCTCCTGTTGAGTAGCTATCCTTTCAAGGTCTCGTTGCACATCCATTCTGCCAATAAGATATGGTTCAGGATTTATAGGTAATAATGGCTGACCAAATCTCCGTGTATTTGGCATGCAATCCACTAAACCTAAACAAAACAAAAACAACAAACAAAAAGTAAAATTTGAGAATCTTTGACCAAAAGGTCTATTAACTATCACAAACTTAGTTGATAACTGTACTCCCCGGCAACGGCGGCAAAATTTGCTACGCCCAAATTACAACTCTCATTAGAAAGTGTAAGCGGTCGCTGTCAAATATAGAACCCAACTGGATTGGGTATCGAATCCCACGGGGAATACTATGATCACTAAGTATTGCGATTATTATTAGACTGTTGATCGAAGGTTCCAAGGTAAAGGGGGTTTTGGTTTAGGTGTACAATACTATTATCAGTGTAACGATGAGATGATATGTGTAATAATATTTGGTCACAGAGAATGACAAGTTAGGGTTATGTCCACCTTGTAGCTTCTACGTCTCTATTAACTATGAGTAATGCGGATTTTATACATGCATGCACTTATAGAGAGACGTATTCTAATTCTAAATCCAAGTGTTTTTCAACCATCAAGGATTTATTCACCTTAGTTCTTTCGAATCCAAAGTGTACAACAAATTGTACGAACTCTCCAAGAAGTTAATCCTGCTAGGGAATTAACGTGTAAAATAGAGGTTGGAAACCCTATTTTCTCGTCACACTCTCTTTTCCAAACAGTAACTTTTCTATCAAACAAGTTATTGCTATAATGGCGCATTCCCTATGTTTGCAACCATGAGAATTCGATCAAAATGAAGAGAGTAATGATATAAGTGGATTAACACATCATAAATTCAAAAACCCATAGCAATAGAGAGTATACTACAAGGTTTCCATAACCCTAACAAATAAACTTAGCTACTCATGAATAAAACAGAAATCAAACTAGAAATATTCATCATACCAAAACTTAGAACAATCTTCGTGATAAAGATGACTAGCGACAATAAGAGGGAAACGCGTTTCTCTCTCTCCGTCCTCAAGCTAAGCCGCTTTCTCTTGTTTTCAAAATAATACCGAATGTCAATAATCCTAAAAATTCAGCAATAAGGCTTTTAATAACATCCTTCTCTAATAAATTGCTACTGCATCCTTAACTATTTAAAAATATTGAGTTTGCCCGAGAAAAAGTTCCCATGCATCACATTCAATCCAAGAGCTGCTTTCCTTCTTATGTGAAGTTTTCCTTTGCTGTCCACAGGTCCCCAAAGTTCTGTAATCTTCCTCATTAGTACCTGAAAAGCATGCTTATCACATAGGTCAGCTCACTTAACTAAAAATAGACTAAAAGTGCAAGAATTATGTATTTTATTCTCAAACCTTAGCTAAAACATGGGTAAGTTATGGTGCTTAGACGTATAAATACGCCCAACATCACCTGCCCACCCCAATGGCCAACACTCCAGCCTCCCTAAGAGCTCCAAGTTGAATTTTGGGCAATTTTACGCCTGAACCCCGGGCACACCCCTGGAACCTTGAGCTATAGCACACCGATTTGGCCCAAAAATAACCCGTTTACACTATTTTTCCAGTTTGACCACCCAAACAGCCCTTCCCACCCTAATATCTCACACTTCCTAGCCTCCCTAGGAGCACCAGGTCAATTTTTGGCCTATTTCACGCTTGAACCATAGAACACCCCTGGAATCGTGGGCTATAACACACCGATTTGGCCTAAAAATGGCCTGTTTATGCTATTTTGCCCATTAGATCACCCAAACATCATCACCCACCTCATTGGTCTATACTACCTCTCTCCTCAGTCTCCCTGGGAGCACCAGGTCAATTTTTAGTCCATTTTATGCCCGGACTCCAGGCACCCCCCGTAACCGTAGGCTATAGCACACAGATTTGGCCTAAAAATGGATGGTTCGTGTCATTTTACTCGTTTGACCAACCAAATGGCCCTGCCCACCTCAATGTCCAATACTCCTATGCTTCCCAGCTTCCCTGGGAGCACCAAGTCGATTTTTGGCCCATTTCATGCCCCAACACCAAGCACACCTCGAAATCATAGGCTATAGCATACCAATTTATCTAAAAATGGCTCGTTAACACTATTTTGCCCGTTTACCTACCCCATAGCTCATTTACACTGTTACGCTCATTTACTTACCCCAATGGCCTACATTCCACCATTTGCCAGCCTTTCTAGAAGCACTAGGTCGATTTTCTACCCAGTTCACTACCATACCTCAGGCACACCCCTGGAACCGTGGGATAGAGCACACCGATTTGACTTGAAAATAGCCCACCTGTGTTGTTTTACCAGTTTGACCACCCAAACGGTCCCTCCCACCCTAATATCCCACACTTCTCTGCTCCTCAGCCTCCCTGGGAGGACCAGGTCAATTTTTGGACTATTTCACGCCTATACCCTAAGCATACCCCCAAAACCGTGGGCTATAGCAAACCGATTTAGCCTAAAAATAGCCTTTTCGCATCGTTTTACTTATTTGAGTACCCAAACGGTGTTGCCCACCCCAATGGCCCATACTCCCTCACTCCCCGACCTCCCTAGGAGAACAAGGTTGATTTTTGACCCATTTCATGCCCGGACCGTGGTCAAACCCCCTAAACCGTGGGCTATAGCATACTGATTTGGCCTAAAAATGGCCTGTTTTTGCCATTTTTCTAGTTTGACCACCCAAACGGCCCCGCCCACCCCAATGGACCACACTCTCCCACTTCCAGCCTCCCTGGGAGCACCAAGTCAATTTTTGGCCCATTTCACATTGGAACCCTGGCATACCTCCAGAATCATGGGCTATAGCACATCGATTTGGCTTGAAAATGGCTTGTTCGCACCATTTTTCCTGTTTGACCATCCAAATGGGCCCGCCCACCCTATTGGTCCACACTCTTCCTCTCCCCAGCCTCCTTGGGGGCACCAGATTAATTTTTTGCCTATTTTATGCTCGGACCTCTGGCACACCCCTAAAACTGAGGGCTTTAACTCACCGATTTAGCCTAAAAATGGACTGTTCATGTTGTTTTTCCTATTTTTCCACCCAAATGGCCCCGTTCACCCCCAATAACCCACAACTCTTTGCTTTCTAGCCTCTCTGAGAGCACCAGGTCAGTTTTTAGCCTATTTCACGCACTGACACCGGGCACCCCCGAAACCTATTTCACACTGGATCCCAAGCACACCTCCGGAACCGTGGGCTATACCACATCAATTTGGCTCAAAAATGGCGCGTTCATGCTATTTTGCCCTTTTGACTAACCAAACGGCTCCGCCTACCTCAATTGTCCACACTCTTCCATTACTCAGCCTCCCTAGTAGCACCAGGTCAATTTCTGGCCCATTACACGTCCGGACCCCAAGCACAGCACCAGAACCGTGGGCTATAGCACATCGATTTTGCCCAAAAATAGCATGTTCGCATCGTTTCGCTCAGTTGACCACACAAATGGCCGTGCCCACCCCAATTGTCTATGTTCTCTCGCTCCCCAAGATCTATGGGAGCAATAGGTTAATTTTTAGCCCATTTTATGCTCGAACCTCGGGCACACCCCTGAAATCGTGAGCTATATAGCACACCTATTTGGCCCAAAAATAGCCCGTTCACGTTATTTCACCCGTTTGACCACTCAAAAGGCCCTGCCGACCCCAATGTCACATATTTCCCCACGCCCAAGCCTCTCGAGAAACACAGGTTGATTTTTGGCCCATTTCACGCCAGGACACCAGGTACACCTTCGGAACCATGGTTTACAGCACACCAATTTGGCCTGAAAATTGTTTGTACATGCCATTTTTCCCGTTTGACTACCCAAATGACCCTGCCCACCCCATGGGCCCACTCTCTCTTATTTTCCAGCCTCTCTAGAGCACCAGGTTGAATTTTGGGCCATTTCACACCCAGAACCCGACCACACCCCTGGAACCGTAGGCTATAGCACATCGATTTGCCTAAAAAATAACCTGTTTGCATCGTTTTGCCTGTTTGACTACCCAGTCGGATGCGCCTACCCCAATGGCCAATACTCGACCAATTCCCAACCTCTCTAGGAGCTCCAGGTCGATTTTTAGCCTATGTCAAACCCAGACCCCGGGCACACCATCAGAACTGTGGGTTATAGCGCACTAATTTGGCCCAAAAATGGTCCGTTCGCATTGTTTTGCCTGTTTGACTACCCAAACGGCCCCACTCACCCTAATGATCCACACTCTCTCACTCCCCAGCCTACCTAGGAGCACTAAGTTGATTTTTGATCCATTTCATGCCCAGACCACGGGCACACCCAAACATTGTGGGCAATAGCACCCCGATTTGGCTCGAAAATTGCCCATTCATGCCGTTTCTCCCGTTTGACCACCCAAATAGCCTCGGCCACCCTATTAGCCTATGCTCCCCCACTCCCAGCCTCCCTGGGAGCACCAGGTTAATTTTTGGCCTATTTTACACCCAGACCCAAGTACACTCCTGGGACCATGGACTATAGCACACCGATTTAGTTCGAAAAGGGCTCGTTTGTACCATTTTGCCCATTTGACAACCCAAACGACCCTGCCAACCCCAATGGGACACACTCCCCCTTCCCTCCACCTTTTTGGGAGCACTAGATCAATTTTCAGCCCTTTCACGCTCGTATCCTAGGCACACCCCCAGAATCGTGGCCTATCGCGCAATAATTTGGTCCAAAAATGGTTGCTTCGCTGTTTCATACATTTGACCACCCAAACGGCCCCTCCCACCCCAATGGGTAATACTCCCTCGCTCTCCAGCCTCTCTAGGATCTCCAGGTCATTTTGTCCCATTTCACGCTCGGATTACTAGCACATCTCCGGAACCGTTGACTATAACACATCAATTTAGCCTAAAAATAGCCTGTTTATGTCGTTTTGCCTGTTTGACCACCCAAACAACCCACACCTACACCAATAGCCGATATTCCCCTAATTTCCAGCCTCCCTGGGAGTACCAGGTCAAGTTTTGGCCTATTTCATGCCCGGCCACCGGGCAAACCCTCAGAATAGTGGGCTATAGCAAATTGATTTGGTTAGAGAATGGCCCATTTGCACAGTTTTTCCCATTTGATCTCCCAAACGGCCCCTCCCACCACTGATACCCAGCCTTCCTGGGAGAACTAGGTCAATTTTTGGCCCAGTTCATGCCCGGACCCCGAGCACACCCCCAAAAGTGTAGGCTATAGCACACTGATTTGGTTCAAAAATGGCCTGTTCATGCTATTTTACAAATTTGACCACCCAAACGGCCTTTCCCCCCTCCCCAATGGCCCACACTCTACTTCTCCCAACCTCTCTGGAGTACCAAACCAATTTTCAGCCTATTTCATGTCCAGACCCCAGGCACACATTTGGAATGTAGGATATAGCACACCGATTTGGCCTGAAAATGGCCCATTCATGCCTTTTCACCCGTTTGACAACCCAAACGGCCCTGCCCACCCCAATGGCCTACACTCTCCCACTTTTTAATGTCCTATATACCCCCAGAACCGTGGGCTATAGCACACCTATTTGGCCTAAAAATGGCCTGTTTGTGTCATTTCGCCTGTTTGACTAACTAAACAGCCCCCACCATAATGGCCCACACTTACATGCTTCCTAGACTCGTTGGGATCTCCAGGTCAATTTTTCACCCATTTCACGCTCAGAACCCAGGCACACACCCTGAATCATAGAGTATAACACGCCGATTTGGCCCAAAAATGGCCTATTCATGTTGTTTTACCCGTTTGACTACCCAAATGGCCACGCCTTCCCCAATGGCCCATAATATCCCACTCCCCATCCTTTTTGAGAGTACCAAGTCAATTTTTGACCTATTTCACACCTGGACCCCAGGTACACCCCCAAAACTGTGTGCTATAATATATCGATTTGGCTTTAAAATGGCTCGTTCGCTCTGTTTCGCCCATTTGACCACCCAAATAGCACCACCCACCCCAATGTACCACACTCCCCCACTCCCCATCCTCCCTAGGAGACACATGTCGATTTTTATCCCATATCACGTTGGACCTCGAACACTCCCCTGTAACCGTGGGCTATAGCATACTGATTTGGCTAAAAAATGGCACATTTGTGCCATTTCACCCATTTGACAACCTAAACGGCCTCACCCACCTCAATGGCCCATACTCCCCTACTCCCTAGCCTCCCTAAAAGCACCTGGTCAATTTTTGGCCCATTTCACCCCTGGCCCCGAGAACTCCCCCAGAACCGTGGGCTATAGCATATCGATTTAGCTAAAAAATGGTCCATTCACGCCGTTTCACCCGTTTGACAACCCATATGTCCTCGCCTACCCTAATGTACCACAGTCCCCTGCTCCTCAGCCTCTCTAGAAGCACCTGGTTAATTTTTGGCCCATTTCACATTCGGACCCCTGGCACACCCTGTTTTGCAGAGAAATTTTGACTTTTTGAAAAGAGTCGCCACTTAATTTTGAAAAAGGAATTAAGAAACCTTTATAATGTACTTAGACGATTCAAAATAGAAAAATCATTTAGAGATTCTAAGTAAGAGGTTCCTATTAACGTTTTAGGAAGGTGTTAGGCACCTAAATGTCCGCTAACTTGCAGTTATTCGGATTGTTTGAAAATCGTCTTTTGATTAACTTCCAAAAGATTAATTTGTTGAAAGTGATTGATTTTTAGAAAAAAGATTTGTGTAAAAAAAATAGTTTTAGACGACCTAATAGGGATTTTAACTAAGTCTACACAAATAAAATAAGCAAGTAAACACATAAACGGGGAAAGGGAGAAGAAAATAAACGATTTAGGCCATTGGGCCCAAACCAACAAAACCTATCCTAATCTAGTTGGGCTTTCGACCCATTTTCACCTGTCCTAATCTAGTTTTTGAGCTTTTGGCTCGAGTCTCGCTTCAGCTATATTAAATACAACTTTGTCTTCGAGGCCTCAAATAAATAAATAAGTAATAAACTGAATAAATAAATAAATAGATAATTAAATTAATAAAGGACGAATATATAAACGAATGAGAAGCCGAAGGGCTTCTACTCTTTTTGCAGCTTCAAAGACGGGACTTTGATCCGCTCTTCTTCTCACATTCCCTTTTTACATACATACGCCATGCAATGGGTTTTTGGACCTTCTTTCTACTTGACTCAATGAGATGGGCCTCATTGGCCCAATGAGGGATGCGAAGGGAAGAAGAGTCCATTTGGACTCCAAGACGGGTTCATGCAAAGCAAGAAAGTAATGAATATTAATATGTGATCAACTAAGAAAGAAAAAGAAAAGGGGGGATTAAAGAAAAACACAAACATCAAATCAAGGAAATAAAGAAGTGAGTTACATAACGTATGACTATCTAAAGGAAAGGTATCACAAAGAAAACTAACTCAATACTCAGTCAAAGCAAAGCCAAAAGGCTAATAAGAAAGAGAGAGGGTGCGTTCATATAGTCAAACAGCATGCTAAGAAAATTATGTCTTGATATAAACCTTTTTTTTTACACTTAAGTGTAAGTAAAATGTTTGATATCTAAGAGCATATCATGAGTGATAATGTAGGTAGCTCATGAACATACTGTAAACTCATCTGAAAGGGTATTCATGACCAAATTACTATTGCTTAATAGCCAATCAATCAAAACAACATGAAAAGAAAACTTATTCAAGATTTCATAAAGTAAAAAAAATTATTGAAATGTGGACAAGATTGCGAATATTCGCCGAGACACCAAAATATAGGGTTTACATATTATCCAATTTTATCCAAAATAAAAAAGATATTTTTGGGAATCAAAACTTAAGGAAAGATAATGATGAAAGCAACGATCACAACTTTTAACGACTGGAAAGCTTGAGCCTTTTGTGAAAGCAAAGAACAAATTTTCACACACATATACAGAGAATCAAAAGGGAATTTAAGCTATAAAAAACTCAATATACTTCCTGGGTATACTAATACACAGATAAACATCATGTACTTAATGCGATCCTACGTGAGAAAGCAACGTCAATGGATATTTATCAAAGAAAAATTCAACAAGTGATAAGAAAGTTTGTAATAAGGAGCAGCCTAGGAAACCGAGTTAGGGTACTCAAGGTTCTCGCTAGAGCTCAAATTTTCCAATACTTTCTCATTCCTATTGAACCAAATTCTAATCAAACAAGGGATGAAGCTTGGTCATCTAATTCGTGATCAACGAAATTCTACAGGAAACCATCGTAATTTCTAAAACACACAGTTAAACAAGCTGGACAGATTAACGACTGAAACACACAGTTAGTGAGATTAGACACTTACAAATTAAAACAGGGAAAACCAGAGGTCATAAACCAAAACAGTAAACCAAAATAGGGATCGGGATACCATCCTTAGACCCGAGGTAGCAGCCCGAAACTACTAATTAGAAATCAAAGTATGAAACTTTAATGATGGAACAAATCTATAACAAGATACTAGCAACCCAAACTACTAAAAATTGAAATATGACACTTTAGTATGAAATCAGCTATAACAGGGTACTAGTATACCGAACCAAAAACAAAGCATGCAACTTTAAACGACGAAATCAGCCTTAAAGGATGCCCAGCAACTCAAAACAGAATCGAAGAACATGAAACCTTAACATAAGGTCAGCTATACAAACCTTAAGCAGTTCACAAAAATAAGAGTATTAAATCGGACATCTATCAACAGCTACCTACGGCTATTAAAGCCATCTACCAGCAATCAATCCCAGCATATAATGTTACTCAATATTTGCTCATAACTACAGAAGGTCCAGATGAAGCAGAGGAAATCAAAAGCTTAAATGGAGTAGGATATTACCTTTTAGGGAGCAGTAAAACAGGACTCAAGGCTTCAACGGAATTTCAACTACCACCACAAAACTTCGCCATGATTCCAAAAAAATAAAAGACTCTGAAAAATCGCCAACCTTCCTTAGACACAAGAACTTTCACTGAAAGCTATCTCCTTTTGTTTTCCCAGAATTTCCCCCTCTTTTGAACCCAAAATTTCTCTAACTTTATCGAACCCAAAATTTTCTCTTTTTTTCAGCTTTTAGGAGAACTATTCCCAGAGAACCCAGAAAGAAAAGAAGAAAAAAATAAATCCCCTAGAACAGTGACCCAATGGGTCTTTATATAGAAGACGAAGTAGGGGTAGATTAGGGATTTGAAAAAAAAGACTAATTTTGAAATTCAAACTGGAACCCCTTCTACAGCTTGGATTTCATCCCCCATTGGTACCAATTTTTTTTAGATTCTTTGAAATGGTAGACCAATTAAAATGGAGAAAAACTAATCCTCCTTCTAACCAATAAAAAATTCCCAAATACGTACCTAATCTGTACCATTATCCTGAAATTCGCGGATTTGAGTCGTTGGGGGAGACACCTAAGCTCATTCTAGAAGGTTTCTCGGCATCTTTTCATACAAAATCGCATGGTACACGTGAAGGAGGCTACAAAAGAGTTGATTACGGGTCAAGTCTGGTCCGAATCGGTTGAATTTTGGGATCTCGGGTCGGATCGTCGTCGATGGTGTTTATTCGATTGTTGATGATGTTGGAGGTTATGTTGCTGTTGTTTGCGATTTGTTATTATCCTGTTGTTATCACATGTGTACTGTGATTGAAGAAGGAAACAAAAGGTGGGCAGGGTATTGGTTAATAGGATTGGGTTGGTGGTTTTAGTGTTGGGCCTGGGAAATTGGGGATCAATTTGGGTTAAACATTGGGTTATTTAATAACCCTAATTAAATCTAATTAGGTTATTAAATAACCCTAATTAAATTTAATTAGATTATGTTAATCATAATTAAATTTAATTGGATTAAAAATAACTCTAATTAAATTTAATCAGATTAAAATAATCCCAATTAAGAAATGGTGACTTTTGGGATTAAGATTGAATTACAATTTAAATGACTTATTTAAATTATAACAAAATTGAATATCTATTGGTCAATTGCATTACAATTGGGCCACTTTGATTTCAATTGAGGTCATATTTAATTCGTTCGCTAAATTGAATCGCAATCTGGCATGAATCAAGTAACAAATTAACCTCGAGTTTCTTAATTTGATAAATATCCAACAAATATTCCTCCAAATAAATTATTTTTAGAGCAAATCATATTTAAAACCAAGATTTTATCCATCTGAATTAATTTTCAAGTTTAATCAATAAAAATCTAATTTTAATGAAAATGTTCATTTAAAAACCAAAATTTATACACTCTCGTATATAAAAATGCGAAAAATATATAATCATTAATTAAATGATAAAATTGAATTGAATAAGTAACTTAAACTAGCATTTATTTGAATAAAATAATTGTTGTGATTTTATTTAAAATTGAAGAAACTTCAAAATTAAATTGGATTGCGGAGGGCAAAAATTAGGTGTCAACACACCCCCAAAACCGTGGGCTATGACAAACTGATTTGGATCGAAAATGGCCAGTTTGCATCGTTTCACCCGTTTGACCACCCAAAAGGTCCCGCCCACCCAATGGCCCACAATCCTCCGCTCCCCAACTTACCTGGGAGCACTAAATCAATTTTTGGCCTATTTCACGCCTTGACCCCAGAAACACCCCCGGAACTGTGGGCTATAGCACACTGATTTGGCTCAAAAATGGATCGTTCGTACTTTTTCCCCCGTTTGACCGCCCAAATGGCCCCACCCACCCTAATAGTCCATACTTCCCCTCTCCCCAGCCTCCCTGGGAGCACCAAGTTGATTTTTGGCCCATTTCACGCCCGAACCTCTGGCACACCCCCAAAATCATGGCCTATACAATACCAATTTGGCTCGAAAATAGCCCGTTCACACCGTTTCGCTCGTTTAACTACTCAAACAGCCCCGTCCACCCACACATTTCCCCACTCTTCAAACTCCCTAGGAGAACTAAGTCAATTTTTAGCCACTTTCGCGCTTGGATCCTTGTCACACCCCCAGAACCGTGGGCTATAGCTCACTGATTTGGCCTAAAAATAGCCCGTTCATGCCGCTTCACCCGTTTGACCACCCAAACAGCACCATCCACCCTAATGGATAATACTCTCTCTCTTCCTAGCCTACCTGGGAGCACCAACTCAATTTTTGTCCCATTTCAATCCTGGACCCCGAGCACACCCCCAGAACTATAGACTATAGCGCACTGATTTGGCCCGAAAATGGCCCATTTATGCCGTTTTGCCCGTTTAAGCACGTAAATCACCTCACCCAACCTAATGACCCACACTCTCTGCTCTTCAACTTTCCTGGGAGCACCAGGTCGATTTTCATACTATTTCATGCCCAGACCTAGGGCACACCCCCAGACCATGGGCTATAGCACACCGATTTGGCCTGAAAATGGCCTATTCTCAACTTTTCACCTATTTGACCACCCAAACAGCTCCACTCACTCCAATCGAACATACTTCCCCGCTCCCCAATCTCTCTAGTAGCACCAGGTCAATTTTTCGCCTATTTCACGCCTGAACCTCGGGCATACCCCTGGAACCATGGACTATAGCACACAGATTTGGCTTGAAAATGTCCTGTTTGTGCCGTTTCGCCCGTTTGACCACCAAAATAGACCTACCCACCACAATGGACCATACTCTCATGCCCATACCCCGCTCACCCCTATAACCATAGGCTATAACGCACCGATGGCCCAAAAATGGCCCATTCGTACGATTTTGGTCGTTTGACCATCCAAATAGCTTCGTCTCAATAGCCCACACACCCCCATTCCCCAGCCTCTTTAGGAGAACCAGGTCGATTTTCAATCTATTTCACGTCTGAACCACGGGCACACCACCAGAACCGAGGGGTATAGCACACCGATTTGGCCCATTAAAGTTTAGTTCTTGCTGTGTCGCCTGTTTGACCACCCAAAAGGCCCCGTCCACCCCAATTGTCTGAAGTCCCCCATTCCCCAGCCTCCTTGGGAGCACCAGGTTGATTTTTGGCCCATTTCACGCCTGGACTATGGGCACACCCCTGGAACTATGGGTTATATAGAACACCTATTTGGCTCAAAAATGGCTCATTCGCGTTGTTTTGCCCGTTTGACTACCCAAAAGGCCTCGCCCACCTCGATGACCCATATTCCCCTGTGCCCCATCCTCCCTAAGAGCAGCAGGTCAATTTTCTTCCCATTCACGCCCGAACCCTAGGCACACCTCTAAAACCGTAGACTATAGCACATCGATTTGGCCCAAAAATAGTTTGTTCGTGCCATTTTTCTCGTTTGAATACCAAATCGGCCCTAACTACCCCAATATCCCACACTTCCCCACTCTCCAACCTCCCTAGGAGCACCAGGTCTATTTTTGGGATATTTCACACCCGGGCCCTGGCCACACCGCCAAAATCGTAGGCTATAGCACACCGATTTGCCCCAAAAATATACTGTTTGAACTATTTTGCCTATTTGATGAGCCAAATAGTCCCGCCTACCCCAATAACCATACTCTCATGCTTCCCAGCATCCCTGGGAGATCCACATTTATTTTTGTCCTATTTTATGCCCGGACCCCAGGCACACCCCTAGAAATGTTGGCTATGCACACCGATTTGGCCCGAATATGGCCCGTTCACATCATTTTACACGTTTGACTAACCAAACAGCCCCACTCACCTCAATGGACCATATTCCCCCGCTCCACAGCTTACTTAGGAGTACTAGGTCGATTTTAACCCATTTCACGCCCGGACCCTAGGCACACCCCCAAAATCGAAGGCTATAGCACACCAATTTGTCCTGAAAATTGCTCATTCATACCGTTTTGCCTGTTTGACCACTCAAACGGCCCCAACCACCCAAATTACCACACTCCCCCCACTCCCCAGCCTTCCTGGGAGCACCAGGTCAATTTTTGGCCTATTTCACACCTAAACCCCACGCACACCTATAGAACCATGGACTATGGCTCACCGATTTAGTTTAAAAATGTCCCCTTCACGCTATTTCGCACGTTTGACAATTCAAACGACCTCTCCCACCCTAATGGCTTACAAACCCCCGCTCCCCAGCCTTCTTGGGAGCACTAGGTCTATTTTCAATCCATTTCACATTCAGAGCTCGGGCACTCCCTCAGAATCATGGGCTATAGCACACCGATTTGGATTGAAAATGGCTCGTTCACTCCATTTCACTCATTTGACCACCCAAACGGCTCCTCCCACACCAATGGCTCATGCTCCCCTACTTTCCAGCCTCCTTGGGAGTAACAGGATAATTATTTTGGACTATTTCACGCTCGAACTACTGGCACACCTCCAGAACCATGGGTTATAGCACACTAATTTGGCCAGAAAATGGCCCGTATGCATCGTTTTGCCCATTTGACTACCCAAACGTCCACACCAACCCCAATGGCCCACACTCTCCACTCTCCAGCCTCTCTGGAAGAACCAGGTTAATTTTTGGCTTATTTCACACCCGTACCCCAGGCACACCCCCAAAACCATGGGCTATAGCACACTAATTTAGCCCAAAAATAGCCCATTTGTGCCATTTCACCCGTTTGACCACCCAAACAGACTCGCCTACCCCAATGACCCATACTCCTTTACTCTCCAGCCTTCTTAGGAGCACTATGTCAATTTTTAGCATACTTCACACCTGGACCCCAGGCACACCCTCAGAACCGTGGGCTATAGCACACTAATTTAGCTCAAAAATGGCCCATTCCCGTTATTTCACCCATTTGACCATCTAAATGGCCCCGCCAACCCTAATAGACCACATTCCCCCGTACCCTAGCCTTCCTAGATTACCAAGTCAATTTTTGGCCTATTTCATACCTGGATCCTGGGCACACCTCCGGAACTGTGCACTATAGCACACCAATTTTGCCCAAAAATGGCCCGTTTAATCTGTTTCACCTGTTAGACGATACAAATAGCCCTTCCCATCCTAATAGACTATTATTACCTACTCTTCAGCCTCCCTAGGAGCACCAGGTTGATTATTGGCCTGTTTTGCACCCGAACCTAGGGCTCACATGCAGAACCATGGGTTATAACACATCAAACTTTCCTGAAAATGGCCTATTTGTGTTGTTTTACTCGTTTGACCACCCAAACGGACCCGCCCACCTTAATTGTCCACACTTTCCTATTTCCCAACCTCCCTGGGAGCACCAGGTAGATTTTCAGCCTATTTCACACCCGAATCCCAGAACCGTGGACTATATAGCCCACTGATTTGGCCCAAAAATGACTTGTTTGCACCATTTTGCTCGTTTGGCTACCCAAACAGTCCCTCCTACCCTAATGGCCTATACTCTCTTTCTTCCCAGCCTCTATGGAAATACTAGGTCGATTTCAGCCCATTTAACGCCTGAACCCCGAGCAAAACACAAAATTGTGGCCTATAGCACAATTATTTTGTTCACTCTATTTCTCTTATTTTACCACCCAAATGGCCTCATCTACCCTAATGGCCTACACTTCTCTGCTTCCCAGCCTCCCTGGAAGCACTAGGTTAATTTTTGCCCTATTTCACTCCCGGACCCCAGGCATACCCCCAAAACCGTAGGCAATAGCACACCGATTTAGCCAAAACATAGCCCGTTCACACCATTTCGCTCGTTTGACCACCCAAACATGCCTGTCTACCCCAAGGTCCTACACTCCCCTATTCCACATACTCCCTGGGAACACATGGTTGATTTTTGGTCTATTTTATGCTCGGACCCCAAGCACAGCCTCGAAACCATGGGCTATAGCACATTGATTTGGACCAAAAATGGCCCATTTATGCCGTTTTGCTTGTTTTACTATCCAAACTGCCCCGCCATTCGCAATGACCCATACTCCCCCACTTCGTAGCCTCAACAAGGGCACTAGGTCGATTTATGACCCATTTCATGCCCGAACCCTAGGCATACCCCCGGAACTGTGGGCTATAGTACATCAATTTATCCCAAAAATGGCCCGTTTGCACTGTTTCGCCCATTTGACCACACAAATAGCCCCACCTACTACACTAGCCTATATTTTCTCTCTCCCTAGCCTCTCTGGGAACACGGGGTAAATTTTTGGCCCATTTCACGCCCGAACCCCGAGCACACCCCTGGAATCGTAGGCTATAGCATACTATTTTAGCCCAAAAATGGCTTATTCATGTCGTTTTGCCCGTTTGACTACCCTGACGGCCTCGCCCATGCAAATGTTCCACACTTCCCACTCCACATCATCCTAGGGAGCACTAAGTTAATTTTCGACCCATTTCATGCCTGGGCCCCGGGCACACCCCCAAAACCATGGACTATAGCACACCAATTTGGCCCAAAATTGGCTCGTTTGAGCTATTTTTCCCGTTTGATGATACGGGTGTATAAAGCTGTCCAATATGTTCTCGACCATTCACACAAAGCCAAGCTAAGGAGTTACAAAAACTACAAGCCATGTTCATGCAAATGGACGTGTGTGAATTGGTACTTGATCTGCCAAAGAGCTTAAATGTTTTTAAGTATGAATAGGAGCCTTGAAGTGTAATAAATTACATTCCAAGAGAGCCCCATAACTGAAGGGTAGGAGGGTCATCTGTCCTTCATTTTGTGTGTAATATAAATAGATGCTAGTAAGGTTATTTTCAGCACTTAGTTCATACTTCATATTTCACAACAACAAGTCTTTTAACATTGAACATTTCTCTCTCTCTTGCTCTTGAGAGTAAAACCTGAAATCTATCCAACAAAGTATAGTTACACTTGTGTTATTTCTTGGATAAAAACTTGAGATCTTCAGGTTCATGAGTTTCTCTTGGTCAATGTAAGAACTTGGTGCTGAAATCTTTGGGTCTTAGGGTCCTTTCTTCAAGCTAGGGTTCATAGATTCTAGGATATCTTTGTGTCAAGTTATTATCTTTCATTTTTGTACTCTTGAAACTATTGCAGTAACTTAGTGAAGCCGTGTGGGGCTGAATTTGATTCACTATAGTTCTTGCCATTTGTTGTTCTTGTTGTTAACATTGTACTCTTTGTAATCTTTCATCTTGTTGTCATTGTAATTTTGAAGTCTAGTGAAACCGGGTGTGGCCTATTTCGATTCACTAGCACCTTGTTGCTCATCTTGTAGTTCTTGTGTTAGCTTGTTCATCTTGTTGTTGTTGCTAGATTCTTCTGTTGTGGACTTGATAGTGCATCATTTGATCACCCAAACGGTCATGCCCCACCCCAATAGCCTACACTCTCCCGCTCTTCAGCCTCCCTTGGAGCACCAGGTCAATTTTTGGCCCATTTCACGCCCAGATCCCAGACATACCCTCGGAACCGTAGGCTATAGTACATCGATTTAGCCTGAAAATGCCCCATTTGTGCCATTTTGCCTAATTGACTACCCAAATGGCCCCATTCACCCCAATGGCCCAAACTTTCCCGCTTCTCAGCCTCCTTGGGAGCACCAGGTTGATTTTCATTCCATTTCACACCTTGACCCCTGGCACACCTTTGGCTCAAAAATTGCTCGTTTGTGCCGTTCTGGCCTTTTGACTGTGCAAATAGCCCCGCCTACCCTAATGGCCCATACTCACCTACTATCCAACCTCCTTAGGAGTACCAATTCAATTTTCAGCCCGTTTCACGCCCGAACCCTGGGTATACCTCCAAAGCTGTGGGCTATAGCACATCAATTTGGCCCAAAAATGGCCCATTTATGCCGTTTCGCTCGTTTGACCATCCAAACGGCCCCGCCCACCCCAATAACCCACACTCTCCTACTCCCCAACATTCCTGAGAGAACCAGGTAAATTATTGGCACACTTCACGTTCGGACCCCGTGCACACTCCTGGAACCGTGGGCTATAGCATACCAATTTGGCTCGAAAATGGCTCCTTCACGCTATTTCGCTTGTTTGACCACCGAAACAGCCTCACCCACCCGTAAAGGCCCATAATACCCCACTCTCCAACCTCGCAGGGAGCACCAGGGCAATTTTTGATCCATTTAATGCCCCAACCCCAGGAACACCCCCAAAACTGTGCGTTATAGCACACCAATTTGGACCGAAAATGGTCCATTCATGCTGTTTTTCCTGTTTGACTATCCAAATGGCCCCGCCCGCCTCAATGGCCCATAATCCCCTGATCTTCAGCCTCTCTAAGAATATCAAGTTAATTTTCGGCCCATTTCACGTTTGAACCCGGGGCACATCTCTAGAACCGTGGGCTATAGCACACTGATTTAGCCCAAAAATAGTTTGTTTGTGTCGTTTTAACCGTTTGAACACCCAAATGGCCCTACCCACATTAATGGCCCATTCGTACCATTTTGCCCAGTTGACCACGCAAATGGCCTCGCCCATACCAATGGCCTGCTCTCTCACTCCTTAGCCTCCTTGGGAGCACAGGATGATTTTTGGCCTATTTCATGCACGGACCCTTGGCACACCTCTGGAACCGTGGGCTATTCCACACTGATTTGGCCCAAAAATGGCTCGTTCACATCATTTTGCCCATTTGACCACCCAAACTTCCCTGCCTACCCTATTAGCCAATATTTCCCCGCTCTCCAGCCTCCCTGGGAGGACCAGGTCAATTTTTAGCCCATTTCACGCTCGAATCCCGAGCACACCCTGGGAACTGTCAGCTATAGCACACTAATTTGTCCTAAAATTGCATCGTTTCGCCCATTTGACAACCCAAACGACCCCCTCCCCTATCTCAATAGCCCACACTCTCTCACTCCTCATCTTTCCAAGGAGAACAGGGTTACTTTTTAGCCCATTTCACACTCGAACCTCGAGCACACCCCCAAAATTGTAGCCTATAGCACACTAATTTAGCCCAAAAATAGCCCGTTTCCATCGTTTCGCATGTTTGACCACCCAAATGGCCCCGCCCACCCCAATGGCCCCGCCCACCCCTGCTCTCCAGCCTCTCTAAGAGCACCAAGTAAGTTTTTGGCCTATTTAATGCCCGAACCCGTGGTTATAGCACACTGATTTTGCTCGAAAATGGCTCGTTCGTGTCGTTTTGCCACTTTGATTACACTAACGGCCTGCCTACGCTAATGGCCTACACTTCCCTGCTCTACAGCATCCTTGGGAGCACCGGTTCAATTTTCAGCCCATTTTAACCCTGGACCCCGAGCACACTCCCGAAACCGTGGGCTATAGCACACCGATTTGGCTCGAAAATGGTCCGTTCATGCTGTTTTTCCCGTTTGCCCACTCAAATGGCCCTGTCCACTCCAATGTCTCATATTTCCCTATTTCTCAACCTCCCTAGGAGTATCAGGTATATTTTCATCCTATTTCACACTCGATCCTCAGGCACACCCCTAGATTCGTGGCTATAGCACACCGATTTACCCCGAAAATAGCCCATTCGCGCCATTTTGCCCATTTAACCACCCAAATGGCCCCGCCCACCTCACTGGCCCACACTCTCCCACTCCCTAGCCTCCCTGGGAACACCAGGTAAATTTTTGGCCCATATCACGTCCGGACCCCGGGCACACCCCCAGAATTGTGGGCTATTATAGCACACTATTTTGGCCTAAAAATGGCTCGTTCACGCCGTTTTGAACATTTGACTACCCTGACGGCCCCGCCCATGCCAATGGCTCATACTCCCCAACTCAACAGTTTTCTTAGGAGCACCAGGTCAATTTTTGGCCCATTTCACGCCAAACCCCGGGCACACCCCTAAAACTGTGGGCTATATAGCACACCAATTTATCCCAAAAACGACCTGTTTTTGCCATTTTGCCCGTTTGACCAGCCAAATAACCCACACTCCCCCGTTTACTAGCCTCCTTGAGAGTACCAGGTCGATTTATGGCCTATTTCAAGCATGGACCTCGGGCACACCTCCAAAACTGTGGCTATAGCATACTGATTTGGCTCAAAAATGGCCCGTTCGTGCTGTTTTGCCTGTTTGACCATCCAAATAGCCCCGCCCACCCTAATGGCCTATAATCCCTCACTCCTTAGCCTCTCTAGGAGAACTAGGTTGATTTTCAGCCTATTTCACACTCAAAGCTCGGGCACATCCCAGAACTGTGGGCTATAGCACAGTGATTTGTATCAAAAATGGCCCGTTTATGGAGTTTCGCCTGTTTGACCATCTAAATGGTCACGCACACCCCAATGGCCCACAATCGCCTGCTCCTCAGTCTCCCTGGGAGCACCAGATAGATTTTTGGCCCACTACACTTCTGATCCCACGCACAACCCCAAAACCGTGGGCTATAACACACCACCGTGGCCTAAAATAGGTCAGTTCGCACTATTTCGCCTGTTGACAACACAAATGGCCCCACCCGCCACAATGGTCCATACTCTCCCGTTCTTTAGCCTTCCTGGGATCACCGATTCAATTTTTGGCCCATCTTATGCACGGACACTGGGCACACCCCCGAACCAGTGGGTTATATCAATCGATTTGGCCCGAAAATAGCCGTTCACGCCATTTAGCCCATTTGACCACCCAAACAGCCCCACTCACCCCTGATCCCCAGACTCTCTGGGAGTACCAGGTTGATTTTTGGCCCATTACATGCCTGACCCAGGCACACCCCCAGAACCGTGGGCTATAGTACATCGATTTAGCCCTAAAATGGCCCATTAACGCTGTTTCACCCGTTTGACCACATAAACAACCCTGCCCACCCTCAATGGCCCATATTTCCCCGCTCCCAGTCTCTCTAGGAGCATTAGATCAATTTTTGGCCCATTTCACGCTCGGACCCCGGGCATACTCTTGGAACCGTGGGCTATAGCACACCAATTATTTCACCCGTTTGACCACCCAAATAGCCCTGCCCACCCCAATGGCCTACACTCCTTCGCTCCCCAACCTTCTTGGAATCATCAAGTCAATTTTTGGCCTATTTCATACCCGAACCCCAGGGACACCCTCGGAATTATGAACTATAGCATACTAATTTGGCTTAAAAATAGTCCATTCGCGCCGTTTTGCCCGTTTGACACCCAAATGACCCCCTACACCCCAATATCCTACACTTTTACGCTCCTTAGCCCTCCTTAGGAGCACCAGGTCAATATTTGGCCTATTTCACACCCGGATCCCGGGCACATCCCCGAAATCATGGGCAATAACACATCGATTTGGCCCAAAAATGGCTCAGCTGAGCCGTTTTGCTCGTTTGACTACTCAAAAGGCCCCGCCCACCCTAATGGCCCATACTTTACCGTTCCCCAGCTTCCTTAGGAGGACAAGGTCGATTTTTGACCCATTTCATGCCTGGGCCTCGAGCACACCTCCAAAACTGTGAGTTAGAGCACATCGATTTAGCCCAAAAATGACCCATTTGTATTGTTTTGCCTGTTTGACCAGCCAAATGGTTGGGCCCACCATAATAGCCCACACTCTCCCACTTTCCTACCTCCTTGGGAGAACCAGGTTAATTTTTGGCTATTTCACGCCCGAACCCCAGACACACTCCCAAAACTGTGGGTTATAGCACATCAATTAGCCCAAAAATGGCCCATTCACGTCATTTCACCGGCACCAGCAACCCTAATGGCCCATACCACCCCACTTCCCAGCCTTCCTAGGAGCACCAGATTGATTTTTGTCCTATTTGACCCCTGGACCCCGGGCACATCCCCGAAATTGTGGGCTATAGCACACCAATTTGGCTCGAAAATTGGTCACTCACGTCGTTTCACCTGTTTGACTACCCAAAAGGTCTCACCTACCCCAATGTACCATACTCCCCCCTCCCCAGCCTCCCTAGAAGCACCAGGTCAATTTTTGTCCCATTTCACGCCCGAACCCCGGGCACAACCCCGAAACTGTGGGTAATAGTGCACCAATTTGGCTAAAAAAATGGTCTGTTCACGTTGTTTCACCTATTTTACCACCCTAATGACCCTGTAACCCCAATGGCTCACATTCCCCTGCTCCCCAACCTCTCTGGGATCACCAGGTCGATTTTCGACCCCTTTCATGCCTGGACCCCGGGCGCACCCCCAAACTCGTGGGCTATAGCACACCGATTTAGCCCGAATAAAATGCAAAACTACCAAGATAAGTTGTCCTTGTGTTTCAATGCAATATATCCGCCTTACCATGCTATTTTGATCTTTAAACCTCAAACTTTTTATCACTATTTTTTCTAAAGAAGAATAAAAATTGCATACCGAATTGGGGGGAAATGCCGATTGAATAGGATAAAAGATGTATTTTTTAAAATTGGCTCGGCCAAATTTCCTTGTGGTAGTTTGCCCACATAAATTTTAAAAAAATACGCAAATATAAAAAAAATCACCTCAAACAGACATTCGAGCTCAAAGTTATGAAGGTTTGAAGTTTCACTAATTTATAACTACTTTTTTCTATCTTCTTTCACTCTCTATTTTTAGTTGACCTTTTTATCTTGCTTAATTTATATGGAACGCGCTTTCATGACACCTCGATCAGAAACTATAAATGTCATCCATTTTGGTATAGTCAATATTCTAAAAATGTCATCCATTTTGGTATAGTCAATATTCTAAAAAAATGGCTTTTATCTTATTCAATCGACACTTTCCCACCATTCGGTACGCAATTTTCATTCTTTTTTAGCCCAAAAAGTGATGAAAAATAACTGATTTAAAGATCAAAATCGCATAGTAAGGTGGATGTGAATGTTGATTTCAATGCTTAAAATTTAATTTTAGAAACTGAGGTAGATTCGATAAATTAAAAATATAAATTGAATCTCAACCCATGCCGCTCACGACAGCCAAACGAATCAAGTTGCTCATGCCACTCCTTTGGCCCATGGTGCTCAAGTGGTCATTTTGGGTTTAACAAAATTGGCTTAACAGAATTTGAGAAATTGGTAGATTAAAGCATTGTTATACTTGAAATAGTAAATTCCTTTTTCTTGTCCCTAAAACATCAAAAAAGGAGATGTCAACCATTAAAATGCAATGAGAAGTGATCATAAGGCTTTTTTGGCTCGATGTGACAATGTTTGGGGCGTTGTACAGTTTGTTAATTTTTTTGGCTTTTTTCTGAACTAATCCACACCAAGACTATTTTATGGTGCAACTAAATTCCGGAAAAAAAAAAAGATAACTTTTAAAAAGAGATCTCAACTTTTAAAATGCCGAAAGAACTATGCGCATAGTGCGTCGTGCACCATGCACCATGGGCACCAATGGGCCCAAGGCACTAAGGCACCATAGCACCACGGGCACCAGTGCACCAAAGAGATAATTACCCCAAGGTACCATGGCAACATGGAAACCATGCACCATGCATAATGCATCAACGACCCCAAGGCACAATGGCACCATGGGCACCATGCACCTGCACCATGCATCAATAGCCCCAAGGCACCATGGCACCATATGCATCGGTGCACCAAGGCATCAATTGCCCCAAGGTGCCATGAGTACCGGTGCACCAAGGAACCATGAACCATTGATACAAAACAGCCCAAGAAGACAAGAAAACAAACACCAAAACAGTCCACTAGTTCAAGGAACTATGGACCTCTTTTGGTGACCTCTCTCGGATTCAAGAACACAATAAGAAGACCATGTAATGAGGTGTTTAACACCTATTTTCCATCAGCAAACCAAACTATATTATGACAATAAAAATGAAGAACAACAATGTTACAACAACAATAACCTAACGACTTGAACAACGACAACACAAACTACAAGATTAGGACAAAAAACAGAGATAGATAGTTAGACAAGTGTTGATGTAGTCTTAACAACCCAAGAGCATATTCCACTCTTGGACCTTTAACACTTCATACAACAAACACCTAACTCTTACAATGACACAAGAGGGGCATCCACCTCTCAAAGCACCAAAGTCTCAAGCTTTGCAACACTCAAGAGAATCTACCCTTATGTTATGCCCTAATTTCAGTTTTGAGAGCTCTCTCTCACAAGAGTAGTGTTCTTTAATATCAATCATAAAACTAGACAGTAAACCCTACCATATTATATTTATATTACAATGCAAAATAATAGATAAATGACAAAAGGGCCCTTTCATCAAAAAGGCCTCAAGGCCGCCCCATGGAGTGCATTCAAAAATTGATTTGGGCATCATCCATACTTGGGCTTGTGCATTCTTTAGTTGGTCTTAAAGTTTCTCAAAAAATATTTAAGTTCATGATCATTCCCGTATCATCGCATCTATCTTGAGAGGAATTTGTCCATAAATTCATGACCTTACTTCTTTAGAGAGGTATTTCACACGGCCCCTCACACGGCCACGCATCTTCTAATTCCTCCTAAACTTTAATGTCATCCTCTTCGTGCTCTCCATCTTGAGGATTTCCATCAACCTTAGATGATTCAATCACCACTTCCTTTCCTAGGTAGTATAACTTCCCCTTTCTTAGGATCACATTCGTCCAATTTGGACACTCACTAGCCTTGTGCCCCAACCCTTGACACTTGAAGCATTGAAACCCCTTGGGATTGGAAGTAGCATTCAATTTACCTTCATACCTTGGAGGATGTTTTTGGATAGCCTTGGGGATTTCGGGTTGGGCAGCCACGAAAGAGTTCTCTCTGAGCTCGCTCTCCACCTCTAAAGCCGCTTGGAAGATGTCCTCTATGGTGTTGAATTTGTGAAGCATCATGTGAGTGGAGATGTCTTCGTTTAACCCAACCTTGAACCAAATGATATCGTTGCTCACTTGCTCTCCTCTATGATCAAGTTTCAAGATGAGTTGTTGAAATTCGTCATAGTAGGCTGCCACATTTTTATTTCCTTGCTTCAAGTTGTACAATTTTGCAAGGAGTTCATGTTGATAGATTTCGGAAAGGTACCTTTGACTCATAATATACCTTAACCAAAACCAAGGAGGGGGTTATCCCTCAATCAATACATTGCCAAAACGTTTGACATACTTCCACCACGTGGTAGCATATCCCTCAAAATGAGCAATGGCGTAGCAACTCTTCTTCTCCTCTGTGAGATCATTCACTTGAAAGACTCTCTCGCATACGGATTCCCATTTAAGAAACTCTTCGGGATCACTTTCTCCCTTAAAGATCGAAAGCCCTATTTTTATGGTGTTGAGGCCAACATCCCTTTCCCGAACACCTTGGCCGCCCCTACCTTCAAGCCCTCTATTATCCCTAGGTTTTACCCTTCTACCTCTCATCCTATATTCCATTAAATAAGGATTATCATACATTCCATACCCTCCCCTTCGGTTCTCTCTCACAAATCTCTCTTCTTGCATTGGCGGGTTTTGGATATTTAGAATTTGGTATGGGGGATTGCCATTTAGTGATGGAGGTCTTTGGATTGGCTGATTTTGGTTTGGAAGAGTCGAATTTGGGTTCCAAATCCGTCATGTGGGGCTTGGTGATGTGTAGAATGGCTAGGTACTTCAAGACCTCAGCATTGTGAATAATAGTGTGCTTGAGGTATGGCATTTGGTAGGTACATTCTTTGGTATGTGGATTTAGGGGTAATAGTTGGGTATGTGTTTTGAGGAGTTGAGGGACGAGAACTCCATTGACTTTCTACCCTTTCCATTCGGCCACTAATAGAGGCCACTTCCACTCCCAACTTCTCAACCGTAGCATTCACTCTAGCCACGTCCCGAGACAAGGACTCAAAACTAGCTACAAGGGCACTCATAACATTATAATCCACGGTTTGTGCATTAGAAGTTTCAGGTTCCATGTGTGGTGGTTCCATTTGCAAATATACCTTACAAGTGTGCAAGCTTGATGGAATCCCGTACTTACGAGGTAAACCAAGACTCTACAACAAATCAAGGAAACAATAACAAAAGAACACACGAAGGATAGTAAACACGAAGAATGGTTACAAAACTAACTTACAAGCTAGTAGGATATTACTAGGTTGTCGATTAGTGTCGAGTCAACAAATGAAACTATGAAACAATAATAGAAAACTAAGAAAAATCTAAAATTTGAGCTTATTAATGACGTGAACACTAGCAAATAGGTGACGTGGCAGCATGCAATTGGTCTTGGTCCCACAAAATTTAATCACAAATTCTAAAATTTAAATCTTCACATAATTTGGAAAGGATGACAATTTGTTTTGGAGGGAAAACATAAGTCTTGAATCTCTACAAGTCCACTCTCAAAAGGATGACTTTTGTCTTGTACTAGTCCCACAAAACAAGGTTCTTGAAACAAGGAAAAGTAGCTTCTCCTAAAAAACTAGGTTCTTGAAACAAGGAAAATATCCTAAAAGTAGAAGTCAAGTCTAGGGAGTGTTGGGTTCAAGTCTTCTCAAAACAAGCTTTACAACTTTCACCTTCACTTTTTGAATGTATATTGCACCCCCTTTTTTTTGTCTTAAGTTGTAATAAAAGATGAAGAACTCGATGAACGCCACAACAAACGTAAATAACACAACACAACACCAATCGGCCTCCAATCTTCAACAACAAAACCCAACACACAGCTAACTCAAGTTCACAACAACAATGTCAATATTATAAGCTCAACCTTTAAATGTAGACACTTGTAGTGTTGGTGAGAAAGAAACCAACACTTGAAACACTCTAGACAAGCAAAATACTATAAGAAATAGTCAAGAATACAAGAAAATCTCGGCCCATACAACAACACAATACAATTTTCGTCCAAGAACACAAAGATGGACAGATTTGACTATTTCTGGAATTTTTCAGTTTTTCGTTTTTTTTTTTTGTAGTTTTCAAGTCTCAAGCCCAAGATTGATCTTGTTAGGAAAAAATAAAAGATGTCTTTGATACAAAATGATACAAAACAGACCAAGAACACAAGAAAACAAACACCAAAATAGTCCACTAGTTCAAGGAACTATGGACCTCTTTTTGTGACCTCTCTCGAATTCAAGAACACAATAATAAGAAGACCATGTAATGAGGTATTTAACACCTATTTTCCATAAGCAAACAAAAATATATTATGACAATAAAAATGAAGAACAACAATGTTACAACAACAATAACCAAACGGCTTGAACAACAACAACACAAACTACAAGATTAGGACAAGAAACAAAGATAGATAGTTAGACAAGTGTTGATGTAGTCTTAACAACCCAAGAGCATATTCTACTCTTGGACCTATAACACTTCATACAACAAACACCTAACTCTTACAATGACACAAGAGGGGCATCCACCTCTCAAAGCACCAAAGTCTCAAGCTTTGCAACACACAAGAGAATCCACCCTTATGCTATGCCCTAATTTAAGTTTTGAGAGCTCTCTCTCATAAGAGTAGTGTTCTTCAATATCAATCATAAAACTAAGACAATAAACCCTACCATGTTATATTTATATTACAATGCAAAATAATAGATAAATGACAAAGGGGCCCTTCTATCAAAAAAGCCTCAAGGCCACTCCATGGAGTGCATTCAAAAACTGATTTGGGCCACATCCATACTTGGGCTTGTGCATTGTTTAGTTGGTCTTCAAGTTGCTCAAAAAATATCTAAGGTCATGATCATTCCCGTATCAACCATGGGCGTCGTGCACCGTGCACTATGGGCACCTATGCACCAAGTAACCACCAGCCATGGGCACCGTGCACCATGCCCCAATGGCACTAAGGCACCATGGGCACAATGACCACCTTGCAAATCAGTGCACCGAGGCACGACACTCCAAGTGCGCGGATGCACCAAAGAACCATGGTCATAATGGCCACCATGGCACCCATACATCGTAAACTAAGAACTATGTACTTGGCACCCGCACACCCGTGAACCCACCGCGAACGAACTATGTATTCGGTACCCGCGCACCATAACACCAATGTAAGACCATGCCGCACCATGCAAAAATTAAAAGAGCGTAGACATGAGCCCTTGTTCGTGGTCTCACAACTAGCCACTTCGACAATTACAAAATAAACGCTTCCGCCTAGGTTCGATCATCTTAATATTTTCCTAATATTCATCCATCTTCCTCACTGTTCCATACTTCTTTCATTACATACACACTCTAAGTGTCTTTTTTAACAATATTTCACTAATTTTATGCATATTTTTTTATTCTAATGGTTTCTATACTGTGTTTGATTGCGTAAATATGTACATTTTAACCGATTTCAATGTTACCTAATATGTTCGGATGGTCTTTTTAGTATTTTCAGGTTATTTTTATATTTTTTTCATTTTTTATTTAATATTTTTAAATTTAAATATTTCATATCATTACGCTATACGTAAAATATACACTCAATTATTGGTTTAAGGTTACTTCATGCGTTGCAAATATTTTTGTAATGTTTCTATATTTTTTAAATATTTTTTTATTTTTTATTTTTATTTTTTATTTTTTATTTTTTGAATTTTCATAAATAATTTTTAAAAAAAATCATAATGAAAATTATCATTTATAAATTTTTGGAGTGCATTAGCTTGGTCGAATGTTAAAATGTGCAATTTTGAGCTATACATTTCTAGTATGATTCTCTGTGCAATTCTGAGTTATACTTCACTGCCTTATTTACTTTATTTTAGTTTATAACTTAAAAAGCTCTTTTGGTTACGTTTGAACTAATCTAATCTCAATTGTTAACTAGAATAGAATAGGATAGTTGTCAACAGAAGTCTCTGAGGGATCGATATTCGGTTTTATTAAAGGCTACCGTATTACTTGATAAGACCACGCACACTTGTGCGCTTGGGCGCAAAAAACTAAACCCATGTTGCACTTTGTCCTACAACTGAAACTTATCAAAGCTAATATTTATTAAGTCGGACTAAAAAAAACTCAAAGTGAAGTTATTGACCCAAGTCAGACTTATAGCATGTCCTAGTTTGGTGCTACAATATAAAAAATAAAATGTGCTAAGAATATTAAAGATGTACTAAAAATCGCAAAAATAATATTTGAAAGAAGTAGTATCGCTCAAAGAAGTTTCTAGCTTGCCTTAGCCAAAGATAAAGGCCCTTGGCACTGTTGTTTTGGAGCCTCACGTCTTTATTGCTCGTTGGTTGCTTCAAACAGTTGTTGCTATGGAAACTCAACTTTCATTGTCTTATTTTGGTCTTCAACGCAGACCAAAACACAAGCAAAAACACTTGGAGTATTAACAAATAGATTTTCGAAAAAAAGATCCAAATATAGGCCAATTTAGTCGTCAAAAATATATCCCAAGTCGAAAATTTTTGGTGTCCAAATTTTTTGACTAAACTTGTATCATATCATGTGATATCTTGAGCAGATCCTCTTGCCAGGATATATAAAGACTATTTCACATGGCTCTCCTCTCAATGGACTTGAACATGGTGATACAATATTTTCTCCATCATCCTATTATTGTAACACTATTTCTCACCAAGACATATCAAACACACCTCAAACTTCTACACATTTCTTGGTAAGTAAATCTTTGACAATAGCGTCAACAACGCAACCTGATAGCATGTTAAATTGAGCGACACGAGTACAAATTTACCAAGTTACCAAGTTTCGTCGTCTACAGGGTAGTATGATGCAAAATCAAATTACATCAGTCCTGACTTCATTGTGAGAAAAAACAGTAACACAATAGCATAAAACAGTAGCTCCATACCTACATCCTCTTCTTCATGCGCAAACTAACAAATGGGCGTTGAAGGTTGTCACTTTTTTTGAAATTTTTTAAAGTGAAGTTGAAGTTGTGTTTGACCACACATTTGCAATAAATATTTGAAGTTTAAATGCATTTTATTTTTACAAAACACATGAAATATAATTATTTAAGTAAAGTTGTTTTATGAATTTTTTTTAGATCTTTTCTTTTTTAAATCAGGGATTTCACTGTTTCCAAATACAACAAGTTGTAGTTATACTTTTCATGATAAAAAATGATTTTCAAATAAAATGAAAAAGAATAAAAAATAAATATAAAAATATTTCAAGGCCAAACAGATCCTATGTTTTCCGCATTTTGTGTAAAGAAATGAGGATCCTAAATTATTCTTTCCTTTCTCTTATGTCTTGTCATTTCACCTTTCTTTGAGCATAAAAGTACTTATGAGTTGAGGAATAAAATAGAAAAGACTACCATACCATTTACACTGGCACAAATGATACTATTAAATCAAGATAACTCAAATAGTCTCTAATTTCCTTGGGCTACATTAACTTGATCTCTTATATATATATATATACTAGACGGGTGCGTCCGTGCTAAGCACGGACCCAACATACTGTTTAAATTTATTGTAGAAATATACGAAGTCATTTTTGTAACAAAACGTAACTAAAAAGCAAAAGTACAATAACTTGAACATCAAAGGACATAAAGTTGGAGAAGTTTCATTGAAAAATCTTTAGTTGTAACGATTGAATTCACGTATTTACGTAGATTAACAAATACTTCTTTTTAATAAAATACAACATTAATATACAGATTGTTACATAGAAGAATTTGAATCAGAACCCATCACAATTTTCTGGGAAAAAATAATCACAAGGAAATCAAGAGATAGAACCCACTGTGTAAGCGTTGTAAATGTCACCGCCCACCATGTGAAAATGCACATCAAGATCAAATCTTTCACAAATTCGCTAACTGGACAGTCCCAAAAATACACAAGATTGGATATGTCAAATGTATTAAAATATTATTTAGTTTTATTATTTTAAATATGTCATATTAAACATTAAAATTCAATAGTTGCTAAAAAGATTTAAAAGAAATGTATTAAAATATTATTTAGTTTTATTATTTTAAATATGTCATATTAAACATTAAAATTCAATAGTTGCTAAAAAGATTCATTCTTTTAAGGCTAAATAAATTAAGATGAGATAACATAGCAATAGTAAATATAGGTTTCCCACACTTTTTCCTGTAATGATCATTACTTTACCCTGATTTTATCAGCCCGTTTGGATAGAATTAAAAAAAAAAAAAAATTTAACTTAAGTGATTAAAAACTTAAAATGAGTGCTTATAAATTAAGAAGATAAATGTTTTGATAGAAGTGTTGAAACTGAAAAAAAATTGTTGATGTGTTTGGTAAACAAGTAATGTTAAGCACTTTTTTGCTGTTAAAATGACTTAAATGTCCTTAAAGATGTTAACATCATAAATAAGGTGAATTATTTATAATTTTTAATTCTAAAAATAAAATTTTTGAACAAACCTCCGATGTAATGATGGATTCGATGAAAACAAAGAAAGATGAAGAGGAAATTGGAGGGAAGAGATGAAGCGAAGCGACAAATAGAAAAAAAAAACTATCTATATATATATAAAAGCAAAACTAAATCAAGACAAGATGCCAAGTGGCAACATCTTAATATACTCACGTTGCAGTTTTTAGGACAAAATTTAAAAATACTTTAAGACAAAGTTAAAAATATTGTAATAAAAATTTGGATTGAAAAATTAAGTATTTGAATTTGAAATACATTATCTTAATAACTAAAAACTCATAATTGAAGAGTTCTAAATAGACTATTACTATTTCAAACTTGTCTCTTGTATATATATAGAGAGAGAGTTTATTTTAATAATAATATAATAATAAGCAATAAATAATAGTTGTAGTAATAGACAAGTTTATTACTTTAATTTGAAAACGAAAACGGATAAGTAGCAATAATATTATACACAAGTAGTATGGTAGTAGTATTAGCAGCAGCAGCAGTAGTAGTAGTAATAATAATAATAATAATAATAATAATAATAATAATAATAATAATAATAATAATAATAATAATAATAATAATAATAATAATATATATATATATATATATATGTTTGAATATATTCTACATAAATACTAAATAAATTTAAAAAGCGCATGAAGAGGATGAAGCATCATAATTAGTCAAGTTTGCAACATAAG
>NC_061111.1:197520638-197521946 GCF_002878395.1 Capsicum annuum | reverse complement strand
TAATAATAATAATAATAATAATAATAATAATAATAATAATAATAATAATAATAATAATAATAATAATAATATATATATATATATATATATATGTTTGAATATATTCTACATAAATACTAAATAAATTTAAAAAGCGCATGAAGAGGATGAAGCATCATAATTAGTCAAGTTTGCAACATAAGAGTAAGTCATTTTTATAGTTTTAGAATAAAATTTAAAAATATTGTAATATAAAATTTGAATCAAAGAAATAAAAATATTTGAATTTGAAAACATTAAGCTTTTACAGGAAAAAATAAATTCATTAACTTAAAGCTAGAAATAATTGAAGAGTTCTAGCTAAACTCTAACTATTAAACTTATCCTTTTAGTTGTTAATTTTAAATTTAAATTGAAAGACAAAAAATATTTTTAAATTTAAAAAGTAAATATATTTATGCATTCTAAATTTGTAAAACAATAACATAATTTTAGGCAAAAAATTTCTTAGATTAAAAAATAAATTATTTGTATTGTTTAACAAATAAAAACATGTATTTAAAACAATAATTACCATCCTATTCTATCTTTAAAAAGAAAAAGAAAAGAAAAAAAGAAGAAAATAAGATAAAGATAAGAAGAGTATACTAATACACGTTCTTACTTCCATGCATACACGGTTTTACATACACACACAAAGAAAAAAAAATAGATTCCTCATTTGTAGCAACTAGAAACTCCTTATTTGTAGTATCATTCTATTTAAAAATAAATAAGGATAAGGAAGAGTTATAAATTTATTTATTTTTTTAACAAATTGATATAATATTTGAATTTGAATTTGAATTTGAATTTAAATAAAATTTGAGTTGGAATAAAATTCTGACCATATATCATGTCAAGTTTCTTCTGTCTTTTTATTATTGTGCATATTAAAAAGCCACGTGGCAATTTTTAGTACATAACTTAATAATATTGTAATAATGATGTATTAAAATATTTTTTAAAATATTTGAATTTGAAAATATATTACTCTTTATTTGAAAAAAAGATTTCATTAGCTTAAAAATAGAAATTCATGGTTAAAGAGTTTTGAATGAACTTTTACTCTATCATGTTTATCTCTTTAAAAATTCAAATAAATTTTATATAGATATCTAAATATAATTTATGTAAATATTAAATTAAAGTTAAAAATATAATAATAATAATAATAATAATAATATTAACAATAAATAATAGTAGTAAAATTAGTAGTAGTAGTGCGTAACAATAATAATAATAATAACAATAATTAAATAAGTATATATATATATATATATATATATA
>NC_061111.1:197492505-197520538 GCF_002878395.1 Capsicum annuum | reverse complement strand
ATATATATATATATATATATATATATATATATATAAGCAAAACTAAAAGAAAGACAAGAAACCACGTGACAAGATATTAAAAAGCCATGTGGCAATTTTTTGGACATAACTTAATAATGTTGTCATAATAATGTATTAAAAAATTTAAAATATTTGAATTTGAAAATATATTATTCTTTATTTGAAAAAAGATTTCATTAGCTTAAAAATAGAAATTCATGTTTAAAGAGTTTTGAATGCACTCTTACTCTATCATGTTTATCTCTTTAAAAATTCAAATAAATTTTATAAAACTATCTAAATATAAGCTATGTAAATATTAAATAAAAGTTAAAAATATAAGTATAATGTTAATAATAAACAATAACAGTAAAATTAGTTGTAGTAGTGTGTAATAATAATATAATAACAACAATAATAATAATAATAATAATTGTTAAAACTGTTAATGCAATTCATATTTTAAATCGTTATTACCTTTTATAAAGAAAACTAGAAGTGCAAGGCCGAATATGTGGATTGCAATTTTTAAGTTTTAGAATTTATCTTGGAGTAGAAAGTTTGAATAGTAGAATATTTTCATTAGTATGATTGAGCTAAGGGGATCACAATTAATTATTGTTATTTACAATACTTTTTATTTCATTTTCAAATAATATATGTTGCTTTATATCTTCTTCTGTCCCGTTCCAATTTATGTGGCACTAATATAATTTTGATAGTCAATCAAATATTTTATGTTGACATATCATTTTGTTATTCTTATTTTTCTAATACATAAATGACTTATAATAAGGAGTGATATAGTAAAATCATCGTTTGAAAGACGAAAATTTAATTTAAAATATTAAGAGTTAATTTCGAATTTTATGTCTATTTTATTTTTCATTAAATATTATTTATTTTCTTAATACTTAGATGACTCATAATAATTAATTAAGAGCGAATTATTATGTTATTACAATAAAAATTAATATAATTTTATCATATCCAATAGTAATCATCGACAATTCACCGGAATAGTAAATTAATTAAATACGAGATGCTATATTTGCATATCCAAAATATGATATTATTAAACATTATTGGATAGTGCATTATATTTATCTTTCACAATAATAAAATTTTACTATATATTTTTATTTATTTCTTTTTAACTTGATACATATTGACCCAACACAAATTCTAAGAAAATATTCATTAGAAATTTATTTTATTAAATTAAATTTATTAATTTTGTACTTTAAAAATTTAAAGTTAAGTTTAAACATTAGTATTTCTATATAAGAAAAAATATTTAAAAATTTAAATTTACTAAAATAAATAAATAAATAAAAAGATTAATTTTCTATATAAAAATCAATTAAAATAATAAAATTGATTTAATTTAAATATTTAGTTTCAATTAATTAAGATAATTTTTTCATTTTTTCATGGTTTATGCTGCACTGATAAAATTTTGAGAGTTGAATAGAACTTTTATCTATTTTTCAAAAAAATATTTTAACTTGTTAAATATTGCGATTTATAATAATTTTTATGTAATTATCAAATAATATATTTACTTCTATTGTCCCAATTTCTGTGGCTTCGATACAATTTTGAGAGTCAACTAAAATTTTTATATATCTTTTAAATATTTTAAATTATTAATTATCATGATTTGCATTTCTTTTTCTTTTATCTCAATTTATGTGGCATTGCTAAAATAATGAGAGTCAATAAAATTTTTATATGTCTTTTAAATATTTTAAATTATTAATTATTATTATTTGTGGTAACAAATTAGTTTTAAACATGATAGCCAATTAAATAAATAAAAAAATTTTACTTCCAATATGTAATTATAGTTAATTAATATAAATTAATAGAATATATTAAATATTTAAACTATTATGATGAAACAATGAAATTATTATATATTGGAGTATGATATATAATTAAATAAGAATAGAGAGATTTTTTGGTAATTTCATAAGAGGTGGTCGAAACCACCTCTTCTATATAATAGAAATATATATATATATATATATATATATATATATATATATATATATATATATATATATATATATACAGAGAGAGAGAGAGAGAGAGAGAGAGAGAGAGAGAGAGAGAGATAGATAGATAGATAGATAGATATAATAGAATAGAAAAGAAAAGAAAAATAATATTTTTTAAATAATTTAAATTTTTAATTATTGTGTAAAACTTGTTCTACTCCAATTAAGTGACATGATACTTAGATGACTAAAATAATTAATTAGAGATGATATAATAAAATCACGATTGAATATATTAGAAAAAAATTTAAATTAGGTGAAAATGTAATAAAAAATAAGAAAGAAAGTAAATTATATGTTTGATATGAAATTAAATAAATAATAATATTTATTTAATTGCATCAATCATAATTAATTTTTACAATAAATTATCATCCTACTAATCAATTTACTTAAATATATTTGAAATAATTTTATACATTAAAATAAAAAAGATAAATAAGATTGAAAAATAAATGGAAGATAGAGGGCCCACATGTGTGGAAATATGTGTGATGGCATTATGGTAAATTTCTTCAATGACATTACTTGTAATTAAAGAGAAAATAATGGGTTTTTGTTCAAACTTTTGATGAAGTTCCAAAGTCAAAGCATAAAAAATAATTAAATTGAGCTTATAATTTATTATAATGACCAAATTACCCCTAGATAAATTTGTTATGTCATTTTCATCCCATGATCAAACCAACTCTTCTATAATATAGAAATATATATAATTTTTTAACAAACAATAAAGGAAAATAAAAAGAAACAGGAATGACCTGCACGTCTCTTACCGCTTACGTGATAAAGATTACTACTACAATTAAATTTGAATTGTGACTTTTCCTTTTTAATAGCATATTTTTTTGATTGAAAAGTTATAATCCTCTTTAACTCCCTCTTATTAGTAATTATAAGTTTTTGATCCTTTATTTTCTAAATTTATATTTATCCTAATCAGTTAGTTTTTTTAATTCAAATTTAAATAAAATTTGAGTTGGAATAAATTTCTAAGTTCTTAATTTTTTTCTATATATACTTTCTATAAAGATATATATTGCTAAGCTTGATCCTCTTTCTTTTTTAAGTTATTTTATATTGATCATCAAAATTAATTTACTTTATTCTTCATATTTTTTACTTTTTTATAAAAAAATTTATTTTAACATTTTTAATTTTTATATGCAGATGAGTGATGATGAAATTGCTTTCTAATCTATTCTTCTATTATATTCAGGCCTAAATTGCAGTAAGTAATAGTTATCACTATATATATAAATATACACACTTTTCTTATTGTTGTCTGGGAGAACATTTATTCATTTATTCATGAATCTACTGATATAAGTAATATTTATCAATATATATATAAATATACACACTTTTCTTATTATTGTCTGGGAGAACGTTTATTCATTTATTTATGAATCTACTGATATCTTTGCTCCAATTTCTATATATTCTTTTAAGTGTTCAAGGAATTAACCGGCTCATCAATCTACTTTCCTACAGTCTTAAATTATACATTCTGATATACATTTTAATAAAGTTGCTTTTGTTGTTCAATAGTTTAAAGCATTCAGAATATTGCATGATATTTTTGAAATTTATTGTTTAACTGTTAAATAATATAGCATTGATACCATGATAATTAAAATTATACTTTTAAAAAAAAATTACTCACAACAACGTGCCAAAAGGTAAATCACTTTTAATAACTCTTCTGTCTATTAATAGTTAACATTTAAAGTCTTCCCAATCATATATCTATATATAATATAAATCAATCTATATATCTTCTATCTCTATATATATACTATAAAGCAGCGGCGGCAGCAGCAGCAGCTCAGCAGCAACAACAACAACAACAGCAACAACAACAATAATGGAAAAAAGTAAAAAAGAACAACACGTTTTGGGATTTAGTAATAATCCCATAATCTAATTTTCAAATTAAATTAAAAAATGTCAATATAAATTATAATAATAAGAATAATAATTATTATTATTATTATTATTATTATTATTATAATAATAATAATAATAAAAAAAAAAACACATTCTAACCACAATAATTTTGAATTTAATTTGATTATAACTTCCTCCATGGTTTCAGAGTTTTAGTGCTATCTCAACACTTAGTGCTTATTATAATTTAATTTGAATTTAAATTTAAAATTGTGTTATTTCAACTCTTTGACTTTATCTCAACTAAAATACATTATCTTCTATTTAAAAAATAAATCATTAGCTTAAAGCTAGGAGCCTATGACTAAAACTGCTAAATAAACTATTTCTTAATAACAAAAAAGCCCATATTTACTGAATATTCTTTTAATATTTCATACTTATATCTTTTAAAATTTACATGTTATAAAATATATCTGAGTATAGTTTATTTACATATTAAATAAAAAATGATAATAATAAAAATAATAATAACAATAACAACAAGAATAATTATTTTAAATTAAAATATAAGATATATTTAAATTTGAAATACTAGAATTTAAAAAAAATTGTTAATTATTTATTAAAAAATATAAATTATAAATTAGAATTAGTAGTTACCACAGTAAAGATAGAGTTTTAATTGTAATATTACACCATGCTCTCTCACTCCTATTTTATCAAAAATTTGAATGACTTACCACGTCTTGAATTGATTGATAATTAAAAAAATTAAGTAATAACAATAATGCAGAAAATATCTATAAAATTTATAGGCAGTTTATTTATTTATTCATGATAAAAGAAGATAACAGAGAAAAACAATGTATTTAAAAAGTGTAAACAATCAATTTAAAATTTAAATTTAAGTTCAAAAATATGTAATTAAGAGAATCTCAAGATTTTCATTAACCTAATTTAACTCACGCAATTCTACGAAAAAAATACAACATGATAAAGTGGTTGCTTTTTGAATTTGAAACTAAAAGTGGTTATTTAAAATTGCTCAATAAATTTTATCCCATATCTGTACATACTCATATATAAGTAAATTCAGTTAAAAAAATTAATGAATCTTTCCCTTTTCAAACGTATTGCTTATGTTATTATGTTATTTGCAGAATTTTTTTCATTCTTTATATCATTATATTATTTATTGAATTTTTTCATCGTTTATATTTTTATCTTCTTTTTCTTTAGAGATGAATATAGATTGTTAGCCAGCTAGCTGAAGAAAATTTTGAATAGTTTGTTAAAGAAAGATGTGAAAGTCGAAGAATAATAAGAAGATGAAGTAGCAGACTTCTCAAAGTTGTGGAGCATGAAAATGATGATAGGTAAAATAAACATTAACGTGAAAAGAAAAGAAAATGAAAGTGATAGTCGTTTAGTGTTGGAGAAGAATTCTTTTTTTCTTTTTTTCATAGTATTAAAAAAATAAATATTTATTTTCTTGTAGATTCCAAAACTAAATTTAAATTTTGAGTTATATGGAGAATAAGTTTTTTTTTTTTTTGGTAAAATAATAAAATTGATATTGTTAATTATTTTTTTCATTTAAATTTGGAGTATAAAAATTCATCTGAAATATTTTATGTTAGTGTTGAATAAGATATGAACATATTTTTTTTGGTGTAAGAATTTAGAATGTGTAAATTAATTATGTGGCAATTCAGAGGCTTATTCTTAAATAGTTAAAGTAAGTCATTATTTTTTTTATGATAACTTGAATTGATGAAGTAACAATTATACAAAGTATATTATTATTAAGAAAATGATAAATTGATAAATTTCATTGATCTATGAGGAATAAATTTGTAAATAATTGTGAGAAATTAAATTTAAACTATTAGATTTAAAACAATCAGAATTTGTGGTTAAATTCAAAAAATAATACTCCATTAGGTCACAATCATAGTTTAATTCTTATTTGTAATAATTTTAATTATTTTATCATAATAAATTTCTTTCATGGATAAAGAGATTATATGTCATGCAAATAAGATTTCTCTATATAAAAATAAAGGTACGTTGATTATACTTAATTTAACTTTTTAATTAATTTTTATTATTCAAAATTAACATTTTATATTTATATTCTGTCACATACATAGCTAAGAAATTTTAAAATCTATTTAATTAGATGTATATAAATATCATAAAAATGCGAAATAAGTCGTGCAAAGAATGTACACAAACATGATATACTTCTCATAAGTAGAAAGACAACTTTTGAAGAATTATTACATTACATTCATATATCTACTCTATTTTAGAAAGATTATAAAATAAAATTTGTAGGTATTTAGATATTTCAATTGGTTTATTATTTTCTTGTTTTTTCTTACAAATTTATATTTTTGTGTAGTTTTTTTAATTGATTGTCTGTCATTTATCGTATACAGCCAAGTAGTGGCTTTACATTTCTTCTTGAGTAATTCCTTAGTATAGAAAAAGAAAATAAAAACATTTGAAAGATCAAATAATATAACTTTTTAAAAGTATATACGAATTAGTCATAACTAAATTTGTTAAATCACAGTCGAAAAAGTAAATATTTAGTGATGTAGCTTAAAGTATAATTAAACATAATATATCTGGGATTGGACATTAAAATTATTTTTTCATAGAATGATTTCATGATGTTATTTTTCCTTTAAAATTCATATTCAATTTTTTTTACATGCATTATGACATTATTTTTAATTCTTAGGTCAAGTTAATATCTTTGTTGAATTTAAGTAAAAATATATAGAATTTAAAATAGAATATGAGATAAAATTATATTTTGATAGATGTGAAAGCATTTAATTTGAATTATAAATTACAATCACTTCTAAGAGATTAAATTATTTTGGAGTCTTCTTCTAATATAACATTTCATTATTTCTGTAATGCATAATAAAACTTATCTATTCTAATTTATATATTTTGAAATAAGAGATAAGAAAACTCAATTGATTATGCATTTAAAAAAATTAAGCGTGGGGGTGGAGGTAGAAAATTTTTTATTTTATTTTTGAATTTTAATTGAGATATTATAATATGATAGTTGAATTTCTTTTAAGGTAATATAATTTAACATGTTCGAACAAGATAATATTTTAATAATTACCTGCGCGATGTGCAGATACGTATACTAGTATATTTAAAGGCTACAAGTAGGATATTGTTGGAATTGGAGAAAAATATAAGGGATAAAAAGGTAAATGTTTTAGTCAAATCTAAAAAAAAATTAATTTAAAAAGCAAAAAGCTGGGGGTACCCAGTTTTTCACTTTTTGATTCTTTTAATCAGTTTTTAGCTTTTTTTTTAAGTACTTTTTAATTTCACCAAATACCTTAAAAGGCTAAAAAAGAGATTAAAAACTGATTTGACCAGATTTTAATCCTATCCAAACGGGCTTTAAATGTATTAGAACCTTTTTTAATTTTATGATATTAAATATGATCATATAATATCATATTTACACTGGGTATGTTGTTGTTGTGAATATGATCATATAAAATTTTAAATTATAGAATTGCTAGAATATTTTTGTAAAACCTACCAAGAAAGGCTAAATTTGTATGTATAATTTATAATTTATAATCTATAATCTATAATTTATAATCTATAATATATTAAAATTGTGAAGGGCCTTAGAAATGTTGTTTGAACCTTTTGCACTTCATTAAAAGTCTTTACTTTATATAAAATTATTTTTTTACCTTTTTTTCATAATATTTAAGAGTTAAAAAATTAATCAAATATATTTATAGTAAAACCTTTTTTATTAGAAATCGTGATAACTAATATTTTTTCTATTAGTTTAAGAACTCTAAATCAACCAAATTTGATTTGAAGAAATTTAAAAGATTTAGAAATAAATATAAAATAATAAAAATTTGTTTACCTACAAGATATAACAAGTCCTCATATTTTACCATGTTGGACATGGGCTTTTGCTGAAAAAACAGTTGTTCAAAGATTGTTTGCATGGTGTGACTACCAACTCCTGCATGGCGTGACTACCAACTCCATTTGCTACTTCTGTGACCACCATATTGAGGGCCTGGACCACATCTTCTTCAAATTAATTCCATCAGTTTTTGGAACAATATCCTTTCCCGTAGCACCACTAACCACACCTTAAACACGACTCACCTTAATATGAACCAAGGGTTCATCATTTGGAAAATGTTGAAGGGCAACGGGTGTAATGCTCATACAACTTGGGATTGCATCGTCTCACAGAGTCTGTGGCCATCTGGTTAAGGAGGAATGATAATCTCTTTAACAACAAGAAGGAGCCTGTAGACTAGAAGACTACTGCTCATACAACTGAATTCAATCTTCTCATCCACAACAAGACTGGTATCAGCGTACCAACCATCATTCAGATTAAGTGGGAACCACCTGATAGAGGTGTCTTCATGCTTAACACCGACGGAGCTGTAAAATCAAGCCCTGGAAAGGGAGGGCTTGGAGGGGTTATCAGAGACTTTAAGGGGGATTGGGTGGTAGGGTTTAATGACCGTGCACCGCTTATTGCTCTCCTCCATGCAGAAGCAAAAGCATTACTTCGGGGACTTAAGTCCCAGAACCTTAAATCTCTTGACATCTGCTCTGACTCCACCAAACTAGTACAAGCAATTGACCAAGGGCATGATCTGTTCACTAATATATTCTCTGAGTGCAGGCAGCTTATGCAGGACCTCGAAGCAGTCAAGGTGAGGCACATTTTTAGTGTAATACCCCGAGTTTTTATGTCATAAACCTCTCATTCTTTTCTCACGAAATCAGATCCAGCCTAAAATAATGGTTACTCATAAGTTGACGCTCTCGTTTCTATCTCAGCCATATAGCTATTTTCATGAGAATTCATGCATTCGCAGATTAGTTCAGTAGCTCATTATGTTTAAGATTCAGTTATTCAGTTTATTTCAGTTATGCATGATAGCTTATAATCTTAGATTCCTCAGAATTTTTAGCTTAATTATCCACATTCGAGGACGAATGTTCCCAAGGAGGAGATATTGCAATACCCCATATTTTTCCTAACTTAATTTCGCTCTTAGAATGTCAAAGGGTTGCTTCAAAAATGAATATCTTTTGTTACATGTAACATTTTCCAGATTTAGACCTTCCATTGTGTGGAAAATTGAATAAGCTTTCCATCAATACCAAATTCGCCCAATTCCGGCACTCGGTGAAGAAGTTAGAGCATTTTCAGTAGTGCAGTGTCCCACCTGGGCACTCACCGCGTCACGGTAGATGCCAAAATGACAATCGTCACATTCCAGTAGACCTCTGCAATATTGGCGCATCGCGGAGAGGTCCAAATTCCCAATTGTCAATTTCTAGTGGCGCAACGCGATAGCACCGCGTCACGCCAGAGTGCAAATTCGCACTCGTCCTTTTCCATACTCTTGATCCATAATTCTAATTCTTGTGTCATGAATTTAATCCTAAGTATGTGAAGTCCTTATTAGGTGAATAATGTTCATAGAAGTCACTTAGAGCCAAGTAGAGCTAAGAACATTAGATTCGTCCAAAATTTGGCATTCAATCCTACAAAGGTCTACTTTAAATGTGTATAACTTTTTATATATATGGAATTTTCCATCTCAAGACCCACCAAATTGTAGATAGTTGAATTATCTTTCCAACGATACCAATTTCGCAAAAATTTGATACCTGAGCGAAAAGTTATAGCCATTTTAGTGTGAGACAGTAAGCTGCTGCGATGGTAGCGCGTCGCGCTAAAGGGCAAAATCGGGATGCGGGTTATGAATTTCTGCTTTAAATTAATGAGGGGCAATGGGGTATTTTAATTCCCACCTCATAAAAACACGATCTAAGGCTTCAGTTGGGGCTATATTTGCTCCCATTCTTCAATTTTTCCCTCAAGAACAATGCTAATTAATTCCCTCAAGAATCATCAATTCCATCTTCTTCTCTTCAACAAAAAAGATCAAGAATTTAGGGTTTCTAATTCAAGAACTTCAAGAATGATATCAAGATCATCTCCAAAGGATTCAAAGTTCAAGCTTTTACATTCAATTCATCAAATCCAAACTATTAAGGTATGTGGGGTTATGAACAAGGACAATCCTTTCATCCTTGTGCCCAAAACTTAATTTTATTGCGAAAGTTATTTGATTTTATATATTTTCCTATGAATTTGAAGTTTGGGTTTACACCCCATATTGTTATTCATGAGATTATGAGATTTTCAATGATTTAGAAATTGAATTACATGAGTATGTTTATGTTTTTATGCACATTGCTGAAATTTCCAGATTTTAAGATGATTTATGAATGTTTATGTTATCAAGCGTGAATTTTGAGATGCTTTATCATGAAATTAATACATGGGTCATTAAACCCTATTTAAAGATTGTTATTCAAAGAATTGTTGTGCTATAAGCACCCTATGACTAGATTATTTTGAGATTTTAGATAAAAATTTGACCTTTTGATCTCAGAATAGATATGAAATCCACATTTCAGATTCAAACATACAAATTTAGCTCTACAGATTTACAACTGGTTTTATTATAAATCATTAGATAACTTTAAAGTGAATTTTCTTGAGATTTTGAGCATAAGATTGGGAGTAGTATTTAGCACCGAGCCGAAAGTGTGGGATTACCGTGCCCTATCTTCCACAGAACTACGTGTCACTGTAGGTACAGAGTTAGATTATTTCCACTTCTACGTGGATGACGGAGATTGTGATCACTGAGATGAGATTGTTTATTTCGATGTCAAAGGTAGAACAACCTTGACCTTACGGGGACTAGTCGTGGGACACCATGGATGCCCACATGGTGTACATGTCGGTTAGAAAAACCTCCCAAAAGATGTCTCCTACTCTTAAAACAGCTTATTGATTTAAAGCCTTAAGATAAAGTATTTTCTCTACAACTTTAAAGTTCTTGAATTTAAAATATAGCTTTTAGAAAAGAATACTAGAAAAGTTTTTAGAAAACTAAGTGTAAAGGCTCAAAACTTTATTTCAGATTATGCTTTAGAGAAAGATTTTAGTTATAGGATTTCAGCTTTCAGATTTTAGATTTTAGAGTGAGTCTTTTCTACCCTTAGACAGTATGATTTAAAGAGAGGATATAAGTACAACTTTTAGAACTAAATGTTATGACTCACTAGAATTATAAAGTGATTTGTTTCTTATTATTTCAGATTTTATTATTTCTGATAATCCAGCTTATGTGAGTCATATACATTTAGCATGCACGATTTTTTATATAAATTGTGATGTTACTATTTTACTTATGCATTTCACCCTCATATACTCAGTACATGCTCAAAGTACTGATCCACATATATGTATATGTGCTATATTGTCTCATAATATAGGTACACATTTTAGTATGCACATTCAGACTCAGACAGTTTCAGATTCTAGCCAGCGAGATGATGAGTCCTCATATTTCGGGGACTTCAGTTAGATTTATTTATGTTCTTTACTTTCTTAATCATATGAATTGATTAGTGATAGTTGGGGTCGCGTCCTAACTATTTATAGTCAGTATAGTAGAGGCTTCACAGATGTCAGTTGGAGTAAATCATATAATTTCAGTCCCTCTTTTTAGACTATGTCAGAATGTAAAATGGTATCAGTTTTGTATTTTCCATAGATTTCATCATTATTATGTTTTCGCACAGTGAACTCAGTTATTTATTTCATATTTGATCAGTTGCTTGTTAGAATTCCAGTTAATGAATTAGCTTGGGATCACTTATGGTCCTAAGCACCATGTGACGTCTCGGGATAGATTTTCGGGGCGTTACATTAAGGGAGGAGAACAGAGTAGCAGACAACATGGCTAAGGAAGGATGCAGCTGGATGTCCTATAGAGTGACAAATATTTTGCAAGTTCCACCATTGTATGTTGAACAAGCAGCAAATGCAGACAGAAAAGGAACTACTTTTGCTAGGAAAATGAACAAATATGGCAGAACTGCTAATCCCACCCACCCTTGTTTTGGATGGAGCTCCAACTCCAACTCCAACTCCAACAATGAACACTATTTGCTAGCTAAGCTAATATAAATACTGATTACCAAAAAAAAACACATCTTTTTGGTAAGAAAATAAACTGTGGTTTATTTTACTTTTAAATTCTTTGATATTTTATTATTATCAATACTTTTTGTATTACTAATTTGGGGTACGCGCCTTGCGCGTGTACCTCGCTTTGATGTGTTCAATTTTATAAAATCACTTTGATATTATACTTTCTCGAAATGACATATGAAGCAATTCATATGTTGTTAGAAAGCGTTAGATCGAGGACAACGAATTAATATTAAAATATAATATAAAATAATATGTTATGGAGAGAATTTACTTAAAGTATTCTTATTAGACACTTTGAATTTTTTTAAAAAATTATTTTCTTATTTATCTTCACATGTCTCTTAAATGTTTAAGATAAAACACATTAAAAACTAGCAATATGAACACTTTATTATGTGTTCAGGTGCTCGATTGAAGCAAATCATGATTCGAATGTTTAAATAAAATTTATCGACAAATAATTTAAAGTGTTGCCAACCTATTTCGTCAATATATTATATTATTGTATCTCCTCTAATATCTCTGTATGCTATCTCAATCATATTGATTAATTTATTTAATTCAACTTAAGGTTCATAGTTTTATTGCAACATGATCAAGAGAAGAAAGAGGCATTAGTACTCGAAAAAAAGAACAACATAAAACTTAACCTTTTAGGATGAATATCACTATAAGTAATTGTGCAAGATGCAGTCATTGTCGCCACTAAGAAGTAACAAATAGGGGCAATATTAGAAATACTCTCTCCGTTTTCAAATTTCAAAATTCAAATAAATTTATTTTGACCGTAATTTATCATATATCTAATAAATATTTTGAATTGTCAATAATTAAAATATTTCAATCAATTTAAGGAATAAAACAATAAATCAACTTTTCTATCTACAATTAAAAGACACAACTATGCCTATCCAAACTAATAACGACAGGCTATATATTATATTGTTTATCCCATTCAATTTCATATGGGAATCAAGTCAAGTTTTTAGATGCTAATAGATGTGCCAGTAAGTTGTGGAATTGGCCGTGAGAAAGAACGATGCTCAATCTATTCTTCTTTTAGCAGTTTACTTCAGTTATTCCAATACATACTCATGCTTTATGTTTCAGCTTCATGATCATAGTTCGTGTTCATGCATACGATAAAGAATCATGTACTCTTCTAGTTCCTAGTATGATGAGTTCCCAGTTTGTTCAGCAGTCAGAATCACTTTCCGTAAGTTATGAATTCTAAAAAAATTCAGGTCATGCAGTTCATGACTCTTGTGCATATGTGATACACTTAACGATCAGTGAAAATTCAGATTTATATCAGGTACGCCTTCAGATTAGATCTCTTTAATGAGTCCATGCCGTGAGTGCTCTATTCCTCACGCCTCAGTAGGGTATCAAGTTATGATTAGTACTCCCTTCATGTTCTGGATTTCGGTATTCCAATTTTTCAGTGACCTTTTTCCCTTAGGTCGAGATAGTGATGATGAATAGTTGTCTAGATGGAAAAGAGTAAACATTTCTTGTTGATGAAAGATGGTTGTTTGCTTATTTGAGTTAAGGTAGTAATTATGGAGTAAGATTGAGGCCAAGTCTTTGATGCATGTCAAGGTTAGTTGAAGTTTTATATGTTATATTTGGAAAAAATTATTGTGTGCTTGTTTTATGTAAGTTCATAAGTTGAAATAATTTTGAGGTGAAGTTTCGTGTATGGCTTGGTTAGTTGAGAATATTTTATGTGTATCATCTGAATAGTGCTGGAAAGTTGTTATGAATAGAAGTATTAGAGAATTTGAGAAAGATTCTTTATGAGTGTTTGTTTAGAAGTGCATATGTGGGTATGAAGATAGGCTTGAATTTTATGTTTGTATACATACGAATGGATGCTTTGAGTGTTTATGAATGTCTAATGCGAAGTTGAAGGTGATTGTTGGAGTGGCAATAAGAATTATGCATGAGATGAGGAATTGTGAAATACAGGGTGTACTGAATTCATGATTCAAACTAGTACTACATTATTATGTGATGCGTCTTGTGATTTTGAGTTAGGCTTGAAGATGGTGGGGGAATTTAGTTCAGTTTAGACATTAGTAGATGGAAATATCAGCGGCCATGTTAGACAATAAGTGGAATCAATGAGCATGGTGTTTAAGGAGAAAGTATAGTTGAGAGAGTATTTTAGAAGTATGGCTAACCTTGAAAGTAAGAAGTTGCATTGCCTAAGGTTTGGTAATTCTATCCTAGTTTATGAGTTACATGTCTATATTCCGTGCTATAGAGTAGTGTCAATGTTGTGATTCCGTAGTTGGATGCCTGGTGTAATTTGTGCCCAAATTCGTTGCTCCCTAATGCTACTAGAACTTCTTTAGAAAGAGTGTTGAGAGATAATCTATTCCATCCATGTAAATTGCGAATCCAGTTCAGTCCAAGCATCATGTTTCAGATTTAGTTATTTAGTCATGACTCAGTTCATAAGAGTTCAGCACATAATCCCAAATTTACCCAAGTATTTTAACTCAGACAGTGTAATACCCTGATCTGATCTAAGTTCAATTGTCTCATGATTCATACTTGCATAAGTTATCACTCCTCAATTCAATATGTATGATTATATCATGAACACTCTAAGGAAATCCTAAACTCTCAGCATGAATTAGCTCCTTGAAGCAAGTAAAGTCAAGTCAACTCAGAATTCAATTTCATGATAAAAGTTTAAATATTTCAAATTAGTTATATCCTTTCTTAGAAGACACATCATGTCTACGTTATTCCATACCTTTAAGCTTCAACGTTCCTACCCATCATTCGGGGATGAATGATCCTAAGGGGGAGATAATATAACACCTCGCATTTCGGGCTAGAACGAAAACCGTCATTCCTTCGTGTAGATGTTCCAAAATTCAAAAATTCAATGTACATATAGTGTTTTAATCAATTATGTAGTGTGTGAATTTAGTTGAGCATGAGTCGAGATCATAGAGGTCCCTTAACTCAAGGACTAGTTGAAAGCTTTCCTATCGTTCGAGTTTTAGTAAGTGTCGAAACTTGGGTCAACTTCAATCAGAAATAAATCCTTGTATATGATGAACTGGATGGACTACTATATATAAAATGAAAGGTCTTTGAGTTCTCTTTCCAACGCCCCCAATTTTTCCAAAATCCGATATCGGGGCAAAAGGTTATGTCTATTTTACTCCAACATATCAGCCTGGAAATTGAGTGACAACAATTCTGACGGCTTGTCACAAATCTGACGACTTGTCAGAATATGTCATCAGCCTTAGGCAGAAACCCATCAACTTCATCTCCCAAGTTACGACAAAATCTGACGGCTTTTCACAGATCTGACGGCTTGTAAGCCTTGGTCGTCAGTCGAGAATTTCAGCAACTGGGAAGTGATTTCGTAGGGGTATTTTGATCTTTTCCTCACTCCAAAAACCTTTCACACAAATTAAATTACCCCTTAAGTGTTATTAATCAATCATTATTAGTTTTACAACATCAAAAAACTTCCTCTTCACTCTCAAAATAAGATCAAATTAGGGTTTTCTCCAAGAACAAGAAATTCAAGAAAAATCAAGCCTTAAGTTCAATATCTCCAAGAAACAAATCGAGATCCGAGTTTCATCTATCAAGGTCTAGGTTTCATCTTTCAGATCTTATAATTTAAGGTACATGAGGTTTATCCTAAAATCTACATGGGCTTGAAAACACTAGAACATGATTTAAAAATTTTCAAGCATGATTTTAGAAAGGGGTTTTGAAATACATGATTTTATTATGCATTATGAACGTTTAAATGCATTGTTGATTTGGCCCTTAGGCCTTTCCCCCTAAGTTGATTTACATGTATACGTATATGTATAAAATTTAAGGTTTAAGATTGTTTGAGAGCATAATTTATGAACTCTCTCTCTCTTGTGATAAATTAAAGATTTTGATTTTATTGGAAAAGAGTTGAAATGAATGTCTGTGATTTGAAATATGTTTTCTCAATGTCATAGTATTTGAAACATTGATTTAGAATTATTGAGAGGGTGTCTTGAGATAACTATGTTTTGTGTTAAAGAGAAGAATTGCATGAGATAGAGACTTTGGACATGACCACCATTGTTTATTAAATTGTTGATAAAGAAAATTGCTTGCATGGTTTTACATGAATTTTAAAGCATGAGTTCCTTGAACGAATTGTTGTTATGGTGGTCCTGAATTTTATAATTTGAAAATAGAGATATAAATTTTTATAAATGGCTTAGAGAATGTGACTTGCAAGTCAATGGTATGACGATACCATATATGTCTATATTCCATGATAGAGTTAAAGATTTTAGAGTATGTTTTCAGAGCATGCACGGTTTAAGAACTAAAAATGGGCATAAAGAGGGTGAGGTGGTTACCCGAAGAAGGCATGAGTTCAAGTAACTCTTAGTCTGAAATTGTATTTGCCAATACGGGTAGATTATTATTGTACGCTGGCGACGGCCGTGTGGCGTAGTAGATTCAGAGACTCCGACCCTTACGGCATACTTGGGTTGGGGGCTTGGCTGCCGAGTTAATGACAAATCCCATATAGCCCGTGGGATTACAGATTGTAGAGTACACCACTTAGCGCAAAAGTAAGACAAAGAGTGTCACAGATTTCAGATGTTTTCACAAAGTCTTTTAAAATGCCCATGTGATTTGTTACTATATGATATATTTATGAATTGTTTTAAATTGCTCTCATATATGTTAAATATAAATGATTATTTTGGATTTGCTCTGCGTACCAGTACATCTGTATTGACCCTCCTCCCCTACCTCTCAGGTTCTGAGGCTCAGTCTAGGGGTCCAAATAAGCAGTAGATAATTCAGACAGCAGATCAGATTGTGCAGTGATGAGTCTTTTCTATTCTAGAAGGCCTGTCCTTTCAGACTATGTCATCAATTACAGTGTTGGTCTACTGGGGGCTTGTCCTAGTTTTCAAATAGTTGTCAGATTTTCATGAAGAAGAGATTTCGTAGACTGTTCCAGATGTTGTTAGTGATTTTCAGATTTCATTCCTTATTGTTAAACTTAATCCAGAGTATGACCATGTTTCCATATTAGATCATAATTCAACATTTTTTTTATTATATGAATGTTGTGCATGACTACCAGATAGAGTAGGACGTCCGGGCCTTCATGGTTTGGGATGTCCGTCACGGCCAAGCCCTAATTCGGGTCGTGACAATGATGTCAACAATGAAATGAACGGTAATGATCCGGAGGATGCAAGTAAAGATTGTAATACGAGTAGTTAGCATAGTGAACCATCAGAGAAAGAGAAGCGTTCAATTATTGCTAGGCTTTGTGGGACTGGTATTTTATCATGTTTATGTTATTTTTTTAACTTAATTCCAACTTTTTTAGTTGAACAGCCGAAAATCTACCTTTGCTTGACAGGGAGTCACTATGCTTACCAGCATGCCAAAAAGAAAAAAGAAAAAAAAAAAAAAGCAAAACCAAAAAGGCAAAGAGTAAATGATGGACAACCTGTATAGCTAACTATCAGTAAGAAAAGATAATTTTTTTTACTGAACTGTTCTGAAGTGGTTAATGAGCTTGAAGTGGTAATTTTTTACTTTTGTATTGCTTCTTACTGAAATGGAGAAAAATGTAATTATGAGTAATCTAATTCCTTACTTATTTACAGGCTATTGATATGTAACACACTCAATTAAAATGTAATTAACCTTCTGATTAACTAGATTTTCCTATTTTTTAAGCCTAACTTCAGATTTATGTAATTAGGTGCTTTGTTAAATGTAATTGTTTTGGTTGTTTTTCATTTTCATACTCCCGTCTTTCATTTCATGGTGAAATCTAATCTTGAATTCAATTTGAATCATTTTGTTGTGTAGTCAATTGGTGTATTTCTTACATCAGTAAGATATGAAAGTGGCAATGCTATACCAGTGACTCCTCTTTCATTAGCCGGGGTGTTGCTTGGTTCGTGGACAAGTTTAATATGAAGTGTAAGCTTTACCTAAAGCAAATATCTAGATCCAAAATAGTTTCTTTTTATGCTATGTTAAAAAGAAGTGGGCAACGCTAAAAAAAATAATATACAGGAAAAAAATGTTAGTGAAAAATTATAAAAATGTTAGTGGGCTACTCTTTCATACCTGATGTGTTTGGTTTGTCTTTCCTGTGAGGTTTTATTCCTATCTAGTTAGATTTTGGGGCGCGAGTGAATCGACCTACCCATTATCAAATATGTACTATTGTTGTTTTTCATTTACCAATGCAATTTGTAGCTTACAAGAAAGTTTTTGTTAGAGTTCGTGCCCTACTGATTATCTTATTTTTGTCTAACTGTTGCTTATCGATGGAATGAGTTTCTTGACGTGTTCCATTGACATGTTTCAAGGAAGCAGTAAAACAAAAAGTAAAGAACACAATGATTTTTACGTGGAAAACACCCGGCTCAAAAGATGTAAAAAACCAGAACTGGACCTGTACAGAATTTAACCCCAACTTCACTAAATAACTCTGAGTCTCAACAACGACTGATTACAAAACTCTTGTAACTAACAAATAGGAATCATAAACTCTGATTCCTAACTACACACACCTCCCAAGGTATGCGTTCTCAAAGTCTCTGAGTTTTCCCCAACTCGAAGACTATCTCTTAATTTAGTTTATACCACATTGAAACTAGTATTACATAAATAGCTCAAACACAATGAACAACTCTAAAAATCAAAGCTAAAACTCTTAGTTGGATTATATACTTACGACCTGGTTCTTCAATGTGTTTCTTCAGTGATTGAATAGCACTTCATGAAGTCAATCTGTCGATTGTGCTTTTCTGCTTTGTAAGTGCATAAATTACTTTGAATGATGCATCTTCTATTTAAGCACAGCTCTCCAAAGAGTCATTCTTTATTTTAAACTCCTCCTTTAATCAAAACTTTCATTACATAGAGTTCTACTTCAAGTGAGACTCCTTCTTCAATTCCAACTCTTGTCTCCTTAGTGTTGTAGTCAAACTTCAACTCTTTAAATCAACTTATCTTCAAGTATTTTACTCAACCACAAATTTTTCAATTTCTCACGTGATCAGTAGCTTGAGTTTATCAGAATTAGGCTTGCTCATTCGTTCCTGACTTTCAGCAATCTTTGTCTGCATCTATCAGTAAAACCTGAAACCTGCCTTCTTATGCTTGGACCAGGTCAAGCAACATGTTCCATTCACGTGCCAGTCATCAAAAACTTCATTGATCTAACAAAGAGTCCTTCAATTTATATGTTTCCTATCTTGCATTGACATCTTCAATCTGTAGAATCTTTCTCCTTCTACACATAGGACTCTTCAGGATATGCTCAGAAGCGAAACTCCTTCTTTACGTAGGACTCCTTTTTCAACTCAACTTGTTTTCCTTTATCATCAAGTGTTTGAATCAAATTCAACTTGTTCTATTCCCCATGTGATCAGTAAGTTGAAGTTTCCAGGTGCACTGAATTAACTCATATCAACTTGTTTCATTCCAACAGTTTTCACTTCAGTTGTTCTTAGAGTACCTGCTGATGTTCTTAGGTACTGCTGATGTTCTTAGACAACTCAGGTACTCTTCTTCTCTTCCACAGGCATATCCATAGACCATAGATGACAGTTTTTCACTCTTTTCGTGATCCTTCAATTTCCTTAACTTAAATATGTGGTATTGTTTGCTCTCCGTCTCTATTGGCATGTAATGTATCCGATAAATTATGTTAATAATGGATTTTCTTAGAACTCAAGGACTGTCTGATATATGCTTATGTTAATAAAGAGAAGTGCATGATTCTCATTGTGGATATGCTTATGTTAATAAAGAGAAGTGCATATAACTACCAATTCAATAGCAGGTCATAATCATATTATTTCTACTACTAAATAGCTTTTAAGAAATTATATTTATGTAAGAGGGAATATCAAAGACTAACTTTTTCTTAGGACCACTTCTCCAACTACAAAACATCTTGTTTCTTTGTTCCTTCTTTTGTTTTTTCCATTCCTTTTTTGTGGTTGTAAACTTGTACATGCCAAAAATATACACATACTAAGCCAGTAAGACTTACGAGAGTAACAAACAAACATTGTCCAACCTGCCATACCCCACATTACTTGGCCATTAGCTTCCCATTGAGTACCTTCCTTCAATATCACTCTTGGACTACTTCTCGGTGACAAATTCGGAATTTAAAATTTATGAATTCGAGACTCTAGTCTTTGTAAGTTGTTGGATTTTAATGGATTCCATAAGACAAATACAAGATTTAGATCAATATTACTAGGTCCAACCTAACCTACAGTGAAGTTATACATTCTTCTATATATAAAAGGCAATCAGGCGCACTAAAGCTTTCATTATGTGTGAGATGCGAGGAAGGACCAGACCACCATGAACTTTTTTTAATGAGGAACGCTTTACCCTCGTTACTGAATTTATGTGACATCAACATGAAATTAATCAACTAGTGAATTTCGAATACTATATACCAAAAAGAATCCCTGCTTTCCCAGAAAACTGAAACATTAACACCTGTCCTCTAGACATACCAGAAGAGCTTTACAAAGGTATAACATCATCTTGCAGGTCCAATTCTCATTGTGGATGATTCACTGTGTTAAGAAAGTCCCATCTATTTCTACATTCTTCTTTGCATTAACCTTGTGGAATTGGTTGTTTAAGGTTTTAACCGGATTCTCCACTGAATTGTTTCATACTAAAATAAAAGTTTGTGCTTTTGAAGAAAGAGAAAAGTTAAAAGTGTTCACTTATATTGTCTTTAGGTAACTTGGATTTGTGTATTGGTTTGTACAAGCCTTTCCCAATAAACTAACATTTGAAATTGTGGTTCTAATCCTTTCACAATAATTGGTGCTATATGATTCCCAAAATAAATCTAATCCCCAGATGTCTGTATATATAGAACTATATGTATTATGATGATATTTTGTTTCAATAGTCACATGGCATGCTAAATATATATATAGAAATTTAACTGCATTTGTGAGCAAAATTGGTCGTCCTTAAACTTCCAGGTGCAGTAATGTGTGGAACTAGTGGTAGAAAACGTGCAGGAAGAACATTAAAGAAAGCTTTTTGAAGGTGCTACAATGGAATTTGAGGAAAGAGGAAAAACTTTTGCAAGTGTTGTGTGGTGTATTGATATTAGATTGTTGCAAGGGTTATATCTAATACTAAAATGCTTACCCGATAAGAAGCTATTTTGATTATTTTATATTTAACTTTTGTATAGACGTAACTACTATGGTTGACTTCTCTCCTTTATGACAAAAAAGGAATTATAATTGAAAGCAAAATAATGTTTAAGCAGTGATGCAGTGCAAATTGAAAGGAAGCAAAATACATAGTTTAGCTAATTAAAAGTAAATACAACTCAAACGATTAGGAATTTTAAGAATAACCACTTAAGTTTGATTACGAGTTTGACATCAACGCCTATCATGTCTGGTCGGCCTACACAACCCACAAGCTCGTCCATATACTGCAGATCCATGATCCATCTCATTAGGTACTCTAGTTGTCCTTTGTCGATTAGGATGACGATAGAATTCATTACTTTTCATTATAAAGCTTGGAGCTAGCCAATATGCCTCATGCCCAATTGGTGAGAATGATCCTGAATATGTATCAACATAATTCTCTATTATAAAATGCTCGCTAACAAAATTTCTAGCTAGCCCTCCGATTCTTTCAGTAACCTTCATGACATGTGAACACGGGAAGTGCAAATTAACCCATTTTTCACAATCACATTTTTTATCATTTAGTGAAACACGATGAGGATTATCACCTGTACCATCAACTTGTATAGATCTAACCTCATATACCCCGGTGGATATATTCCAATAAAAAACAAAATGTCTTTTTGAACTTTCATAGTTCTTCTCTCGCTTTACTTTGAAACTACTTGTCCATAATTTCTTTTGCTCAATAAGTTGGTGCGTTGTTTGAGATATACGGGTATATCATTCAACTGTTTGCTCCAATGAAAGTCTAACCATGGCAGGGACAGGCAAGCCTCGATTTTTCTTTAGAAGTCCGTTGAGAGACTCTGAAAGATTTGTTGTCAACACTCTCTATCTTTTTCCATCATCATGGCTAATCGTCCATTTGTCCAATGGAAATTGCATGAGATATTCATATCCATATGCTTATTCATTTTCTTTCCTAATTTTCCTCATCAAAACTTCGAATTTCCTTACTTGATGAGCCGAAGAAGCACTCCGCATCAGATCACTGAGGTTCCTGTTTGAAAAATAAGATTGAAAGTTATTCTTAAGATGCCTTAGGCAATATCGATGAAAGGCCCGAGGCTCCTAGAACTGCCACGGTTTCGATAAACTAGTCAAGATTCCTTTTGCTCTATCAGATATAATACACACATCTTCTCTATCCTTTATCGCATGTGCGCTTAGTTTTCTAAAAAACCATTTCCATGCCACTTTTGACTCCCTGTCAACAATAGCAAATGCTAGAGGAAGAATGTTATCATTTCCATCAATTTCAACATCAATTAATAATTTTATCTCATATTTACCATACATATGAGTTTCATCTACTGAAATAATAGGACGACCAATTTGGACTCCATCAATGCATGGCTTGAAAGCCCCAAATACAAATTTAAAAGTTTTTACCTCTAGCGAACTCATTGACTCTTTGTGTTTTCATTCTACAATTGTTCCATGATTAAAGTGCTGAAAAGCTGCAAAAAACTTGGAAAACTCACTAAATGATTTATGAAAATCACCATACATCAATTTAAATGCATGTTGACGTTCAAACCACACTTTCCTGTATGTTACTTGATGAGCAAATATCTCATGAACCTTAGAAATGACATCTACTACCAACAATTTGAAATTTTTACGTATTTGATTTAGAAACAAAGATGCAATTAAATTGATATCTAGGTTAGCGTGACCTGTAGTAAGCCCTTCAGTCTCACATCTATGATTATCAAAATATTTGTCTATCTTCCAAAGGTTACCTCCAACCTTTCGGCCTCGAAGAAACCATCGACAACCCAATGAATTGTGAAACCTCCATCTGACAATCCATAGTTTCTTGCTTGATGTTACAACTATGAATTCTTTATTTTTGCGCAAACTCCAAATTGTCATAGCCCGTTTCAATCTATCTTTGCTTCTAAAACGCATTCTTTTTTTCAAATCTTTTTTGGCATCTTCAGACCAAACAGAATAATATTTTATCTCTGATTCACATGTAGTTGTAGAGATAAAAATATCCTCTTCATTCTCCAATGTTGTAAAGTAGGGTATATCATGATTTTATTCAGTCACACACTTTGACGAAATTGACTATTACGATTTACACCATTATCATTCTGAGGTAAATCTTCATTATCACTGGTAGCTTCATTCACTTTCTATGATTTCACTTTATCCATCATCTTCTAAAGGTTCATCTTCCTCCGAACTTTCATCACAAATTTGTGCATGTGCATCATTACACAAATCAAAGTTAGCCTTATGTTTTCTATGAAAAAGAAATAATGAATTAGTGAAGAAGTGATGCAAAAGGTTTCTTATTATTTTAAAAAAATAAAGATCACCCATCTGATCTCATATTGTCTGTGACTGCTTTCAATGTGTCCTTGACTACTTGAGCCTTCATCAAATGATCTATGGTCATGTCCGTTAGGACTTGCATCAAGTGATTGATAGATACTAGGTGTTGCACTCTATGCAAAATGAGGTTGACTGAGCATAGAAAATCCATAATTTTGAGTCAACAAATTCATATGATAACCATGTTGGCCATTCATTTGAAATAGATTATCTTGATTTGTTGATCTAGTCTTTACATACATCTCAAAAAGATTTATATCAATTTTATTAAAAAATTTTGAGGAATGACAAGAAATTGTAGTATAGATTGGTCATTCTCTATTTTAAATTCAATGAACCTTGTAATGTTACCTTGAAATGAGCATGGATATTTTCCAGAAATATCCATTTGAATATTTTCACTATTTGTCCTTATTTTTTCATGGTACAGTTCAACTAGTTCAACGTAACTTTTTGAAATAGACATGCTAACAATCATTCTAGCACCTTCGCTATATCTGAATCCGTTCATTTCAGAAATTATTTCACCACCTCAATACAAAGCAGCCATCACATTTTCTTCAAAATTAGCCATTGTTTTTTCTATACACAAAAATAAGATATGTATTATAATTATTAAAATAGAAAAATAATTTTAATACATTACAAAATATTGACTAGCCATACCTATTAAAAATTTATAAATGTTGTTTCCAGAATGAAGCACAAAAGTAAAAGTTTTGATTAAAACTATAAAATTGTGTTGAACATTCTATACAAACCATCTCTTATAATAATCTGCTTTCCTAAAACGTTATTGGCAGTAGTGTTTTATTGATAAAATCAATCACCAAGATTCTAAATTTACAGGCTTGTGATTTGATTCGATAGAAATGTGATCACAGTAATGTTTTTATGTTAAAATGTAACTAGCAATAACGACTTTAATGTCAAAGATTCTAGTGGGACAGTTGATTTGATAGTATCGTTGTTTGGAGCAACGTTTTATAGCTAAAACGTAATTGACAGTAACGTATTTAACATCAGATTCGTACGTAGATTCTGATGTGGCAAAGCTGCAAAGTGTCATAACTGTCAGTAATGTTTTATGTCAAAAACGTTACCACGAATACTGTTTTGTGTCAAAAACGTTACTCACAGTAACAATTCTATTCTAACGTCTACCAACAGTTCTTTTTGATCCGTTATCTTTTTTTAAAAAAACATAATACGTTTTATACTAGTTTGGTAAAGTTTCAAAAAAAACATATTATTTTGGAAATATTTTTGTAATATTTCTATTTTTTTATATGTTTTTCTATTTTTTATTTATTTTTATTTATTTTTTGAATTTTCATAAATAATTTTTGAAAAAAAATCTTAATGAAAATTATCATTTACAAATTTTGTGAGTGCATTAGCTTGGTCGAATGTTAAAATGTGTAATTTTGAGCTATGCATTTCTAGTATGATTCTCTGTGCAATTCTAAGCTATACTTTACCGCATTATTTACTTTATTTTTAGTTTATAACTCAAAAAGCTCTTTTGGTTACGTTTGAACCAATCTAATCTCAATTGTTAACTAGAATAGGATAGTTGTCAACACAAGTCTCTGAGGGATCGATATTCGATTTATTTAAGGCTACTGTATTACTTGGTGAGATCACGTACACTTACGTGTGTGCTTGAGCACAACACACCTAAACTCATGTTGCATTTTGTCCTAAAACTCAAACTTATCAAAGCTAATATTTATTAAGTCGGACTAAAAAAACTCAAAGCGAAGCTAATGACCCAAGTCGGACTTATAGCATGTCCTAGTTTGGTGCTACAATATAAAAATTAAAATGTGCTAAGAATATTAAAGATGTACTAAAAATCGCAAAATTAATATTAGAAAGAAGTAGTATCTCCGAAACAAGTTTCTAGCTTGCCTTAGCCAAAGATAAAGGCCCTTGGCAGTGTTCTTTTGGAGCCTCACGTCTTTGTTACTTGTTGGTTGCTTCAAACAGTTGTTGCTATAGAAACTCAACTTATCCATTGTCGTATTTTGGTCTTCAACGCAGACCAAAACACAAGCAAAAACACTTGAGTATTAACAAATATATTTTCAAAAAAGACCCAAATATAGACCAATTTAGTCAACAAAAATGTATCCCAAGTCGGAAACTTTTGGTGTTCAAATTTGTCGACAAAACATGTATCATATCATGTGAATATATCTTGAGCAGTTCCTCTTGTCAGGATATATAAGACTATTTCAGATGGTCCAACAAAAAAGAACACAATGGTAGAAATAAAAATTACCTTCATACTCCTTGCTCTCCTCTCAATGGACTTGAACATGGTGATACAATATTTTCTCCATCGTCCTCTTATTGCAACACTATTTCTCAACAAGACATATCAAGACACACCTCAAACTTCTACACAATGTCTTGGTAAGTAAATCCCTGGCAATAGCGTCAACTACGCAACCTGACAGCATGTTAAATTGCGCGACACAAGTACAAATTGACCAACAAGTTACCAAGTTTCGTCGTCTACATAGTAGTATGATGCAAAATTAAATTACATCAGTCCTGATTTCATTGTGGGAAAAAACAGTAACACAATCGCATAAAACAGTAGCTCCACATCTACATCCTCTTCTTGATGCGCAAAGTCACAATGGGAGTTGAAGCTTGTCGTTTTTGAAATTTTTAAAAGTGAAGTTGAAGTTGTGTTTGACCACACATTAGCAATAGATATTTGAAGTTTAAATGCATTTTATTTTTACAAAACACATGAAATATAATTATTTAAGTAGAGTTGTTTTATGAATTTTTTTTAGATCTTTTCTTTTTTAAATCAGGGATTTCGCTGTTTCCAAATACAACAAGTTATATTTACACTTTTCATGATAAAAAATGATTTTCAAATAAAGCGAAAAAAATTAAAAAAAAAATATTAAAAAATTTCATGCCCAAACAAATCCTATGTTTTTCTCATTGTGTAAAGAAATTAGGATCCTAAATTCTTCTTTCCTTCTCTTATGTCTTGTCGTTCACCTTTCTTTGAGCATAAAAGTACTTGTCAGTTAAGGAATAAAATAGAAAAGACTACCATAGCATTTACACTCTTGCACAAATGATACTATTAAATAAAGATAACTCAAATAGTCTCTAATTTCCTTGGGCTATATTAACTTGATCATATATATATATATATATATATATAGTCCCTCGTAATAAGACTTTTGATGAAAAGTGAAAACCCAACCTAAATGGAGAGGTGATAAAAATGTGATCAAGTAAAACACATTTACTTGCTTCGATATCAACTTCATTTGACCGAAGTTGTAAAAATTTGAGACTGAATTTTAAAACAAATTTTCAATATTTTTCAATTTTGTGCCAAATCATCATTATTATTACTACTATATATAATTAGCGGCTAGAAGCAAGCACGTATTCGTCAACATGTCTAGCAAGGATATTTTCTTAAATCAAATGTATTTGTTTCATTTATTTGTTAAATTTTTTTTATTTTTTTTTTTTTGGGGGCGGGGGGGGGGGGGGGGGGAGGGAGGTCTGTTATTGATTTGAAAATTATATAAAAAATAATATAAATCACAATAATGAATAATTTAAAAAACATATAAAAAAAATTGTTAACTTTTAAAATTCTATCTATGCCAGATAAATGGTAACAAAGGGAATAATATGTAATATATAAAAGTTACGTAGAAGTACTATTAATAATAATAATTAATAACTTAAAATATCTAATACAAAGTTTAACAAAAATTAAAAAAATATCTGAATCTTATAATCCTTGAATTAAAAGATATGTTATATTGAATATTAAAATTAAATAGTTGCTAAAAAGATTCATTTTTAAGGCTTAATAAATTAAGATGGATAACATACCAAAACTAAATATAGGTTTTGCACACTTTTTCCCGTAATGATCATGATTTTACATTGTTTTCAAATGTAGTACAATATTTTAATTTTATATGATATTAAATATATCATATAATATGTTAAATTATATAGTTGTATTCATATTTTTAAAAATAATTTTTACTAGAATGACATAATTCTTATGGTCAAACACTACTATTATTACTACTATATATAACTAGCGGCTAGAAGCAAGCATGCATTCATCAACTTGTCTAGCCAAGGATAACTTTTTAAAAATCAAATCTATTTGTTTCAATTTATTTGTTATACCTTTTGTGGGGGGTGGGGGGTGAGGGGAGGGGGAAGGTTATGTTATTGATTTGAAAATTATATAAAGAACAATATAAATCACAATACTTAATAAAAAAAACATAAAAAAAAGCTATTGACTCTTAGAACTC
>NC_061111.1:197300907-197489505 GCF_002878395.1 Capsicum annuum | reverse complement strand
ACATTAGGAGAAAAAGAATACTAACACAGAGTTTAAGAAAGTAAATAAAATATTTAAATCTTATAATCTTTAAATTAAAGATATGCTAAAAATATTAAAATATTTTTTAATTTTATTATTTTAAATATATCATATTAAACATTAAAATTAAATAGTTACTAAAAAGATTCATTCTTTTAAGGCTAAATAAATTAAGATGAGATAACATACCAAATTCCAAGTCAGTGTTGTTTAGATACTCCGTCATTCATAGCATAGATTATATCTTCGTCAGAGAACTCATCTGTGTCCATCATTGTCAGTTGTCACATTAACTCAAGATCTTGCCTTTCTCTCTCATCCCTTATCCTTTCCAATGTAGGAATAACTTGAAAGGACCTTTCCGACATAAGAATAACTTGAAAGGATTTCCTTCAAATATTGAGCATGACCTGTATATATGTGATTAAAGATCACTTCTTGTACAAAATAAAGTTTAAATAGGCATAAAGCGTCATCAAAAAAGGCATAAAGTTGTATTCTCCATTCTATCCCAAAACATAAAAACAAAACACAAAACATAAATCAACCGATGAAATGAGACACAAAATGCTAAATAAAAATTACAAAAGAGTTATCTCTTCTTTGGAATATTCTAATAATCAGGTTAGAACAACTCCTTCACCACGTTTCAATCAAAATAAAAAGTTGAAAATAATAGATTCAAAGGGCAAACATGTCGCTCATGGTAAGCTTCATTTTTAAAGCAAAACTAAGGGCACGTTTCTACCTGTCCTACTTACTTCACACGTTAATTAGCGGCAAATCCACCTCAAACTTTTGACTTCAATGTAAAAATAATTTTTTGATATTCATGTCTCACACTCTCAATTACTAAGTTATTGTTTCTACTTTTCAGCTTGCTCTATTTTACTCTCAGGCTCAGGTAGGTTCTTCTCACGCTTTCACTGCTTTTTCTATTTCTTTGTATTTTCATGTTATTTGCGAAATGTTTGTCCATCAGGACGAGCTCACGCTCGGAAAATCAGTAGACACCGCCAGATATCTTTAGATTTCAGGAGATCATGCGGCGGCACAATAAAAAAAACACAAAAGAATAATATTTCATATCTTCTTATCATAGTTCACATTCAAAGAAGTTAAATATAAGTAATTGATACTAAATTCATATAAAAAATAATTGTGTTGTACAGTGGTCATACAATGCATGTTTATCCAATATCAAGACGAGTTGCGGAGAAGGAAGAGAAGAGCGTTTCTTACTGTATTTGACTTCATAATGCATCTTTGATGACTTCCACCAAATGAACTTTGTAGTCTGGCTTCAGGTGCATCTCCGAGAAAAACATAGAGGTGATCATTTGGGAGGAACACACGAAAAATCTATTCAATTGTTGAACATTAGCATACAAATTTGTGGGGGTATTCATCACCATTCATCTTTCACATTTATAAGGTCATGCAGTATGTATGGCTACTCTCATGTACCATCTTAAGGATTTTTTTGGTTCGAGTGGTAGGCACTTTGTCACCTTACAGAAGTATGGGTATGCTCATTCTATGCTGATCTCATGTACCTTCTTAAGAATCCTTTTTTTTAGCTCAATACTTCTCCTACCTTTTCAGCAAACTCTGCATGTCTTTTTAGAACACGTTTCTGCGGTTTTTTCGGAGATAAATTAATGCTCTAACGCCGGAATATCTCACGAACAAGAACTTAGCAGATGTATTACTACGATCAGTTTTTGACACAACTAACAAAATCAGTTAGCTAGTCTGAGTATAAAAATTAGGAGAGCTCTATAACTTATTTATATCACTATTTATCCTGCTTTAACTTCCTATAATTACATCTTATCTCCAAGATCCTACTTGGGGGATTAGGGTATGTAATTCTTCTTGTGCAACTGCTATTTATCATGTTTTGCAAACATATAATAACAAATAATTCTCAAAAATTAGGAGAGTTCTATAAATTGCTTACCTCTCACTATTTAGAGTTAACTAGTATTCGTACCCGCGGGTCAATGTTAAGAAAAAATCACGAATGCATTATTATATTTGCTTAACCGTATTAAAATATTATTATTTTTATTAGTACACAATTACATATGTTTTATGATTAAGATATTATTTCTTTTAGTATAATAGCTACAATATAAGTTGATGAAAACATATTTTGAACTTTTACTAAACCTTTAATTTTAATGCATCTATTGAACAGAAATATCAAAGAATAAATAGTTAGAATATTAAAAAATATATATATATATTTTACAAATTTCAGACAAATAAATTGTTTAATAGTGGGATATTTCTCCTTTTTCATCAAATACTAATTTTTAAATTTCAAATGACATATTTGAGACTTTGATATGGCTATGATTCTATCCAAAGCCAATTCTTTCGAGTTGATAATTATTTTTATGGTTAATTCAATAACCGAAGGTTGGATTTAGGGGTCAAAATAGCTCATTGCAAGATAGTGATAATTTGTATGTACACTTTATCCTTTTTAAATTTTACTCTTGAAATTGCACCGAATATGTTGTTATTATTGTTAAGTACATTAATGTTGATTATTTTAAAGTAAAAGTTTTTCCTTGCATAAAGAATTAACACCAAAATTAAGAAAATACCCTATAGAGAATTGAAATCCTTGGTATATTATTATCTATATGTATAATCTATATCTATAGTTTATAATATATAATCTATAATCTATAAAAGTATGAAGACCCTTAGAAAAGTGATTTGAAATTTTTGTCCTTCATTAAAATAATTCGCAATAGATAAAGTTGTCTTTTCACTTTTATATTAAAAAATAATTATTATTAAATTATTATTCAAATATTTAGGATAGAGAAAAAAAAAAAAAGAATTCCATATCTAAAAGGAACTAAATGTAGTGTGTAGTGTGTAAAATTTTTGGTTAGAAGTCCTACACAATATTTTTGGAAAAAAACCTATCCATGGAAAGAAAAAAAATTTAAGAACCAAAATTAAGTTTTAAGTTTTCTAGTTAAATTAATAAAATTTATCGAATACAGATTTAGCACCTGTTTACTATTTTTTTTTATGTAAAAAGATTTCTTTCTTTTTTATACATAGTTATTTTTTAATCAAAGTTGAGGGCAATAATGGTAAGTACATGTAGTACTATTTATCAGGTTAAAAGTTTTTTTTTTTTTTTTAAGTTTGTTTAACCAAAGTAGGAAGAAAAAATATATTTTATTTAGGTAAAAAAATTATAACATTTAACACTTTTAAATCACTTAGAAATTTACCATATATATAAAAAAAAATGTCTACAATTCTATTTTAAGTATTTATTTGATCAATTTTTTTTAGAAAAATATGTATAGTTCTTCTACTTCTACATTTTCTTCTTATTCTTCTTATTTTTGTTTTGATTTTGATTGATGATTAATTAAAATTCTCTTCTTGGATTCTTTAGAATTTTCTAGCATTCTTCGTGATATGAATTCTCTTTTAAATTTTTTTTGTATATAATTATCTTAATTATGAATAAATCATGAGATTTAGCATATCATAATTATGTTTATTAATGGATTTTAATAGTTGTTCTTTTTTTTTTTTTAGTACAGGCTCTAATGATTATCGCACCTACAAAATATAATCAAATTGAATTCTCTTTTAAATTTTTGTTGTATACAATATCTTAGTTATGAATAAATCATGAGATTTAGCATATCATATTATGTTTATTGATGGACTTTAATGGTTGATTTTTTTTTTTAGTACAAGCTCTAATGATTATCGCACATACAAGGGTAATTTTAATTTCTATTATATTTAATAAGTGATGCTTTCTAACTTTTAAGCATATTTTTTCATTCAATGTAATAATTCAAATTGGGACATACCTCATTTCTGTTATCTGTTTTTTTTTCTGTTGTTCAAACAACAATTATTTTTACAGATAGATGAAACGTTTAATGTTTGTTAAATGATACTAGGAGTATACTAGGCATGTTGATTTATATAAATACAATTCTAAATAAAATGTTAATAGAATTATTATACGTTTTAGGAATAATATACATTACGATACATGTCATATATATATATATATATATATATATATATATATATATATATATGATAAAACATTAGTAATAAATTTTAATATTAATTTTACCTTAATTTCTTATGACGTATCATTTTAATGTCAATTGTTACATTTTAAAATATTATTCTTCTGCTTGAGAAACATGTGCAAAGCATGTATGCTATACTAGTTATTACTTAAAAAGAGAACGTATCAACCAAAATTAACAGGCCACACTACATGTGGTTTTTCTTAATTCTTACTAAGACATTTATATATATATATATATAAAATAAAATAAAAAAAGTCACAGAAATGGAAGGAATATTATTTCTGTAAAAAGGATTTCATGCTTTTGGTATCTACTTCGCTATTTATTTTCTTCATATCCACTTAAAGCTTTTAAAAACTCGTCAATACTAAATCTAATTTTTTATGCATTCCACTACTTATAATTAAGATATAAGAACATACTTTCGACTACGTATATGAAATGCCCTTAGATTTCATGCTTGCTCTCTAATGCACATTTTAGAATGATTTAATATTAATTATGGGCAAAGAGATTATACTTTTATATCAATTTCTACTTACTTCACTTAAGAATGATATAAAGATTTTCTAATGCACATTTTAGTCGTTTAAGCTTTAAATTTTTCAATTATTTGATTCGCATACTCTCGGAAATAGATCAAAAAAGTGGTTGTACTTAAATCATCAAAGAACTTCTATAAAATAAAACTCGATAATTACCACTGCAGATTTTACTCCAATTGTCGCCTCAACAAATGCATTTTGCACATGAAGCTTCAAGGTCGTACTAAATGATGTGATTTGCACACATTATGTCAGACTTGTTTGCAGAACATGTTGCACTTCAAAAAACTTATCCTCTATGCATTTTGTCCCCTTTTCTGGTAATTTACAAAAATTTATGAATTGTTCATGATTTACAAATTGGTTCTCTCTAATTTCTTAGGTGAACTGTGAAATAATCAAAGATAATTATTCATTAATTCATAGAAATACGAAAAATGATCAAAAAGTCTAAACTTATCATGAAAACGCAGATTTCATTCACGCAATTTATTGTGAATTTTGTTGTTAGTGGTAAAGTTTGTAATAAATGTGAAAGGGATATCCACCACGTATACGTTTGAGATTTCACCACTGTGAAATATCTATCTAAAATGTTAAAAGAAGAACATGAATTGCTAATTATCAGAACCAAAAGAAAAACTTTATCAATGAAACTTACATTGTTGTCCCTAAAGATGCATTTTGAAAATTACATTAAGTTAAAAAGTAATTTTTAAGTCCACCGACACATTAAAAAACAGCCTGACCTATTAAACGAAAAAATATATTGTACCATACCTATTGTTTTGTGCTGATATCAACTGCGATTCTTCGCAATTTATCTTCTCATTTTCTATCATAAAATATGAAAAACCACAATAAAGTCAAGAAGAGAAGAAAATAATCACACTCACACACATATAGAGAGAGAGAGTGGCTTCACGTTTTTGCTCATATTTTTTAATTTTTTGATCAACGTTCCGACAAAGAAAAAAGAAATTATGAGATGAAAAATTACTTTTTCAAGTTTTTGTTATGAGAAAATAATGGGAGAGTTTTGTGAAGCGAGAGCTGAAGATATTAAAAAAGATTATGATGTAAACAAAAATAGAAGGAAGTTTTAATGACAGTTTTTTTATTTCTTTCCCTTTTTTGATATCTGTTTTGCATTTTAAAATTTTTGAAGTTAACTGACAATTTATTTTGTAAAGATAGTGAAAGTGGAAAGGAAGTTATATTTAATGTTGGTAACTGCTCTATATAAAATATTTAAAATGGAATAACAATATATATTAAAAAAGAACAAAAAATATTAGTAACAAAATTAATACGCCATCTGTAGGAATTTTGATTTTGTTCATTTTACTAACCGTTTGTTATTCAGTTTTAATTTTAGTTTCTTTCTGTTTAGTAATTTATTTTGTTAATGAATGTAAGAGAATAGAATAATAATGATTAATGAATTTGTATTGTATTTCTTTTTTAAAAAAATTCATGTTAATTTGTTAAAAGATATTTTAAATTGTGGAAGTTTATTAACAACTGTTTTTTTTCTAATTTTAAAAAGCTAATTTATTCCTCTTTTTATTTTTTGAATATGTATTCAAGTAAAATATATAAAATAAATTTTTTTTGTAGTTATATTATTTATTTTTTATTCATTAAATTTTTTGTGGTTTGTTTTTTCATTTTTATAAATTTTTGAGATGTAAATATATTTTTTTTTTTTCATAAAACGTGGAATATTAATGGTAAGCAATTGTCAGATTTATCTTCTTGTAGTTAGTTATTCGATTTAGTTTTATTGAAAATTTGAAAATTATTGATTAGATTTTTTAAAGAAAAATTAAATAAAAAATTTGTGGTGCTGGCACGTGGTGTTTTTTGCCTCTCCTATTATATATAGAGAGATTTCTCAAGAGGTCACTCAAGTACTCAAGGAAATTATCTAGCAAAATCACTTTTCTTTACTCAACTTTGTGACATTATTCAAAAACATTTAGAACCCTTAATTACAAAAGGATCATATGTATCTTAAGTTATATCTGCATATGAGAAAACAGGACAAAAATAATAAAGATCCAAAATTCAAAACTCTTCTAACAAATATTCAGAGTAATTGCATCAGTTTATGCTTTTTTTCTCTTTAAAATTTGCAATTCCTGAATATTTTTTCTCTATTTCCTACAAGAGATTTTTATCAAGCACCTTATTAGCGTCTGTAATACTCATATTCTGCAATCATACACTTGAATGTGGAAGAAAAATGTAAAGAAGTCTACAAGAAATCATTGCATTTACATAGGGGTGTCAAATGAACGGGTTGAGTTGAGATTGAAAATATTAAAGGGGAAAATTCAAAAATAGCGTACTTATCTCCTTAAATGAATTTCATAGCAACAGTTTCATAATTACATAATATAGCAAGTTATATTTTGTATTTTTGTAAAATGTTGCTACAAAAATATAAATACATATGATTTTTACTGCCCTTATGATCGATATGCATTTTGTATTTTTGCAAACTGTTGCTACAAAAATATAATACATATGCTACAAAATTTAATTTGATAAAAGTGTTGCTATTTTTTGTAATTTAATGCTTAAGTATGCTACTTTATGTATTTTTTCCAATATTAAATGAGTTGAATTGGATATCAGGTTGGGTCATGACCCGCCCAAATCCACTTTAGGTTGAAATGGGTAAAAATTGAGTTGGTTTTTGACCCGCCCAATTTTATTTGTTTAGTCTAACAAATATTAACAGATTGATATTTACTCTTTGTAAATTCAACTCAAGAAAATAAATTTGAATGGGGTTGGGAAGTTGGGTGGGTGGATAGAGAGTGGGGGTGGAGTAAGAATTTTTTTAAAAAATTTAATTTTTTTAAAAGTAAAAATTTAATTTTTGGGGAGGGGTGTGGAGTAGGGTGTCGAGGGTTAAGATGGGGTTGAGGAAAGATTTTTTTTTTTTAAAATAACTTTTTGAAAAAGGAATATGTCTTGGGGTGGGGTGAGGGGTTAGGAGGTGATGGGGTGGGTTAAGAATTTTTTTTATAATTTTTTTTTTTAAAATGAAACCGGTGTAGGGGCAGGGGTGTGTGGAGTAGGGAAGGGATAGGGTTGAGGTAATTTATTTATTTTTTAGAAAAAAATTAAACTTTTTTTAGAAACTATATTTTTGGGGAGATGGGATATTGTCGTATGGGGGGGGGTGAGGGGGTAGGGGGAGATGGGGGGGGTCTTTTTTTATAAAAAAATTTATTTATTTATTTTTAAAAAATATTTCTAAAAATATTATCTTTTTTAGGAGGGATAGGGGATGCGATAAAGGGGGGAGGTAGGATTTTTGATCGTGAGGTAAGAAGAGATTTTCATTTTTTTTTACAAAAAAATTAAAAGAATTAATTTTTTGGGATAGGGTGGAGTGGGGATGGGGGTTTGGGGTAGGGAGGGGGAAGGGGATGAGGTGGGAATAGGGCAAAAAAATTTTTATAAAAAGCTTATTGAGAAATAAAAATAATATATTTAATAGAGGCGGGTGGGGATGGGTGGGGTAAACTGGGGGTGTAGTGGAGTGGGTCATTTTGAGAGTGGAGGAACACATTGTCGCTTGTTTTTCCTAATTTCATTAAGAAATTATTTTTCTATTAAATGGGTTGAAGTAGAGATTGAATTGGGCTCATTTGAACCCAATTTAAAAAGAAAAAACTACAAGAAGTAGCATATTTAACACTTAAATTATAAAAAATAGCAACCCTTTAATAAATTAAATTGTGTAGCAAACATAATATTACTGTCTTTGAGAACTTACCATGTATAAGGTTCTCTTTTTCATGTCACTTCTCTTTCTCTTTCTTTTAACTGATTTTTTACTTCACTTTTTATTGTTTGAAATATCTTAGATTGCTCTTTTAATTTTTTTCGTTTTCAATAAATTACTCTTATTTAAATTAGTAGAATCCTTTTCCAAACCAAACTCAATTATGAAATTATTATCGTCATGATGTTCAAAATATCACTCTCTATATCTCTAACTTTTTTTTTCTTGCTAGTTTTTTCATTTTTTTATCGTTTTATTTTTTTATTTATTTTTTATTTATTTTTTTCACTTTATTTTCTCTCTTCTACTTCTCTTTTTTTTTTCCTTTTTCGCTTTTTCTTTTTTCGTTTTCTTTTTTTTTTTCCTTTCTCATATTTTTTTTCGTTTTCTTCTTCTTTTTTTATTTTTTATTTTTTTTTTATTTTTTTTGCTTTTTCTTTTACACTTCTATTTCTGAGTGAATCTAAAAAATAAACCTAAATTGGGGTGGCTTTCAAATTTTAGCCCAAATAAAAAAGCTTCCTTAAAATAGCATTTATTAACTAATAATTTTTTTGGACAAAATTGTTCCTGATCAATGGAGTAAATTACATAAATGATCCTCACAATGGATAACAACTCTATATTTATATCTTTCAACTTTTTTTTTCTCTTTTTAATTTTACTTTGACTTTTATTTTTCTTTTCTCTTTTAATTTTTAATTTTCTCAACCCGTAGTTTTTTCCTCCCAACTTTTTTTTTTATATTATTTATATCTTTTATTTTTTTCTCTCCTCCTTTTTTGTGTTCTTTTTAGTTTTTATCAACCCTTTCTTTTTTCCTTTACACTTTTCAACGTCTACTTTTATATAATATATATATATATATTATTTATTTATTCTTTGATTTTTTTCTTTTTAAATTTTTCTCGACCTTTATTTTTACTTAATCTTTCTTTTTTTTATCAACCTTTATTTTTTTTACTATTCTTTTTCAACTTTTACATTTTCTTTAATCTCTTTTTTTAAATATTTTTCTTCTATTTTCGCAATTTTTATTATTTTTGTTCTTTTCTTCGATTTCTTCCATTCAAGTTATATCTCATGATCAAGAGTTGACACTATCACATTATAAAGGCAAGACTTATGACTTTCGAATAATAAGCTACGTTTTATGGGTAAGAGTTGACACTACTATATTGTAGAAACAAGACTTATGACTTTCAAACAACAAGTTATGTTTCATGGGTAAGAGTCGACACTACCACATTATATTTTAATTTATGAGATGTTTTACAACTATTGTCCTAGAGGCAAGACATAGCCCAGTGACTTTCAAACAATAAATTATGCCCCACGGGCAAGAGTTGACTCTACCACGTTATGTTTTCATTTATGAGATGTTCTACAACTATTGTCTTAGAGACAAGACTTAGCTCAAGGACTTTCAAACTACGAATTATGCCCCACGGGCAAGAGTTGACTCTACCACATTATATTTTTATTTATGAGATGTTCTACAACTATTGCCTTAGAGGCAAGACTTAGCTCAAGGACTTTCAAACAACTGACTCTACCACGTTATATTTTCATTTATGAGATGTTCTACAACCATTGCCTTAGAAGTAAGACTTGACTTAAGGACTTTCAAACTACAAATTATGCTTCACGGGCAAGAGTTGACTTTAGCACGTTATGTTTTCATTTATGAGATGTTCTACAACTATTGTCTTAGAGACAAAACTTAATTAGCTCAAGGACTTTTAAACTACAAATTATGCCCCACGGGCAAGAGTTGACTCTACCACGTTATGTTTTCATTTATGAGATGTTCTACAACTATTGCCTTAGAGGCAAGACTTAGCTCAAGGACTTTCAAACTACAAATTATGCTCCATGGACAAGAGTTGACACTACCACGTTATGTTTTGATTTATGAGATGTAGTACAACTCTTGCCTTAGAGACAAGACTTAATTAGCTCAAAAATTTTCAAACTACAAATTATGCCCCATGGACAAGAGTTGACTCTACCACTTTATGTTTTCATTTATGAGATGTTCTACAACTATTGCCTTAGAGGCAAGACTTAGCTCAAGGACTTTCAAACTACAAATTATGCTCCACGGGCAAGAGTTGACACTACCGCATTATGTCTTCATTTATGAGATGTTCTACAACTCTTGCCTTAGAGGCAAGACTTAGCTCAAAGACTTTCAAACTACAAATTATGCCCCACGGGCAAGAGTTGACACTACCACGTTATGTCTTTATTTATGGGATGTTCTACAACTCTTACGTTAGAGGCAAGACTTAGCTCAAGGACTTTCAAATAATAAATTATGCCACACGAGCAAGAGTTGACACTACCACATTATGCCTTTATTCATGAGATATTCTACAACTCTCGCCTTAGAGATACGACTTATCTCAAGAATTTTCAAAGAACTTCGTAACAACAATTCATGCCCTTAAGTTTGCTTTCATGTCAAAAAAAGAAAATGCCTTTGTGGATTATCCAATTTATTAGTTATTAGCAAAATATAATAGAAGTTGAGAAAAAAAAAACGATCAAACAAAATAGAGAAATAAAAAAAAATTGAGAAAAAAAAAAGAAAAAAAAAAAAAAAAAAAAAAATTAAAAAAAATAAGAAAAAAAAAGAGAACTGAAAAAAGAAAAAAAAACGATCAAACAAAATAGAGAAATAAAAAAAGAGAGTGAGAAAAAAAGGCAAGAAAAAACAAAGATTAAGAAAAATGCAAAGAATTACAAAATTGAGAAAATAAAAATGAGAGGAAAAAATAAAAATAAAGTTTGAGAAAAATGAGGAAAAAAAATTGATAAAAACCAAAAAGAAAAGAAAAATAAAGGTTAAAGACAAATGAATTAAAAAAAGAAATAGATAATGCTTGAAAAAAAAGAGAAAAGAGAAAAAATAAAGGTTGAGACAAATGAATTAAAACATGAAAATAAAATTAAAGGAAAAAATAAAAAGTGAAAATAATAAAAAATAGAATAATAAAATTAAAGAAAAAATAAAAAATTTAAAATAAAAATAGAATAATAAAATAAATGAAAAATAAAAAATGAAAATAATAAAAAATAGAATAATAAAATTAAAGGAAAAAATAAAAAGTGAAAATAGTAAAAAATAAAATTTGAGAGACAAATAAGTATGGAAAGTTTAAAAAATATATTTGAGGTGTAGTGAGGCAAAATGGTACTTGTACTATACTTAAAAAGTAAGAAAGATTATTCTTTAAAGACATTTCTTATTGGGGTCAAATATCTAAAGTCACCCATATTTGGGTCTATAGCATGCTATTTCCTGTCAATTTCTAGTTTCTATTTTTTTTTTTCTTTTTTCACTTCTTTTTTTTAGATTTTTATTTTTCATTTTTGTCTTTTTTTTTTTTACTCTTCTATCTCTATTTTTTATTTTTAAAGTATAAATATTTATATCACATATACATATTCAAAAATATACAAAATAAATAGAAATACAGATCTGCATAAGTATTTACGATAAAAAATATACATATATATGTGCATATGTATTTACAGAAATACATATCCGACTCGCATGTATATATAAACATATAGGATATGTATCCTGTATTTTTGAATTACCTATATATATATGTATATAATTGTCCTTTTTGTTATAGAGATTTTGTGTCTTACATGTTTATATATACATATGAGTGAGATATATATTTTTGTAAATACATATGTATGTTTTGTACTGTAAATACATATTCAAATATGTATGGCTATGTATTCTGTATATTTTTTTAATGTGTATGTGATATATATATTTTTCTTTTCAAAATAAAAGTTAGAGATAAAAGAGTAAAAAAACGAAAAAAAACAAAAATAGAAAAACAAAAAAAGAGAAGTGAAAAAGAGAAAAAAATGAGTTTGAGCAGTTTGAAAAATCGATTTTGATCACTATATTATTCGATCAGTTCAATTTACTGTTGCATTACTTTTTTTTCAAAATTCATTTACAAAATATTCAAAAATAATTTAACAAAATAAATTGTTAAATTAAACAACATAACGGAAAATTGATTTTGATCACTCTAACAAAAAATCCTTAATGGCTCAAAATATTCAAACATAATTTAACAAAAAATCAATTTTGATCACTATATTTGAACGAAATATCAGTAATGGCTCAAAAAAATTTGAACGAAGTAACAGTAATGCTGTAATGGTTCAAAAAAAATTCAGAACGAAAATTTTTTGATCGAGTTTAAACAACTGATGAAATTCATATAAGAAAATAATATTACGATTAAATATCTTCAACAAAAGTAATGGTTTAATTTGAATTTTCGAAAATATTGAGCAGGAGAAGTTTCAGTTGAATTTGATTTTGATTTTTTTGGGATGAAAAAGATAATGTGAAACTGAAATTTGAATTTTGATCAGTTGGTAACAAATAACGGAAATCATGTTAATTAAGAGGTTTTAATGGAAAAGGAATCTCCACATTTAATTCATGGCTAATTATACCAAATTTAACTAAATTGATTTGAGTTAAATATGGGCAGTAAAACGATTTGTATATGTATTTTTATAGCAACAGTTTGTTCAAATACAAAATACAAATTGCTAGTTTAAGTAATTATGAAAGTGTTGCTATGAATCTCATAATTATGGTCTTAAGTATGCTATTTATGAATTTTACCCATTTAAAAATGAGTTGAGACTTATGAGACTTACTTGTAAGTCGAGTATGAGTTCTCACCTTATAAGGTAGGATTTCATGTTTGTCTTATACAGTGTTGCATGGTGCTATATAAAGATTGTAGATTTCTTTCATTTACAACAATCCTAAAAAAAATTGTCAAAGTGCATAACTCAAAATATTTGTTGAACCTTATTCATTTTTTTATTTTAAGATGGATGATAATAAGGTAAAAGTAAATTTATATTGGGATGGTGAAGTTTTGCATGATAGAGATTCGATGCGATATAGTGGGCGTCCTCTAATAGTTCAATCGTTTCTTTTATCTCACAAATATGATCGCTTGAAAAGGTTGTTTAGGATTAAAATGAGTATTACAAATTTGAAAGACGATGTGGTTATTTTTTATCGATATCCAAATTATTTTACGTCCAACAGACAATCAATATTTGGTGAAATCCCACTTCAAAATGTTGATTCTTTATCTTTGTTTCTTCGTACCGTTTAAATTATTAATAATCGTCTTAATCTACATACATATGCTTGACATGTACGCCTCAGTTGAATATTCCCCTATAAGAACAACATTTGGCAAATTAGTAAGCTAAAAAGATGATTAATAATATTACTATTACATACTTATTTGTTGGGTATTGAAATAATTATATACAAAGGGGTGATTAAAATATACCTTAATGTGCAAGATTTTTGATGAAATAGACTTGAACAAGAAAAAGAACAAGAACAAATACTAAAAATAATGTGAATCAAGAGAGAATGAAACGGATGAACAAACATTCAAAATAATGTAGACAAAAAATGAATAAAATAGGTGCTTTATAAAAGAAAATTAAGAACACGGAGGACATGTTTTACATTGTAAGGTAAATTCTCACTAAATATTTCCTCAGTCTATAAATAGTTGTTTATTTTTGACTTGACACATTTCTTAAGAAACAATAAATAGATGGTGATTTTACTATATCACTCTTTAAATATAATAAATTTTTTGCTTTGAAAAATGCAATGAGTGATGTATTGCATTTAAATCAAGGATAAAATAGGTAAAACTAGGTAAATTATTCATTAATTTTATAAAATGAACAAGTATTATTAGATATCCTAAAATAGAAAAATGAACTGAGAGAATACATCGATGTCAACTCCTAGAAATTAATATTTCTCCTTCCCTAGGGTGTCATTGACAACCCCTACCACCTTAAATTAAATTTCCACCCCAGCCTCTGTTAGTCAAAGGATAAGGTAAGAGTCTCCATTTACCTTATAAGATAAAATCATGCTCCCGTATTGTACTTTATCATTACCTGACGATGTTAACTTTTTATGAATAAGGCAAACACCTTCATTTGCCTTGTCCGTTTTAAAATCTTTTGGTTTTTATATGCCCTTTTAAAATTTTAAATGAAAAAACTTACTCTTTAAGCTTCGAACTCTATGTGTTGTTTCTACATTCAAGCTATCAAATCTGAATCCTCTTGATTTGAATTGTATAAAAACAGCATTGTAAGTCTTGTTATTAATTAAGTTGTTGGGAAGTTGGGGTTAAATAGAGAGGAATAAAAGCACCTCCCCCTCTTGTTTTACTTGACTCATCTATTAAAAGAATAATTATTTTAATTTATTTGTACGATTTATGAAATTAAAAATATTTGCTATTTTTTTCTACCATTAACATTAAATAACTATATAAGTCAAATTTAGAATTATAAAACATCATAATTTAGTATAATACCCTTGATTAAGGATTTCTTACGGGGTGTGTCAAGTAAACACGGGCCAAGTAAACTAAACCGGAGGAAATAAAAGATTTATAAAACTGTCCTCAACTTAAATTGGAATTGGACCCATTGATTTACCTTCAATGTACTCCCTACATCTCCTTTAGTTATCCATTATACTAAAAATAAATGTTCAATAATACTTATTTAATTTAAAAAATCAATAAATAATTTATAATTGTTTGTCCATTTTACCCTTGCTATTAAATAATATGCGTTACTCTATACATTTCTCAAATAATTAAATTTATTATATTCAAATGATGATATACTAAAATTTTCCTTTCTCATTAAATAAGACAAGGTGACCTGAGAAAATTGAAGAAAAGGTGTCTTTTAAGTCTAGAATGAAGGATTGGTGATATTGACCAACTTAAAGGGTCAAACATCATTAGGAAACTTGATTAAGTTAATTGTGGACTTGATTAATATTTTTAAAACTTTCTAATCTTTTCAAAAATATAAATCAACCCAACCCACACCCCTCTTCAATCCAAATCAACCAGTCTTTCTCCTCTCTCTCGACAGCTTCTCTGAACTCTCTCCCAACCAACAATTCTGCAAATTTATCCTTTCAATCCTCGGAGACTTCAACCTTCGACGACAAATAGTTGGGCATCGAGTTCCTGTCTTCAATCCAAATCAACTAGTCTCTCTCCTCTCTCTTTTGACAGCTTCTCTTAACTCTCTCCAAACCAACAGTTCTACAAATTTGTCTTTTCACTCCTCAGCGACTTCAACATCCGACGATAAATAGTTGGGCTTTGAGTTTCTTTTCGACTTCAACCTTCAATCGACGTGACAACCTTGCTCTCCGGCCACAATAGCTTCGAATTCTTCAACCTTCAATCGACGTGACAGCCTTGCTCTCCAGCCACAACAGCTTCAAATTCATCATTATTCTTTTTCTTCTTTCACAGGTAAAAATTTATGGCCTTTTTAGTTTTGAATAAAATGAAAAACTTGATCCAACTTCTCTTATAGTATTAATATTTGTTGCTTTAATTTGAAATGCGGTCTGAATAAAATTCTAATTTCTGGTATTTTTTCTCTTCTCTTTTTGAAGCAAATTATGATTTTTTGTTGTTTGATGCATTTTTTAAAGTTTGATTTTTGTTATTTTTGTTTATACAAACAAAACAACGATTTGGGTTGATTTGTTTTGTTCTTGTTCTTGGTAAAAATAGTGATATTGCTATTTTTCTGTTGAACAAAATCGTGCTACTATTTTTTGTTTTCTCCAACAGATTATTCATCTGGTTCAATGTATTAACCATCTGATGCAACAAATTTATTATATGATGCAACAGATCAACCATATGATGCACCAGAGGAACCATTAGATTAAAATTTTGATGCAACAGATTAATCATCTGATTCAACAGATTTAACATATGATGCAACAGTTTAACTATATGATGCAATAGATTAACCATTTAATGCAACAGATTAACCATCTGATGCAGCTAATTAACCATCTGATGCAATGGAAGAACCATCGGATTAATGATGAACACAGGGAGGAGGAATATTTCAAAAGAGATAATTCAAAGGCTAATAGCCCTTCCGTCGAAGAGTTGGTCAAAACCTCCAACATTGATTGTTATCCTGTGAGAATACAGTGCAGTGATGCCACAGATTTAACGGGTGATTTCGTGGTTAAGTCAGCCATGAAAAAATATTTCGACGCCTTTAGAAAAATACTTAGAGAATAAAAATTGGATGCTTATTTCAGGGACAGTTACTTTGAGAAATATCTTGATTTGTCAGAGGACAACAATGCTCATTTTCAAATGAAAATGGTATATGAACTTCCCAAGCATAGGTTTATGCATGAAAACAAAGATAATATGGATGAGGTATGGATAAATTACCGTGGCATGCCTATTTGTTTTGGTTGGAAGGAGTTTGTCATAGTTATTGGACTAAAATGTATCCTTCTTCTCAAGTTATACCTATTCTAACCCAAAAAAGTACCCCGCACACCCAAAAAAGGCAAAGACAAGTCGTGTGATCGTGATGAACTGGTGTCCATTGTTGATCCAAGCTTCAAAAACAAAAATTTTCTAGAAGCATTGAAAGGTAAAGGACTTTCAAAGAAGCACAAGCAGTCATTGTGCTTGGTTTGGTTTGTACATAATATTCTTTGGACGAGAGACATTAACAACAACATAAGCATTGATTTAATAAAGCTCTCTGAGGATCTTGAAGTGTTTAACAACTATCCTTGGGGTTATGAAAGCTTTAAAATAACTGTCAAATATTTGTTGACTCCGTTAGCGCCAAAGACAGTCAACTTATATCGCTTTTCATGGGCTTTCATGGTAAATGTTTCTTTCTTTTATTATGATATCATTCAATTTTTTTACTCAATAATAGTTTTAATTTATTGACATTATTTTATAGGCTTGGGCATTTGAAGCCATTCCTTATTTGAGAAAACAAGCGAACTATCAGGAAGAAGTTTCCTGTTCAAGAATCTTGAAATGGTTGTCGGCTAAACTAATAAAAATACAAAATTTTTTGATCTCTTCAACCACCCGAAGGATGCAGTAAGTATAATTATAGTTAAATTTTATTTTAATTAATAATTTTTTTGAATGATCTAATCATCATTATAATATATGTAATGATTTATGTTAGATTGTGCATCCATTACTAGTTCCGACCAATCGAGAGTTGAAGATGTCCTTTTTTCTTACTTTACGGCCCGCGCAAACTTTATCGGACCCTAAGGTCATCGATAAAATAAAAATGGAATTATTTGGAGCAACATCCATTACAAGAAAAATAATTTTGAAGGATGGGCTTGTTGTTGTTGATGGTCTTAGTGGTGATGGAGCTGTTGGTGGTGGTAGTGGTGCTGCTGTTGGTGCTAATGATGCTCCTCTTACAGTATTTAAAACAAACCATTATGAGTATGATTTTACTGGTTGTATAGATTTTGCCTCTCCCAGCAAATGTTCTGCATACAAATGTCAAGACCACAGGGAGAAACATGATGTAGTGATTAATACTATTAATGTATTAACTGCTTCTGTAAAGGAATTGACATCTAAGAAGGGTGTCATTCCATCAAAAAAGATTTTATTTCCATCCACTCCATTAGAGATTAAGGTTAAGAGGAGAAGGAAAGTGATTTCTAAGGCATTATCAAGCATCCAAAAAAGTGAAATTGCAACTCCTCTGTCCGTGTGTTGCACTGAGCAATGTACAATGTCCAAAGGAGAGCAACACGAGCTAAAGAAGGTGAATATATATGTCTTCCAACTAACAAACAGACACATTTCTATTTCAACAGATGATACATTTGCTAAAAATTATCAAACATATATATATACATCTGTTGCAACAGTTGACTAACTTGTTGCACCAGATAAAGTATCTGTTTGTGATAGATGTCTAGTCTGTTTTAACAAATCAAATAGCTTTTTGTACCACTTTTATTTGTACCAACAGATGACCTATCTGCTGCAACAGATAAGCTATATATTGCAACAGACGGTTCATCCATTGGAAATTATCATACAGGTCTTCCTCATGTAGAAATTTGTCCCAATAGTTGATTCATTATTGCAACAAAAATATAATCTGTTTCAGATAATTTAAAACAAGAGGAAGACCTGTTTGATTTGCTAGAACATATGAGTTATCCTTTTTCGTTTTGTTGTATCTCCGTGATTAGCATTGACCAATTTTGGCTTTTCAGGTGGATGTAGAAGCTCGCTCCTGCTGAACAGCATTGACAATATGCTACTCTACTGTTTTTATGAAAATACGGAGAACAGAAAGCACAGAAACTATATGTAAGCGACAATAAGGATCCACAACGAGCAAAGCCGAATTCCATAGCACCGGATGAAGAACAGCTTGAAATTATTCATATTGAGTAGATCTAAATAGCTTGAGTCTGCCAAAGTAATAAACTCACCTCTCCTTAGGAATTCTTGGCATCAATACTTAAATTGTTGATGTATTGGTTGAGATTTGTACCAATAATAATTTTTTTATATTTCATTTATTCGTTGATTTATTTCAGCTAAGTTCTTAAGGCTTAGAATTAACTTATTAATTGAAATGAAATACTATATTCAAATATTGCAACTGATAATGTATCTTTTGCAACAGACGGCACATCTATTGAAAAATATCAAACAGAGTTAACCATATGTTGCAATATGTAGATAATCTTTTGGAATTTATCAAACAGGTCTTTCCACTGCTGCAACAGATAAATAGACTTAGATAGAAACACTGACATGATGCAACAGATGACCAACCTATTGCAATAGATAAACTATATGTCAAAACAAGTAGAATATCTATTACAACGGATGGAGAATCCGTCGCATTATAAAAATTCAACTTTCATTGGACATACAAAATTGCCACTACATATAAAAAAAGTGAAAGTGAATTGAAATAACTAAGGCGGAACCCATCGACGGTATTCAGTTCAAACACCTAAAATAAAATAGGCATCAAATAGACAGTGTACATTTTAAACACGTAAAATAAAATAGGCATCAAATGTGTCATGTTGGCACTTTTTGCTGACTTGACATTTGATTTGGCCCCCAACGGGTTTTTTTTCCGCCAATGTCTTATATATTCATCTTTTTCCTAAAATTTAACCTTAAATTCTCAAATCTTCTTCTTCATCGTCATCTTTTTTTTATCTATCCAAATTCTTCAAATTATTTGCATTTGGTTTTTCATTTCTTTATTTTTTTTCATTTTTTCCACCTGAGCTTGACAATGCCGAGCGCATCTTCCACTGTTTTTTGTGATAATAATTTTTGATATTATAAGTGCGGTCATGAAGCTCTATTGAAGACTTCTTGAACTCAACAAAATTCAGGTCGTAGGTTTTTTACTTGTAAGATTTCAAAGGTAATATTTTTTTATTTAATTAGTTGATTAATTATTGACTTGTAATTGTTTTATAATTGTGTTCTTGTTTTTATAGAAATTGGGTGGATACGATTACTTTGATTGGTATGAAGAACGACACTCTTCAGAAGCAAATCATGTAATCTGGAGTTTGTTGAACAAAGTCAAGGCTTCTGAAGAAAAATAAAATATAGCAAGAAGATATTACATTGTTGCCGTTATTGCTACTGGTTTGGTGCTGTTGGGCACATGGATATTCAAGCCTAATTGCTGAAATTTTTATGGTGGTGTATTTGCTACTGGTTTGGTGTTGTCGAGCATATGGATATTCAAACGTAATTGTTGCAAAATATCAAACAAATTTAGGCATATGTTGTAAAATTTAGGTCATCTGTTGGAAATTATCAAACAGAACTTCCCACTGTTGCAACAGATTAGACTTAGATTAGATAGAAATAGCATCGACATAATGCAACAGATGACCAACCTATTGCAACAGATAAACTATCTGCCAAAACAGATAGAATATATTTTACAACAGATTGACAATCTATTGCATTATAAAAAACTCAACTTTCATCAGAAAAAAATTATTGTCACTACATGTACATGTTATGTAATTTAAAGTAAAGTGAAGTGTGACTTGAAATAAAAAATTGTTATTTCACAGGCTCTTCTATATAGCAGGCTCCAAGCGTCCAGTTAGTACCGCATAAGCCCAAACCTCTTGTAGGTTTGCCACAACGTTGTCGCACAGAAAGGTCATTGGCTCGGTCATTTCTATGCCGGTCAGCAAATATTCGATGTGTGTAAGAGCGTGCGAGCCGCACGCGTAACTGATATCACTTTTTGGAAGGGTCATGCCCTTGTTTCGACCTTCAAAATCCCATAGTTTTTTCATCAACACTTCCTTTGGTAAATGATTCATCAGCTTACTCTCCCTCAACAAGATGGGTAACAACTCCATCGGTGGCTGCACGAGGAAAACAAAATTGACCTCCTCGACGGTAGGTTCATTGCAATCATAAACTTTGATCTTTCCCTACTCAAATAGTATCTCAACAACCCAATAATGTATGTCTTCCACGCTAGTGACTGCAAGAATTCCTTTGCCTCGATCCAGATTTTGTCGTCATCTTAACGATTGCCCGACTGTGATGATTGAGAAGAACTGTCCACCTTATGTCTCACAATAACGGGCGTAGGTGTTTGATCATCATCCAAAATATTCATGTTCAGATCATCCAATTTATGATCAAATATGTCTTGTTCTTCTTCTACATTTAGTTTCTCATTCTCTCTCGATTTTTCAACCACGTACACTCTTAACACTGTCCTAGCTGAATCACTCAAATAAGCACAAAATCGAACTTGATCAGTTTTCTTAAAAGGTAGTACCCTCTGATTTTCAAAAGAGTTGTGCATGTAGCTAATGACGAGTTCTTCAAGTTGATAATTCAGTCCACAATAGCTGATGATTAAGTTCATAAAATCATCATACGAAACATCACTTTGGACTGTCATAGATATCGTCTCTAGTATTTCACCCTCCTTCCAATGCCAAACATATCGATTTCTCTTCTCAATCCATTTACCATGATAGTTCTCCCCTATTGTTATTGATCTCCCTATTAGTGGTACCTAAATAAAGACATTTGTTAAAAAAGTTAATAATGATATGATAATAAAAGTAATAGTGATTGTATAGTATTATAACATGAATCTAATAAATGAGTAATTTGTTGTAACAGGTGAATAATATGTTGCAACAAAGTTACAATAAATGAGTTACACGTTACAACAGATGACTCACCTGTTGGTATTCATGTTACGGTACTATAGAACATGAAGCTGATTCGAATATATGAGTCATTTGTTGGAATAGGTGACTCATCTGTCGCAACAGATTATACATCTGCTACAACAGATGAGTCACTTGTTGGGATGTACTATAGAACCCTTTGAAGCTGATTCCAACAGATGAGTCACTTTTTGCAAAAGATCACTAACCTGTTGCAACAAATTGCTAACTTGTTGCAACAGGTTGAAATCAACTTCAGGTTCTATATTCTGCAACATAAATACCAATAGGTGAGTCATCTGTTGGAATCAACTTCAGTTTTTATTGCAACAGGTGAGTAATATATTTCAACAAATGACTCATCTGTTGCAATAGATAACTGGTTTGTTGCAACAAATGACCCATCTGTTCGATTTATGTTACAACACTATAGAACCATAAACATGAATCCAACATAAGATTTATCTGTTGCGATGAATGACTCATATGTTGAATTCATGTTTATGGTTCTATAGTGTTGTAACATAAATCGAACAAATGACTCATCTGTTGCAATAGATAACTGGTTTGTTGCAACAAATGACCCATCTGTTCGATTTATGTTACAACACTATAGAACCATAAACATGAATTCAACATATGAGTCATTCATCGCAACAGATAAATCTTATGTTGGATTCATGTTCGGATTCTATTATTGTTGCAAAAATAGCAGTAGCAGTGTACCCAGATGAGAAATTCAACTAAAAATCATAATTTTACTTACCAAAGTCACCTATGAAGTAATGCCAAAGTGATGTACGAAATAAAATTTGACATAAAAAATTGATCAAGTAACAGTAGTAGTGGTAACAACAACAACAGTGGTCGACAAGAAGAAGAAGAAGATGATAATGAAGTGGAAGATGATGTATAAAGCAGCAACAATAATAAACAACGAAAATCCTGAAGAGAGTGAAAACAACAATAAATGAGAAGAGAGAGAAACACACATTTTTTACCTCCGTTTCTAGTTATATTAGGTTTTACATGGATCAAAGTGTAAATTTAAAAACTTATGGATTATTCTCAAACTTTCATAACTTTCTTAATCCATAATAAAGTAATTATCACCTCCACTCAATTTTTAAAAACTTGAGTCACCTACATCTCATTTCAAAAACCTTTTGTCACTTTTAACAAAATTTTCCAAGTTATTTCTACCCTTTCTTCAAGAAAAAAAAATACAGGCTGAAAATTTACATTACAAAATCGCACCAACAAAACAAATTAAATGTTATATCTATTTGTGGTATGAAAACTAATTATAATATTGCATGTCTTTTATTGCAATCAACAATATTGAAGTTATTGTATTATTTTGTGTTGTCTTAAGCACCAAAATATTAGAATATTTTTTTCAAAATTTAAAATCCAAATTTAAATGAAAGAACATCAAAAGACAAATTCTGAAAGTCAATCAGTAGTTGATTATTTAGATTATCATCATGCAAGAATCGTCATAGAGATGACCTTAGAAAAGATATCATGTCACGGTTCTTTGATTAGGTATATATTTTTATAATATCATGTCATTTAATACATGCAATTTCTCATTTATTACTCAAAATTAGGGTCTTCATTATAGCTCTATAATCGGAAAAGACTTAAAAATACTCCTGAACTATTTGAAATAGCTCAAAAATGTCCTTCGTTAGATTTTTGGCTCAAAAATACCCCTCCGTTAAATAATTGGCTCAAAAATACCCCCCCTCCCCCTCTAACGGAATTCGAAAAAGGATCAAAAATACCCCTAAACTATCTTAAATGGGTCAAAAATACCCCTCTGTTAAATATTTGGCTCAAAAATAGCCCTCCCTTAACGAAATTAAATTATTTCTATTATTTCGTTAATTTATATAAAGTTCATCATTTAATTTATATTTCGTTAATTTCTTTAAGTGAAAATTTATATTTCATTAATTTCTTTAAAGATTAAAAAGATGTAATGTGAAAATACCTTTTTAGAATAAATGTATGTTTATTTTCCAAATCAAATTCAACCAATTTATATTATAATTCAAATACTTTTTTTCATTATCTTATTTTTAAAATTAAAAAAATACTTTTATGTAAAAAAATTAAAGTATTAGGGTTAAATTTTAAAGTTAGGGTAACGAAATAATCGAAATAATTTAATTTCGTTAAGGGGAGGAGTATTTTTGAGTCAAATATTTAACAGAGGGGTATTTAACGAAATTAAATTATTTCGATTATTTCGTTAATTTATATAAACTTCATCATTTAATTTATATTTCGGTAATTTCTTTAAGTGAAAATTTATATTTTGTTAATTTCTTTAAAGATTAAAAAGATTTAAAGTGAAAATACCTTTTAAGAATAAAGGTATATTTATTTTCCAAATCAAATTCAACCAATTTATATTATAATTCAAATACTTTTTTCCATTATCTTATTTTAAAATTAAAAAAATACTTTTATGTAAAAAAAATAAAGTATTAGGGTTAAAAAGTTAAAGTTTGGGTTTAATTCAATCGAAATAATTTAATTTCGTTAAGGGGAGGGGTATTTTTGAGCCAAATATTTAACAGAGGGATATTTAACGAAATTAAATTATTTTGATTATATCGTTAATTTATATAAAGTTCATCATTTAATTTTTATTTCGTTAATTTCTTTAAGTGAAAATTTATATTTCATTAATATCGTTAATTTATATTTCGTTAATTTCTTTAAAGATTAAAAAGATGTAAAGTGAAAATACCTTTTTAGAATAAATGTATCTTTATTTTTCAAATCAAATTCAACCAATTTATATTATAATTCAAATACTTTTTCTCATTATCTTATTTTTAAAATTTTAAAAATACTTTTATGTAAAAAAAATTAAAGTATTAGGGTTAAAAAGTTAAAGTTAAGGTTTAATTCAATCGAAATAATTTAATTTCGTTAAGGAGAGGGGTATTTTTGAGCCAAATATTTAACAAAGGGGTATTTTTGACCCATTTCAGATAGTTCAGGGGTATTTTTGATCCTTTTCCGAATTCCGTCAGAGGGAGGGGTATTTTTGAGCCAAATATTTAACAGAGTGGTATTTTTGAGCCAAAAATCTAATGAGGGGCATTTTTAAGCTATTTCAGATAGTTCAGGGGTATTTTTGAGCCTTTTCCGACTCTATAATTACTAGTAGAAGTGAGATTAAAAGCTAACGAAAAAAAGATACTAATAATATAGTTTTACAAAAGAAAAATATCTCCCTTTATATCTACATTACAAGTTTTTCATTTTCTAAATTGTGTGATATTTTATGATAAATATATAATATTAAGATATTATTCAGTTTTAGGTAGATGACAAAATATTATCATCAAGTACATTTTTTTAACTGGAACACGAAAATTATTTTTCTTATATAATCACCTAATTTTCTCTCTATAGATTAAGAGAGGCATAAATTCAAATATTTAAACTCACTGACAGGTGTACTAAGAAAAATAATTAATGAAAAGAAATTTATACTTAATATAGTATATATTAACTTAATATAACACTTGTGGATATGAATACATCCTACTTATAATGCATTTGATGATTTTAAAGGCATTTTGCTTTAAGACTTTTTGTTGTTCCTTTGGTGTTTGTCTAGAAAGCACTATCGGCAGACATGATGGGGACTATTTTTGAGAGAAAATTTTCATCTCTAAAGGACCCATGATGGGATCAAATTTCTTGAATGCTGGCAGGATTGTAAACTACTATATTATTATTATTATTATTATTTAGGAACTTTCATAGTAAATATATTAAATGTTGTGAAGTTTTCCGCATAGATATAAGGCTTTTATAATCATGGATATGGGTGAAGTTAGTACTAAGAGTACTAAACTCGAAGAAATAGATTTACCTCAGAATATGGACTTATTAAATAAATGGATAATTTTCAAAGTCGATTTAAGCACTATTTATGAATATGGTTTGTTTGATAAAATTAAACACAAACAGATTATTAAAACTACAAAGCAATCTATTATTCTGAATGCTGATGAAAAAACTCTTCAATTGCTCAAACAAGATGATATTGATATCTTTAAAAAATAATATAATTACTTACATATTGGCTTAGTGCAAATTATTTTTAAACCTTTAACTTTGAAAGGTCTTCCTGAAACCTTTTTAGCTGCACTTCGTGATGCTAGAAATTTAAACTTTAGACAATCCCTTATGGGATCTATAGAATCTACTCTTACTTATGACCCTGTCTATTTTAATACTCAGCCTAATTTGACTTTATCTTTGACTGATGTTAATCACTAATGCTTTAACTTTAAATGTTAAAACTCATGGATATAATTATTGAAAGATCTTATCAAAATTCTGATGGTACAATTACTCAAGCTATGTATCCTCCTCAATCTTCCTTTATATTACCTAATAATACTGGAATGACTTTTTCTGCTTTTCAAAAATTTGTAGATGAGGATGTTGGAAAAATCACTGTTTCTGAAATAAATAACCTTATCACCCAAAATAATTATTTGAGTCTTTATGTTAAAGTTTTGGGCGAACATATTTCATCTCTTGATAAAAAACTTGACGAATTAATTGAGTTAGTTAAAAAACTTAGTACGCAGATGGATTCCTCTAACATTCCTTCTACTTCCGAAACCAAAGAAGATGAAGGATATATTTTATCTAACTTTATATCCAAAGACCTCCTGAAATAGAAGGATTTGAAAAAATTTCTCAATTAGACCAATTAGAAAAACTCTTAGATAAAAAATTCTCTCGTTTAAATATTCAACCTCTTAATGTTTCTGATGATTTTGTGCAAAAACTCGAGTCTAATTTTACTGATAATATCGAATCTACTCAAAACGTAGGAGACACTATCTCTTCCGAGCTAAATAAGCTCAAAGGTATGATTAAAAAACAATCGGGGAAAAAATATGCTGACATTCCCCGTATGTCTACTGCGTATTATCCATGTCCAACTCCTCAAAATGTTCTAATAGAGGAAAGGGATTGGAATCAAACAAATACTTCTTATAGTGGAGAAGCTATTTATGAATGAAATATTGATGGATTATCAGATCGACAAATCTCTATTCTTATCCACCGTATATCTATGTACTCTTCTATTGCCACAGCTACTGCATCAGTAGAGAATCGGGCCAATCGTACTGACCCAACAATTTGTAAAATAATTGTTGTGGGCTTTACTGGCCAACTTCGAGGCTGGTGGGATAATTTCCTAGACGATGATAAATGCGAGACTATTTTTAATGCCACTAATGATAAACTTGAAAAAGACAATTTAGGCCGACCGCTTCGGGAAGGACGACCAGATGCTGTCTATACCCTTATTCTTACAATTATTGAACATTTTGGAGGTAGATTTACCAATCAGTATCAAAGCATTAGAACTCTTCTTAATAGTTTAAAATGCAAACACTTAGGAGAATTTCGATGGTATAAAGACACCTTTCTTAGTAGGGTTATGGATTTATCCGAGAGTAAGTATGACCATTGGAAAGCAAAATTCATTGATGGTCTTCCTCCTTTATTTGCTGAACGAGTTAGAAAAACACTTAGAGGATCTTATGACGAAGTTCAGTATTCAGAAAAAACTTATGGTCAGCTTATTGTAGCTTGTACTCAAGAGGATTTAGCCCTTTACAACGAGCTAAAACTAGCCAAACAGATTAAGATTGACAAACTCAGAGAAAAATTCCAATTAGGAGATTTTTGTGAAAAATTTGGTATGGATAAACCAGTAGCAAGAAAAACCCAAAGATATTCTAAGTTTGATAAATTCTATAGAAAGAAACACTCTAGGCATAGAACCAAAGAAGAACGTGAAACAAGAAAATCCTATCGTAGGTCTACCAGATTTACGAAAAATAGATCCAAAAGAGAGTTAGAAAAAATCAAGTGTTATAGGTGCAATCAATATGGTCATATAGCTCCAAACTGTAAGTTACAAAAATTCAAGTCCTTAGGACTTTCTGAGGAAGTGTATGACCAAGTCTATGGTTTATTATATACCTCTGGTTCTGAATCTGATTATGATTCTACATCTGAAAATGATTTTGAACTACCTAATTCTGGTAGTGACCCCGATCAGATTAATAAATGCAATGATTGTGATAATGATACTTGTAATTGTGATGAAATGATGTATAAACTTCAAGAGCAATTTGAAGATCTTGATTTAAATATTCAAACTCTTACTGCTGATAATGTCCTTGAATTGCTGAAGGAAGTTACTGATGAAAAACTACGTGAAAAAATCATTAATTTTGCTACTAAAAAAACTTCTACTAATACTGATAGTATTTCTAAAGATAATTCTTATGATAATTATCATATGTCTTATTCTTTAGCTGAGGTTAATCGACGTCTTGTGTTGAGTCAAACTCCAGGTAGAGATACTACCTTTGATGATTTAAAAATCAAAGTTGAAAAATTAAAGAAAGAAATTATTTTTTTAAAACAAAAACAGATGATTTCCGATCATAGGATTTTAAAAATTGAAGAAAAGATTCCTGACATTCCTGAAAATACTATTTCTTTTACTTCAAAAGGAAAAGAAAAGGATTTAGAAAACTCTGAAGATTCTGAAATAGATAAACTTAGTCTAAAAGAGGATACAACTAGTTATTGCTCATAAATGATATATAAATTACACTATTCTGATTAATAGGGAATTTTGTATCACTAATATTGCTATGATTGATAGTGGTGCTGATGTTAGCTGCATTCAAAAAGGTTTAATTCCAACCAGATATTTTGAAAAAACTACTCACATAATTAAGTCTGCATTTGATCATAGTCTTGACATCAACTATAAATTACCGTATACTCATATATGTCGAAATAAAGTCTGCATTCCACATTTCTTCATTTTGGTAAAAAAAACAGTTATATCCTCCTATTATTTTAGGAACACCTTTTATAAATGCTATTTATCCTTACACATATCGATGCGAATGGTTTTAAGGCTACCTATAAAAATAAATAAATCTCTTATCCTTTTGTTACTGATCCTGTAACAAGAGATATAAATGCTCTTATTAGTATGAAGCAGAAGCAGGTCAATTTTTTACAATTAGAAATGATGAGTATTAATATTCTTGATACTTTAAATTCAGTAAATGTCCAAGAAAAAATAAAAATAATTTCTAATCAATTTATTATTGATATTTGTGCGGATCACCCAAATGCTTTCTGGAACCGAAAGAAGCATATTGTTTCTCTTCCTTATGAAGATGATTTCAGTGAAGAAAAAATTCCCACAAAATCTCGACCCTGCCAAATGAATACAGAGTTAGTAGATTTCTGTAAAAAAGAGATTGATAGTCTTCTGCAAAAGGGTCTTATAAAACCTTCAAAGTCCCCTTGGTCTTGTACTGCTTTTTATGTCAATAATGCTGCTGAAAAAGAACGGGATATGCCTCGACTAGTCATCAATTATAAACCTCTGAATAAAGTTTTGAAATGAATTAGATATCCTATACCGAATAAAAAGGACTTACTTTCTAGATTATATGATGCTAATATATTTTCTAAATTTGATTTAAAATCTGTTTATTGGCAAATTCAAATTGATAAAAAACATACTTATAGAACTACTTTTAATGTCCCCTTTAGACAGTATGAATGCAATGTTATGCCATTCGATTTAAAAAATGCTCCTTCTGAATTTCAAAAAATTATGAATGACATTTTCAATCCCTATATGGATTTTATCATTGTCTATATTGATGATATTTTAGTATTTTCGAAAACCCTTAAATCACATTTTAAAAATCTGAATATGTTTAAACAAGTTATTATACAAAATGGTTTGGTAATCTCCAAACCAAAAATAAGTTTATTCCAGACAAATATTAAATTTTTAGGACACAATATTTGTCAAGGTACTATTAAGCCTATACAAAGAGCTTTATAATTTGCTAAAAAATTCTCCGATATTATTACTGATAAAAAACAGCTGCAAAGATTTCTTGGTAGTCTTAATTATATTTCTCTTTTTTATAAAAATCTGTCTAGAGATTTAGCTCCTCTGTATGATAGACTAAAAAAGGATTACAAAATGCCTTGCACTCAAGTCCACACTGATTTGGTAAAATTAATTAAAAAACGAGTTCAATCTCTTCCTTGTACATCTTTTGCAAACCCTAACTGGTTAAAAATTGTTGAAACTGAAGCTTCAACTATTGGGTATCGCGGAATACTTAAACAAGTTAATCCCCATACAAAAACAGAATGTTTGATTAGATTTTATTCTGGTAAATGGACTGAAAGCCAGAAAAAATACGCCACTGTAGACCATGAAATGCTAACTATTGTAAAATGTGTTTTAAAATTTCAAGATGCTTTGTATGACCAAAAATTCATAATCAGAACCGATGCTCAATCCCTTAAATTTATGTTTGACAAAGACTTTAAACATGATGTCTCCAAAAGCTCAATTAACCCCTTTTGATTTTGAAATACAATATAAGAAGGGTAGTGAAAATCCTTTGCCTGATTTTCTATCTCGAGAATATTTAATCGATTAACATGAATTTTTACACGTACTTCCTCTCTGAGAAAACTATAATTACTATTATCAAATGCATTCCTTTAAACGAAGATATTCATTTTCTTATCTTAGAAAATCTGGTTCGTGGTATAATAGAAGAAGAATTATTCCTTAACTACGACGAATTTCTTGATAATGATATTTATTGGTTTGATATTGACTTAAGTGATTAATATTTACAGGATTAAAAGGTATAATGAAGCTCTTTCTGCACTTCTTCTCTCAAAAATTCTTAATCACCTTTATAAAGACAACTCCTTTAAATGCGGACATGTACATGCTTATCCTTCGGAAGGTCATTAATGATCTTATCACAAAGAAAACACTTTATGAAGATCTATTTGAATATATGTCATGGTATGCTGATCAAATTCCTGATTATTGATGTAGCATGGATCCATCCTGGCAAACAGCCAGAGGACGTGGCAGAGGAGGACGAAGTCAAAACTCTTCATATTACAGAGGATGAACCAACCCTACTTATTTTGGTAATAGAAATAATTCTGCATATAGCTCTGCAAGTTCTAATTTTTCGATATTACAACACGAAAATAGGACTTTGGTCAATTCAAAAATTTTCCAGGAAGGATCATCATCAAAAACACAGAATATTGGTTCCTCAATTCATTTGGAAGATATTTCATAAGATCATCCTTTGTACAAACAACTTCAATCTTATATATCCGATCAACAAAAAATTATAGATTCATTTGCATCTATAGTCCAAGAAAACTCCGAAAATAAACCCACATATGAGAAATTGGATGCTAGAGAACTCATCCTACTTATTGAAAATCCGCATATTCCTCGACAATAAAATTCTAGAGAAGCATGGCGATTACTCCAAAAATACTTAACTACTAATGTTTATTTCACAGGAGAATCATATAAAACACGAACTTTTTATGAAAATATTTTGGTTCAGACATTTAGTTTAGATTTTGAGCACAGTCCGATGGGAGACACTACCCCAGGTGTACATGGATACTCCAAGATAATTGTTAAAAAACTTATTTCTATTGAAGATTGAAAAATTTCATCTATGACTCAAAAAACTATGCCTATGGGACCAATGGAAAATCTCAGATAAATTTCACATTTTGGGATTATATTAAGGCATTTTCTCAAGTTTTATATTATAATAACATTAAACACAAACATACTTGGTTTATAAAAATCTGTGCCAAGGTCTTTGATAAACCCATTCCTAATTGGTTTGTACAATGGTGGACTTACCACAGACCTACCGTTAAAATATTAGCTCCAGAATATTCTTCTCTTTATTATACATGGAAAAAAATTCTCACCCTTCTTGACTGAATTATGCCTTTCTGAACATATTTGTAAAATAGATACCCTTGACCAAATGTATTTCTTTATAGAATTCTCTATCCCTTGATTCATAGATGGTCGGTTGAAATAAGTTATACTAGCCAACAAATTTCTGCTTTATACAGAGTCTTTTACTGCAATATATGAGACAAATTAACTCGTGAAGATCCACATACAAAACTCACATATGGACATGATCAACGAGAAAATATCGTCAAGAAAATTGTTGAATATGAACAGACTCCTCAAAAATCAATTTTAGTTGAAGATAAAAGTCTCAATTATGTTTCCAGAAGAATATGAGCTCACGATGGGAATAAAATGGAGATGATAGAACAATACTTAGCAAAAGTATGAAATAAATTACTTCAAACAGTGGATCAAAACTCAGATACATTAATGAAAAGTGATGAAGTAAACACTGAAGATATCACAGAGTCCCAACCTCCAGAAGTTATGGGAGAAACAGAAGACATGATTGAAAAGCTGTAGCATTTATCAGAAAAAGGAAAAGAAAAGACTAGGCGGAACCCAACAGCTAAATTATTAAAAACTTTACTATGCACAGGGACCCACATATTACTGTGCAAGATGCTTTTCTTTCCTATTTAAAGCTACCTCATTCAGTTGTAAGAGGAACAAGTTTTTTCTTTTTATTTTCTATCTCTAAAATACTCTCCCTTCTCTCTAAGATCTTCCCTCTTGTACAATATATCTCGGAGATAAATAAGAAGGCAATAACCACTGTTTGTTAATATTTTTAGGCCTTGCTTCCGGCTATTAAGGTACATATTTTCTTATTTGTGTGCATTTAATACAACTTCTACCGTCGTCTAGCCGTGACTATGTCTGGCTAAAAGACTTCTTATATCTATGTTGAAGGTCTAACTTCGCTTACATGTTAACTATGAAAGACCCAGACTCTATCAAAATATAAAGAAATTTTTCTATAGTTTCTTTACTTGGTTTTGAAATGGTGGTACAGTCGAATTCAATAAACTTATGTTAGCTTTGTGTCTGTGACTACGTCTAGTAAGTTGTGCCTCTTTAGCCCGTTATACTGATACGAAAAGGGCGACTTCTGTATAATTAGAACTTCTAGACACATGGGTTTAACATAAGGTTATTAAATCTCTGAAAGGCCCCTTGTTTGGATAAAAGATTCCATACAGTCATTAAACTATTTGAAATCTTTTTATATTTCGGTTGGTGCTTTGGTTCGATTTTTCGACTTTCGCGTAATCCGATATTGTTATATGGTCTGGCATACCCCAGCCTAGTGAGATCCTGTTAATGATATTATTATTATTATTATTATTATTATTATTATTATTATTCTTATTATTATTAATCTACTATTCGGTTAACAAAAAAAAAAGGCATTGTGCTTAAGATGTATAGAAAACATATATCTCAATATACTTTTCTAAAATGCTTTTTCTTTATTTTTCTTTTCATGTTCGCTATCTCCATTTGCCCACGACTAATTCAAATTCCCACAGTTCAAGACCAATTCAGAAAAAAGCTCCCTATCAAGAATAGTTTCTAAAGTACTTTTAGAAAAATATAAAGGCTATTGAATTTTTAAGAATAGACTTACACTTTGATTAAATTTAATAAATGATGTAAGAAAATTTATATATAATAAAATCGACGTTCAATAGTCTTATTATCAACCGTGCGAAGCACAGATAAATGTTCTAATTTTCCTATAAAGAAAGAAGGAGAAGTAGTCCAATGATTGCGAATGATGATAAGGTCTTGAAGAAGACCAATTAGGTACTCCCCTCGATTTTAAAAAATAATGTGTTTTGACTTGATATGGTGTTTAAAAAAATAAAGGAGATTCTAAATTTTGTGTTTTTACCCCCCAAAAGGGCCACAAATATATACAAGTAATTAGCAAAAAGTTGCTTTGCAACTCTTAATTAATGGACCAAGTTTGCTAATTCTGAACTTTTCCCTACATTATTTGTACTTGAACCTTATATATTGGGCTTTCGCCCATATATTTCATCGAAGCCCAAATTGAAAAGCTACTCAAAGCCCATATTTATTCACTTCATACAAATCCCTAACCACACTCATTCCGCCTCTCTCACTACTATTTTCGCTCTCTCATTCACAATACCCCCAAAATGCAGAAGGCAGAAGCAACACCAGCTGCGGCGGAATCCGTCCAATGCTTCGGTCGCAAGAAGACAGCAGTAGCTGTCACGCACTGCAAGCGCGGCCGCGGTTTGATCAAAATCAACGGTGTTCCAATCGAGCTTGTTCAACCTGAAATCCTCCGTTACAAAGCCTTTGAACCTATTCTCCTCTTAGGCCGTCACCGTTTCGCTGGAGTCGACATGCGTATCCGTGTTAAGGGAGGAGGACATACTTCTCAGATCTATGCTATTCGTCAGTCCATTGCGAAAGCCCTTGTTGCTTTTTACCAGAAGTTTGTTGATGAGCAGCAGAAGAAGGAGATTAAGGATATTTTGATTAGGTATGATAGGACTTTGCTTGTTGCTGATCCCAGAAGATGTGAGCCTAAGAAGTTTGGTGGTCGTGGTGCTCGTTCTAGGTTCCAGAAATCTTACCGTTGAGTTCCAGATGAATTACTTACCCTTTTGGTTGCCGTCTACGGTAATGGAGTTTATGTTTTGGTTTAGTTTCGTTTAAAGACCGATTTGGTTGGGAGATTTTGGATTAATTTTGCTGTGTTTGTCCTTTTTTTAATGCTGAAAATTTTACAGTGTTGCTTATGATATTGTTAGTTTTGGATTACCATTAATTGTTTTCTGTTTTCAGTTGTTTTTACTTCTTTCAATGGTGGTGCAATTCTTGTTTGCAATATTTACTTGCTGATGTTGTGTTCAATTTACAGTTGCTTTAGGGGTTGTTTGGTAGCTGGTTAGAGAGTAATATATGAATTAGTTATGAGAGAAGTTATATATTATTTTTTGCAGCAATTAGTTGTTCGACCTTTCATATACAGAGATTCTCTCATAACTTGTCTATGTATTTGCATAATTCACCTGAAAACCAGCTGCCAAACCCGTTAATGTTTTGCTCTTTGTATAGTTAACCCATAACACCCCTTTCACATATTTGAGTAATATATGATGGTTGGGTGACCACTAAAATCGAATTTGACATTAGTTGTCATGTCACTTCCAATCCTGGATTAAAGTAGGAAGTCGGCCAATTTCAGTTCCAAATTTAGGTTTGGCTAGTTCCCAACCTCTGACCTTTAGGCTGGAAAACTGCTAATGCTAACTTCAGACTTAAGTGTATGAAGTTCCAATTGCGCAGACAGTATACTAACTCCAGACATGTGAGTTTTTTGATAGGCTTGGCTTGTGCAACCTTAGATATTTGGGCAGGAGGTTTGTCTAGTATAACTTAGTTGAACGTCTAAAGTTTGAGCTGCATGAACAATATTCCTACTTCAGACATTTGGGTTTGATGTTCGTCTTGTTCCCAACTTCATAACTTTTGGGTGGAAGATGTGCCAAGCTTAATTTTAGACTCCATTGTTTTAAGTTTGATCAGTTCACACATTTGCCAACTTAAGATAATCTAAGTATGAAATCAGATTTGACAACTCCCCAACTTCAAGCCTGTGTTCAAACTTAAAGACCTCTGGCATGTATTTTTGGTAGTTGGAACTTCAAATTCACGATTTTCACTTGTCTTTTTTAATCACAGTCGACTGAGGCAATTTAACATCATATGAATAAAAAACCTTTGGTTATTTTCTGAATATGGGTCCTAAATATGTTGATCTTCTAAATAGGTTTTTCAAAGTATGATTAAATTTGTTCAAAATAAGCATGTATACATGGTTCATCATTTCTCATGCGTGAATTATATTGGACAAATACACGACTCAGTTATAGACACTGCATGGGGTTAACACAAATGTAAATCCATGTATAGGGCTCAAGTATAACATGATACAATACGTTGGCAGCAATCACATATCGCATATAGATTTAAACGACAAAAGAAAAGCAAAAAAACAAAAAAATACGGTAAGTGACCAATAGGATAAATAGGTAAAAGTCATGTGGTTGGAAGCCACAAGATTAGTTGGAAGGAGGAGGTGAATTTGTAGGAATAATATTTGGAATTGCGGAAATGTTTGGAAGTGATGGCATGTTGGGCAGAGGAATGCTGGCAGGCATTGGTGGCAGAGTCATCTTTGTAATAGAAGGCAATGTAGGCAAAGAAGGTAAAGGTGTATTAGTTGTTGGAAGTGTTGGCAATGATGCAATAGTTGGCAGTGGTGGCAATGTGGCTGCAGTTGGAAAGTTTGGAATAGCGGGCAATTGTGGCACTGTTGGCTGAGGCAATGAGGGGATTGTAGGCAAGTTGGGAAGTTGCAGTAGGCTACGAGCAGCATGACTTGTGCTGATGCTTGATATGGACAATAATGCAATCATCAACAAGAAGAGGATTGGGTGGTCACTGGAAGTGGCCATTGTTATATAATTTGCTAAATTGTTTTTATTACAAGGAAATGAAGGTGTTTTTTGAATTGATGAGATTGGTTATCAAGAAAGAGGTATATATAGGGAAAGTTTTTGAGGGAGTACTAGGATTTGGGTGAGATGTTGGATGAGGAAGCATAGACTTTAAACTTCTTGATACTCTGTTGTTAGTTAGCCTTCCCAATTTTTTTGTTTTAGGAACATACATATGATCTTATAAGTAGAGATGTTTTCTGAAAGTAGTTATACGTAGATGAAGATTGGATCAACCATATTTGGTGGACAATTCATTCAAATTGATTAAGTCATTTCTTAATCTTTTAAAACTAATACTATTCTCTATTGGTTGGCACCATGACATTAGGAGGATACATGCCTCAAGTTAATTAAATCTAGGAAGGTGAACTAACAATTGATTGAGTTCTCGTGCTTCTACACCAAAGCGTCTCATATAGTTCAGCCATAGTCTTCAACTTCTTTCCCTATATAATACACCCTCTTAATGATCAATCTCCTCAAATTAAAACAGAACTTCCAACTTCAATTTCTTCATTTTATTGAAACAAAGTAATATTTGTCAAATTGGCACAATGGCTGCTTTCAACAATTGCTCAGTCCTCTTATTGTTCATAGCATTATTGTCCATATCAAGCATTACCACAAGTCATGCTGCTCGTAGCCTACTTCAACTTCCCAACATGCCTACAATCCCCTCATTGCCTCAGCCGACAGTGCCACAATTGCCTACCATTCCAAACTTGCCAACAGCAGCCACATTGCCACCATTGCCAAGCATTGCATCTTTGCCAACGCTCCCAACAGCTTCTCCATTGCCTTCTTTGCCTGCATTGCCCTCTGTTCCAAAGGTGACTCTACCTCCATTGCCTGCCAATATTCCTCTACCCAATATCCCATCATTTCCAAACTTTCCCACTATTCCAACATTTTCTCCTCCATCCAACTGATCTTACGGCTTCCAATTTTTACCTGACTCACCATATTGTCTCTACCGTTGTATGTTTTGCTCTTCCTATTTCCTTTGTCATCTTAATTTTTTTGATTCGTATTGATGTATCCTGTTATTTTTACCCTCTTGTGTGCTGTATTGATTATACAGAAAAGCTTTGTATTAATTATGGTGATGCAGTGTACTACTATTAATTTGCCTGTGTTCATTTATCCAATTCTTAATTCCTGATTTTAAGACCAACCAATCCTATACATTTACTTCAAACAAATTGCATAGGGTAAAAAACTAAGAAGTAGCAAAATTTTCGCATGCAAGTTGCATATAATCTAGATATTGAAACCGGTAAAACACTTACCCTCATCGGGTGTGTGTTCACGAGAAACCAATACTATTTATCATGGCTAATTAATTTAATGAAGTAAAAATATATATTAATTAACTATGATTAAGTAAATGAAAAATATATGTTAATCAACTATGATTAAGTAGATGAGTCTAAGGGTATGATCTAGTGGTTCAATAAAGTGGAGTTGAGTGACATGAGATTTCAGGTTTAATTCCTAATAAAGATAAAGATTAAGTGATTTTTTTCCATCTATTTTAACTTTGGTGGACAGAGTTGTCTTGTACCTATTGCTGACAGGTATTCGGTGGAATTAGTCGAGATGTGCGTAAGCCGATCCACACATCACAATTATTAAAAAAAACAATTATTAAAAAAAGCTATGATTAAGTAAATGAACTCTATATTCAAACACATAATATATATGTCTAAGCTTGGCGTAAATTCTTAGTGCGGGTAAGTCTTTGATCCTTGAAGAAAGCAATATAATAGATAAACAACGGTTGAAATGAAGAAACTATATAGGAATGTTACCATAGGAAGAGACCTAATTAGATAGAAGAGTAAAGATTTCATGTGTTTGAATATAGGTGTCTTTTTATTCAACTATCATTATTAACATATACTTTTTACTTCGTTAAATTACTTAAACATGCTACATTGTATTGATTTAGGATAATACCCTATGTGAATAAATTTTTGGCATTGGAGTGTTTACACTAAATAAATAAATGTATAATATATATTTGTATCCACACTTGTGGCAATTAATCATGATTAATTAATACATATTTTTGCTACATCAAATCGCTCCAGCATAGTAGAGTTGATTTTATTTAAATCTAAACACTGGACAAATAAGTATTTATCCGTTACAAATTAAATGAGAATACATCCAAGAAAAATGAAAAGACATGACCCTTTTTAGTGTTTTCTTTTAATTTTCTATTTTACATATTTCTTCTTTTAATAGAAGATGTAAAAATAGTTCATCGACTTAATAATTTTTTTGAAATGTTAATATGAAATGGAGATAAAACGAGAACGTTGGCTTTTGATGCACTTGTTCATTCGTATATCACCAAGGTATTACAAAAGATTGCCGCCTTCTGATATTTATCCATCGTAAGATATGTTGCAGCCCGATACGTCACGTCTCTCTAGGCCTAACATTGCATATAAAGGATTGAATATTAGCTGATTGATTCATTGAGACTGATACAAATGTTAGAATTGAACAAAAAATAAAGTTGGGGAAGGAACGCCTATGGTATCGCATACATGTATTGGTAAGACGATAAAAGAAAAAAATTCTAATAGCAATTTTGTCCATCCGATATAAATATGATGGCCTTAGCAATGATGAGCCATGTCAATGAAACAAAACAACACCCAAAAAAAAGTTGGTATATTTGACTACGAGCAGATTAGCTCTACTGCATGTAATTTGACAATGTGATGTCGACACAAACACTCCCTAACAAAATTGTCAGACATCAGAGCACAGGCAACGTGGGAGAAAGAAAAAAAGGAGGAAAGACAACATGTTCGTCCTATGTTGGAGATAGAAATGGCTTGGTGGAGCTCGCTCCTTCTAGCCCAAGGTCCAAGGGTCGCAAACATGGAGGAGTCCAAGGGTCGCAAACATGGAGGAGAATAAGTGTTGAGTAATAAACTAATTCATAAGTTAGTTAAAGTTGTTATAGGCTCCACTAGTTAGGTAAGTTAGTTATACATTGAGTTAGTTAGAGATCATTCTAGATTGTTAGCTCACCTAGTTAATTAGAGTCAGTTACAAACCACTATATATATACTGAATTCATGTGTACTTTAAGAATCAAGATTGAGAATAATAATCTACACTAAATTCATTCTCTTCCTCTCATCCTACTTCTCTTGCTCTACTTCTAATCTTCCATTGATACTTCTTCTCCTTTTCATTGTTCTATGCTGTAACTGGTACTTATATGACTCTCAAGATCACAATGATGATCATGTAACATTCAACATGGTATCAAAGCCAATAACTGAAGGTTTTCAGTGTTTTTTGATCCAGAAATTCCAAGTTTTTTCAAGTTTCTTGATTCTGGTTTAAACTTTCTCTGCATAATCTGCAACTACTTCTGAAATTTCTTTTGGTTTCTGCAACGGCTGGCTCTCTGATTCGTGTTTGTCATGGCAACTCCTAATGATCTTGGAAACAATACGTCTTCATCAACGGCTGAGCAAGGTATTAATACAGCAATAGATCAGAATCACCTTTTACTTCTGGTTTCTACTGATGTAAGTGGCTTAACTGTCATATCTTTCCAGTTAAAAGGTAGTGAAAACTATATACTCTGGAGTAAGGCAATGCGAATTGCTCTCTTGGGAAGAAACAAACTCGGATTAGTAGATGGATCCTATAAGAAAGAATCATATCAAGTAGAATTGTGGGGGCAATGGGAAAGAGTTAATGCCATAGTACTATCTTGGCTTATGAATTCTGTGTCTACTGATCTAATTGGGGGTGTAGTATATGCGTCTAATGCTCATGCTGTTTGGGAAGATTTAAGGGAAAGATTTGACAAAATTGATGGTTCAAGAACTTACAACTTACATCAATAAATATCTCAGATTACTCAAAGAATTCAGTCAGTAGCATCTTATTTCTCTAAACTAAAGGCTTTATAGGATGAGTTTGATTCAATGGTACCCTCTCCTACTTGTAATTGTCCTCAATCTAAGGAATTTCTTGGGTACTTACAAAGACAGAAACTGTATCAATTCTTGATAGGTTTAAATGATTCATTTGCATAAGCCAGAAGTTAGATATTACTGATGAGCCCCTTACCTATTGTGAACCAAGCTTACTCAATGGTGATCAGTGATGAGAGTCAAAGAGATTTATCACATAATGTTACTAATATTGGCTTGCTAGGGATTGCACCTGGAGGTTCTGAGTCTGCATTGTACTAAAAAATGGGTAATCAAAGGGATAAGAGGCCCTATTTCTCCCCAGACAACTCAAATATTGTATGTGACCATTGTAAACTTAAAGGTCATCTCAAGAAAGATTGCTTCAGACTTGTTGGGTACCCTCCTGGACATCCTAAACATGATGATCACAAGGGTATGGATAAAACTTATGAACCTAGGTACAAGCAACAAAGAAGGAATACTCCAAGTGCACATGCAGTAGCACAAGATTAGTCTGCTACTGATATGCTTCAACAGACTCACAATTCTCAGGTGTTATCACTTTATTCCTTGGATCCTAACTACATACCAGGACATGTTCAGACTCCATTGCAGGCAATGCCATCTATCAATTCCGGTAATAGCATGATGGTTTCACCAAGGTTCACACAAGAACAATATGATCACATATGCCAAATGCTAAAGCAAGATGAATTAAAGACCTCAAACACAGTTGTGGCCAATATGACAGGTAACTTTAGAGCACTGAATGTGGTTAATGATTCCCATGAGTGGATCATTGACACAGGTGCTACAAATCATATGACCTCAGATATTGAGCTACTGAACAAAGATTCAATAACTCAACCTGAGGTATCTAGCAAAGTGTTTTTACCAAATGGTGAGGTTTCAGTAGTACAACACACTGGTACAACTGCTATATCATCTCAAAGTACATTACAACATTAGAAGACAACCAAACATGGAAGGTGGTGGATTTACCATTAGATAAAATACCAATTGGGTGCAAATGGATATACAAGATCAATACAAGGCTACAGGAGAAGTGGAAAGGTTCAAGGCAAGATTAGTGGCTAAAGGGTATAGTCAAAAGGAAGGTATAGACTATCAAGAAACCTTTAGACCTATAGTTAAGATGGTAACCCTCAGGACTGTAGTTGCTATTGCAGTAGATAAGAACTGGCATATTCACCAAATGGATGTCTTTAATACTTTCCTACAAGGTGATCTACATGATGAAATATACATGGAGCTTCCACAAGGATTTAAGAAGCATGGGGGCAGGCAGGTATGCAGACTTCTTAAATCCTTATATGGATTAAAATAGGCTCCTAGGCAATGGAATGCTAAGCTATGTGAAGCCTTAGTTAAGTGTAACTTCAAGCAAAGTCAGTATGATCAATCACTATTCAGCAAAAGAACTGATTCAGGAATGATCATAGTATTAGTATATGTTGATGACATCTTAGCTACTGGTAATGATCTAAATCAGATCATTGAAACAAAGACTGCCCTACATACAGTTTTTAAGGTAAAAGACCTAGGGGAGCTAAAGTATTTCCTAGGAATTGAATTTGCAAGGTCAAAAAAAGGGATCATGATGCATCAGAGAAAATATGCTCTTGAACTAATCTCTGAGACAGGTCTCAGTGTTGCCAAGCCTATCAACACACCTATGGACTCAACTATCAAATTAACAACAAGAGAATTTGATCAACAAAACAAGGACATAGCAGACTCAAGTGATGAACTACTAGAGGATCAGGGCAAATACCAAAGAATCATTGGTAAATTGCTATATCTAACTGTGACTAGACCTGACATATCTTATAGTGTTCAGGCTCTAAGTCAGTTCCTACAATCACCAAAGAAATCACACATGAATGCTGCACTTAGAGTGATCAAATATGTCAAGAAGAATCCTGGATCAGGTGTACTACTATCTAGTTCTAACATTAATACACTAACTGCTTATTGTGATGCAGACTGGGCTGCATACCCTTTCTCAAGAAGACCAGTGACAGGATTTACAATCAAACTTGGTGAATCTCTAGTATCCTGGAGGTCCAAAAAGAAAGCCACTATATCAAGAAGCTCTGCTGAGGCTGAATACAGAAGCTTTGCAACTACTGTGGCAGAATTAGCATGGTAAAGTGGATTGATTAACGAGTTAGATGTTCAAGTTCAACTACCAATTACAGTCCTCAGTGATAGCAAAGCTGCCTTACAAATGGCTGCCAATCCAGTTCATCATGAGAGAACCAAGCACACAAAAATTGATTGTCACTTTGTAAGGGAAAAAATCCTACAAGGGTTGATAAAAACTCAGTACATTCCTACACAGAACCAACCTGCAGATGTGATAACCAAAGGACTTACTAGAGTTCAGCATGAAGACTTAATTTCCAAACTTGGCATGGTTAACATATTTACCACACCAAGTTTGAGGAGGAGTGTTGAGTAATAAACTAATTCATAAGTTAGTTAAAGTTGTTATAGGCTCCACTAGTTAGGTAAGTTAGTTATATATTGAGTTAGTTAGAGATCATTCTAGATTGTTAGCTCACCTAGTTAATTAGAGTCAGTTACAAACCACTATATATATATACTGAATCCATGTGTACCTTAAGAATCAAGATTGAGAATAATAATCTACACTAAATTCATTCTCTTCCTCTCATCCTACTTCTCTTGCTCTGCTTCTAATCTTCCATTGATACTTCTTCTTCTTTTTCATTGTTCTCTACTATAACTGGTACTTATATGACTCTCAAGATCACAATGATGATTATTTTGACGAAAATTTTGGACTTTTGAAAGAGAGTCGCCACTTAATTTTGAAAAGAAATTAAGAAACCTTTAGAGAGTTACTTAAAACGATTCAAAATAGGAAAATCGTTTTAAGTTAGAGATTCTAAGTAAGTGATTCTTATTAACATTTTAGGAAGGTGTTAGGCACCTAAAACGTCTGCTAACTTGCGGTTATGCGATCTGTTTGAAAACATTCTTTTGATTAACTTCGTAAAATCAATTTGTTGGAAAAATAGTTGATTAAGGGAAAAGTTTTTGCGAAATCAGTTTTTAGCGACTTAGTTGGGGATTTAACTAGCTTCACAAAGAAACAAGCAAACAAGTGACAAGAAAAAGGGGAAGAAGCGGGAAAGTAATGATTTAGGCTTTTAAGCCCAAACCGTCGACCCTGTCCTAATCTAGTTGAGCTTTCAACCCATTTCACCTGTCCTAGTCTACTTTTCGAGCCTTTGGCTCGAATCTTGCTCCACCTGTATTAGATACAACCTTGGCTTCGTGGCCCGAATGAATGCATAAATAAATAACTAAATGAATAAATAAAATAAAAAAAATCAACTCAACGCTAAATAAACTAAAGAAGATGAGGCTTTTTGAGCTTCCAAATCCTAGTAACTTTGTCAATGATCTTGGGCCCGCTATCTGCTTCTATCTTCTTACTAGAATGCCATAGAATCACTTTGGGAATTGATCCTTGAGGATATGGGCCTCATTGGCCCACGGATAATGCGATAGGAAAGAGTCCATAGTGAAATCCAATGCAAATGGACATGTGAAGAAAGAAAAGGCAAGCAATTAGAATCCGAATCATATAATTTAATAAATTTAAACATCACTTTATAAGGCATAGTGATATGAGTAAAGGAAAAGGGACAAGATAAAATAAAATAAGATAAAGTGATGGCAGCGTAGGAAAAGAACAAGATACCACATAATTTAACACATTCTCTTTGGAGTGTTACCTTCACCTTACTGTTACTTAATACAATCCAAATTACTACTTTAAAGAGGTTATAATTGTGTATTAGCAATTTTTATTTCGAGAGCATGATCAAAATATAAAGTGAAACACAAAGAGAAGCCAAGATCTACTATCTCGTGTTTATGAATAAGTGTCAGGAAAGACTATACATAACAAACATCCATTATACAATCCTAATACAAATTCAAAATCGCATGAACACATAAAAACAACAGAAGTATGGTTGAACTAGGAAGGAATTCAAACCTCACGTCTAAGCCCATAAAATTCCACCTCAATGCCTCAATAGTTGTTCTGATCTCCTTTTCAGTTTCCAAAAGAAACCCAAAAGTGAATCAATAAAAATTTCCATGAATAGGAAGAAAAGCTCTTGGACCAAACAATACCCACAGGAAGATTTGGCTTAAGAACTTCCAAAGGCGAGAACATATCATGAACATTTCGCTTTTAGTTCTGTTTTCATAAGAGCGCGGGTTTTCAATTTCGTTAAGCCTCTTAGACATTGTAAACCAAAGAGATTTAACGAAAGTTTCACTTCAAAGAACAAGCAGACTAAACTAATTTCGACAATTTCTCAAATGACTTTAAATAAGAGATAATGGGTTACACCCAAACATTTTTTTCTTCTTTTGAAACAATAATCAGAAGAATGATAAGAATAGAAACATAAAAGAGAGCCCCTATAAATAAGCCCAAGTCGACACTACTATTAATCGAAATCGATAGTCCGCAGGATTCATAAATGAACATCCAACATATATTCCCATAATGAATATATATGACCGGGAAACTCAAATGAGAAAAGAAAAACAGAACCTCCATTACCAATAATTTAGATCCAATCACGTCTTAGAAGAAACGAATAAGAATAGGACTAATCATAATCCTACAAACTACGGCCAAGATGACTGTTACTCTGATCCTCCTCCTCATTTCAACAGATTCTAATGAAACGGTCATTGAGGTATCCCAGGAATTTTTGACACGCTTTTAGACCTTGTTCATTTTCCTTTTGGCATATGAGAAGCCAAAGGAACCTAAGAGATATTTTTTTTCTATCGACGCGGCTAACTCAATAATCGTGACACCATCCAGTAACACCAACAGCTGAAATACCTTTAAATAACAACTACAAACAGCACAATACATGGCTAGAACTATTGAATGCGAACGAACCACAAACTTAATTTGGAACCCTGCTACTGCGCCACAAGCGATACACAAAATGAGAGCATTATATCAATTGATAATGTTTTGAAATAGAGGGAAAAAGTCATGGAATCAGATTAGAGACGACAAGAGCCCTATGCCATATAATCAGCACAGTTCTTCATTGAAACAACAATCCTATGGCCTCTAGGACCTCTACAGCATACAACCCAACACGTAATATCACTAATATTCGCAACTACAGAATGGTGAGATGAAGCAGAAATGAACGAAACTAAATGAAATGAGGAGTTACCTGTCCGGGAGTAGTAAAACAGGACTCGAGCTATCAGCAAAATTGTCCCTATTGGGGGCTGATGTTGTCGACTCGGGAACTTCCCATTGCTCGACTAACTTCCCAGAAAGAATGGACGAGAATTTTTTTTGCAAAAATAAACTCTTTAATTTTGGAATGCCCACCCAATTTTTGAACCAGCCTAAAAATTTCTCCTTCAGTTTCTTTCAAAACCTCCAAATCTTCGACCTAAACTTCAAACTAAAATACTCAGAACTTTTCCTCTCTCTCAGACCTCAAAAATTTTGAACCCTAAAAATGACGCAGAAGAAAACCCTTCCCCTTTTCGAACCTCCCCCTTTTTTTCCAAAAAAAAAGCCCCCCCCTTCAGCTCAATCAATGAGCCTTTTATAGCCATCGAAATGAGGGTTCAATGAGGAAAACCATTGATGAATTTCGCGTGTGACGCCTCCCTTTTGGAATCTTCCCTTAACGGATTGAAAATCGTGGACCAATAAAAAAAGAAACAAATGAAATACACCCCTAAACCAATGAAAATCCTCCAAACGTGTACGAAATCGTACCTATTATCTTGAGAATCACGGGGTTGAGCCGTTAGAGGGGACAACTCATCGGATTCTGGAAGCTTCGAGGGTTTTCTCGCATGAGACGCATGAGGAGGGCTACGAACTGGTTGATTTCGGGTGGATTTCGAGCTGGTAAGGTCGGGTTCGATTGGATTCGGGTTGAGAGTTGTTGATCGATGTTGCTGTTATGCTTAAGGGAGCCCCAAGATGAGTGCTCTCCTATTCCGACTTTCCCAGAGCTTCCGGTAGCACAGCCGAGATAGCGATGGGTTCTCTGCCCCTGCGGGGATGGAGCGACAGAAGTTTTTTTGAGAATTCAAGACACCTCAAAATTCGGTAACCTCAACTCCATTAACAACTACTTATGAATCCTTTTTCGGTTTACACTCATTATCTCAAGTTTTGGATCTAACTAATCGACATATAGGATTGGGCCGGGTCACAACATGAAATTGGGTTGGTTTGGTTATTAGGTTGGTTGATTGTATAATTGGGTTCAAAATTGGGTTATTTAATAACCCCTATTAAATCTAATTGAGTTATTAAATAATCCTAATTATACTAATTAGATTAGAATAATCATAATTGAATTTAATTGGATTAAGAATAACACAAATTAAATTCAATCGAATTAAAATAATCCCAATTAAGAAATGGTAACTTTTGGGATTAAGATTGTATTACAATTTAAATGACTTATTCAAACTCTAACCAAATTGAATATCTATTGGTCAATTGCATTACAATTGGGCCAATTGGATCTCAATTGAGGTCATATTTAATTCGTTCGCTAAATTGAATCGCAATCTGGCACGAATCAAGTAACAAATTACCCTCGAGTTTCTTAATTTGATAAAAATCTAACAAATATTCCTCCGAATAAAATATTTCGAGAACAAATCATATTTAAAATCAAGACTTTATCCATTCGGATTAATTTTCAAATTTAATCAATAAAAAATCTAATTTTGATAAAATGTTCATTTAAATAACAAAATTTATACACTCTCGTATATATAAGAAATACAAAAATTATATAATCGTCAGTTAAATGATAAAATTGCCTTGAATAATTACTTTAACCAGCATTTATTTGAGCAAAATAATTATTGTGATTTTATTTTAAAATTGAAGAAACTTGAAGTTAAATTGGATTGCGGAGGGCAAAAATTAGGTATCGACAATGATCATGTAACATTCAACAATAAGCATCAAGAGCCTTCCGGACATTCTCCTCCATCAATCCATCCTTCTTGTCAAGTTCATCATTGTTTTTTGCATCCTGACGACAAAGTACCATAACATCAGCTGAAGAACCAAATAAAATCTTGAGAATTTTTCCATGAAACAAAGCAAGAGTTGCCGTTAGGACTTAGGACCAACAGTTCTAAAGCCTAAAAGTTTGGTTAAGCATACGGAGAGCAGTATCATCAAGTCGATTTCAATCCTAGTGACCCTTGGTCAACATTCTCAAAAATGATATCCAACATTAAAATTGTGATCACTGAAGCAACCTAGCCTTAGAAAAACTTATCATGCAATATTGATCGGACAAAATTTCATTTACAGAGACACAGTGTCCCAATTGCTTTTACCTCATTATGCAATTTTTCGTTTAATATATACAATCTTAGTTTTTACCAACACAAAACAAAAAAAAATTATTGGCAAAGGAGGAGACTGCTGGAGGATTTGAGCCTAGCTCCTCGGTATTAGCAATACTTGGGCGAATACCCAGTCCTCCCAAAGCAGCCTGACATACAGTGCTCATTTTTTCGAGGGGCCGGATATATCTACCTAAAAGTTACATTGTTTGGTAAATCTTTTCTTGTCAAAAAAGTGGTGCTCAAAGACTTTCTAACAGATCAATTCAATGGAACTACCAAAAGAAACCAAGGTGACACATAATTGAGGTTTACCTCACTAACCAAGTGCACTACATGTTGTAATGACCGAGCAGACAGAATGAAGAAGTTACTCAAAACGGCAAAACCAAAATAACAAGGCAAATGCTACAAATACGGGGAACAATCAAGAGAGATTGGGACACAACATCGAGTTTACTCTTACAAATTGTCTCCTCTAGGATGCTTTTTCAACCACTTTCATCTTGAAGTGACTGGTGCTTTGTAACCTTGGGTTTCTCAGTGGAGTACTACTGCAATATGCTACCACTAATGGTTACATATATCTCATACAAACACTAACCAAGAAAAGCTCACCTCTGCCTAGCAAGCGCTCTTCTCTGTGGAGCGAGGAGAGGGAGGAAACGACCTAATTATCGCCCTTTTCAGATGAGTTAAAAGTAATATATACCTGGTGCAGTTAGATTTGATTGTCTAGCACCAAGTTAGTTGTTTGCTTTGCTAAAGCAGATTAGTCCTGGCTGTTGTCAGCTTTAAAATCACCGAAAACACCATGCAGCATCAGCAGTTACTAAAATTGAAGTGCAAAAATCAATATATCTATACATTATCAATACATTAAATTTTAATGTGCTTATTTGAGATTTGAATTCATCAAGCCCTCTCAACGACACAATGGTACCACAAATATCTAAAACATATACTTCCTCTAAGTGGACCCCTTGTTTAGTGCAACTGTCATGACCCGAGCTGAGGCCCTGGACGTGACACGCATACGATACTATAGCTTGTACAAGCGAACGTTCTGGCATATCACCCGAGCATACTTCTACTATAAATGTATAAAGCGGAAGTAATATAGAATTCAATTATGATTTTCTAACGAGATAAAACCTCACCCAAGTTTATTAATACCGCATAATGTTCAACAATACCAATAGTTATTATAAATGAAGACTGAAAATTACAAAGTGTGCTTGACAACTACACCGGCCTGTGAAGCCTCTAATAAGTACTAATACTGAAAGGAAAGAAAATACAAAAAAATCATCATATCTCATCAAGCCTCCTGGTAGGAAAGAGGCTCACCAATAACAGAAATTAGGAATCCTAATGAGGTGCCTGGCCGCGGACTTGAGAGCCAGAACCTACATCATGAAACGATGTAGCGCCAAAAACGATCAATACGTAGAATGTATTGGTATGTAAAACCATTGCAGAAGGGTAGTACAACAAAAGATTAGAAGTAACAATAAGAATCAAATATAAGTGAAGGCATCTGGAAAGGAACAAGAATGTAAACTAAATTTATAATTGATAATATAAAGTAGATTTAAATTCCTTTGATTATTTGTGGGAGAAAGTAGTGAACCGTCATAAACCACCATGTGAGCGTATGGAGTCTGATCTCGGCCCGACCAGCTAAGCCGTCCTATACCTTGCTGGGCATAGTTTGCTAGCAAGTACCATGGTTAGCCCCTTTTCGGGACACATGAAAAAAAGAGTCATCCGACTTGCGGAATAATCTCTATCCTATGTCGGCAAACATAGTTTCGGGCATTTGTTGTTTAAACCCATGCCTTCACGGTCAGCTAACTAACAACCTTATGCCCATGGTGTTGTCTTACTTATTTATGTTCAAAGTGTTACCCTCGTTAGGCTCATGTTCATAGTTTAGCCGTTTTAGGCTCATATCGATAGTTTAGCCGTTTTAGGCTCATGTACAAAATTTAGCCCTTTTTTAGCCGTTTTAGGATCATATCCATAGTTTAACCGTTTTAGGCTTATGTACAAAATTTAGCCCTTTTTGGGCTCATGCTGGGAATTCAACCACTTTGGGTTCAAGATTTTTATTTGATACCTTTTCATAGTATACTGGACAGTAAAAAAAACATTCTGTTAATGGTTCATGAACATGACTTTCATGACTCTTGAGAGACTATGGTTAGGAGTTAACTGAAAGGAAAGCAATTACACATAGTGCAACAGTTGGGATAAGCCAAATCTGTTCGGAAGCAAACTTTTAAAAAAGTGATTAAGATCCTAACTAACATCTGAAAAATTCTGTGAAACATTATTATAATTATTAAGGATATAATGAATGTCTCGCAACTATATAGTACTTGGCTAAAATACATTTACAGAAGGGAAGTATACTGCAGAAATCTAGCCGACATTGATTTTTGACGCTACTGGCAAATTTGAGTTTGCAGATTTTCTCAAAATTTCCTAGGCAAGCAAGGGAAGATCTTAATCTAGACAAACCCCAGGTTCTTAATCTACATGTCAAGTCAAAGAACATCAGACCAGATAGCGTGTGGAGGGAAGGAGAAGCAGAGTTTATCTCATAGTTATCAATACGGTTAAGTACAGTTTCAGTGATAGATTTTCATATCCTAAAGAGGACCACAAGAACTCATTTTCTGGCTATTTGAGAATTGAGTTACAAAGCTGCAGATCTAAAAGCATAAAGAGGATTGTCATCACAAGAAACCAACCGCAACATGACAGTCGAAGAGTAAACTAGACGATTCATACTAAGATTTCAGAACATAGAGTTTCCATTCTTTAGCCGCTCACAATTTTGGTTACAAAAATTAGCCAAGGTTATGAAGTTTGTGGTAATAAATTGTTTATTTCAGAAGTTCAAGAATTCCAAAGAAATGGCAGTCCTTCCTACTTGTTAAATTTGAAGAATTTCAGCATATGCCAACATAAACTCGAACTGGATCAGACATCAATTTAAGAGATAAAAGGGACGTTCTTTATGTTAATTAATCATAACATCTTTTAAGAAATTTAGAAATAGAAAATACTTATTGAAGATTATTGAGACCACCATGTTATTGACTGGATAAGATTCAGGTTCCAGATTTAGCCAAAACCAGTCCATACGTTATGAATACATAAGCACTTGTTAAGACGCCAAGAGGAAATAGAAATAGAACTTGACAGGTTGATTTGTTTTTAATCTAACTTCTGAATTCAAACATCTATACACCATCTGTTTGGAAAGGAGATTACAAAACAGATTTGGAGAATAAGAAAACATCATGAAACGTGAGCAAAAGATGGTTCTACATACCTCAAAACGTTTGAAGAACTTGAGATCTGGAGAAGGGATTAAACTTGTTTTGTTGAATGAATTTCATCAGATTCTTGAGATTTGAGTTTTAGAGGAGGAGTAAGGATGTTTATTTATGGATATCGTATGAAAAACTGATGGGGAAAAGTGAGGTTTTATCCTGTGAAACTTGAAGAAGGCGGGGAGGGAAGGCGGGGAGGTTTGTATTGTAACGTGTAACTGATGCATAGTAAGTCTAGGAGTCTTAACGTATAAAATTAATGGAGAAGTAGGTTTTAATAACTTGGGGTTAATGTAAAAAGGAAAGGACGAAATTACCCCTCCAAGAATATGAAAAGAAAAGAAAAAAAGAAAATTTTCGTCTGGTATAGGGCTGTTCTGACTGTTCTTAGTAAAACACATGTAACTTTTTACTTGGGTCTCGGATTAATGAGTTGTTGGTAGCGTTGGAAAGAAGACTCAAAAAGCTTTAATTTGACAGGTAATGGGTCATGTAACTCTAAATATTCTAGGATAAATCCTTGCTTAAATTTGGCCCTTGTATGAACCTATACGAAAACTTAATCATTAAAGAACCTTTCAACTCAAACTTGTTTTAGAGCTTTCTTATGCCCTTAATTCATACCCAATACCCCTACGACACTTTAGACATGATCTTTACACTTAAATACAATAAAATTTCTAGATTCAGGTCTAAGTACATATGAAGAACGGTCCAATTAGTTTTATTTTTAGCTTGAACGTTCAGGGTGTTACAACAACCATGGAAGTAAAGGGTTGAACTCTTCATTTCTAAGTTAGGAAGACGAAAATGGAAAATGTTTTGTTCAATGTATTTTACCTTTCTTTTGATGATATATATGTTATTCAAAAAACAAAGCTCGAAGGAAAAATAGGTCAAAACTTTAAGAACTAAAGATGGTTCTCAATGGATTCAGAGGTTTGTAAGGCTCGACCACTTTCTAGAGCCCCTCTTTACTCCAAGGAAAAGGGTGAAGCACCTCGACAAATAGGAAACAAGCATAATAAGAGAACCTTGATGTCCCTTGGATGTGAGAGCAGTTAGAAAGATCATTTTTCCGGTTTTGATTCGCATTCTTAATGAACACAACCTTACCACAAGGTCTAAAATCTAAATCATTTTACCATTGTGATCCACATTCTTAATGAACACAACTTTTCGCAAGCTCCAAGCGAAAAATAGATGGAATAGAATGCAGCCAAGTGCTGACCCACAAATAGAAACAAAATTACTTTGTAGTGCGTTCTTTATGTGATTTTGATCTGCTTCCCTGGAGTTCTTCTTTGAAGGGGGAGGAGAGGGAAGCAGAAGTTTTCCCAAGTATCAATGAACAGAGTAGTTACCTGAATTGAGACATGATTGAAAGTAGGAAGAAACCGCATCTTGCAATATTCGTTAAAAAGAATAATGACGACCATGAGAGGGATAACGGAGAAGGAAGCTGAAGGCTTAGCTTTCAGTCCAAAAAGACTGATCATTGTAACTTGCATAAGTATGATCGCAACTATAATATAGTGATGAACGTATGGCCAATACAGACCACATGTCTCGTATGTAGTTATATACACATCTTCAATCTGCATCACAAATAACACTACATTATATACATTATCCTCCATAGTTATTCTAAAATATTTGAGCTAACTTGCAATACAGAAGAACAAAATTAAGTATATTAATATATACTTTATATCAACAGGACACTTACTTGTGATAACAATGTAGCTTAAGAGGCATAAAAAAGATGAATGTAATAACAATTAGTTAGGAAACTAAGATTGTAGCAATCCCCTTAACAGAAGAAAACTAGTTACTAAGGATAAGGACTATCACCATTTCTCAAAATGAAAAAGAATGAAAAAACCTCAGTGAATAACTAGGGCCTGTAATACTCAATGGTCTTGATAAGGAAGTCCAATAAAACACAAAAAGTTCATCTGCTTTGTATTAGTATCACTGGTTCAGGTGTACTGTAGCAGGTAAATCACAGAATCTACTAAATATCCGAAGAAAAAGTAAAAATGAGCACTTAAAAGTTCATTAATCTAAAACGTTATTCCATATGATTATAGATTTGCATCTATGCCCAAATCACCCACGAGTGTAACGAGACATATTATCAAGGACACGACGTTGGACACAAGAAAATGTTAAATAAGTTGTTCATAGTTGGGTGGTTGCTGCTTCTTTTTTTCTTTCCTGATCCATGTCGGGTTTAGCCCAAGTTTTTGACTAGTTAAGGAGACCTAGCTCAAACCAAAGACATGTACAAACTACATTTACACATGCTCAAAGTAATGTGGATCAGGCTTATAAGAAGATTCGTTCTTAACACACAAATATTGCATATAGAGAAACTTCACTTGGTTGATGAACACTGCATATCCAAGCAGGAAGTAGCCTACTAAAAATGGAAGAGGCAAAGGTGAGACCACCTCGTAAACAATCCCAATCAGCATGCAGAGAGCAACAAAAGGAATAATACTATAATAAGGTAGTGAATAAACATAAGGACGTTTCTTCTTTCCACGGTCCCACGTGTGAGATTTAAGAGCATCCCAGAGAAGTAATCCTGGCTGAAGTATCTCTAAAGAGAATCCTGCCAGCCCATTTGTCAAGATGTACGCCACGAAGAAATCTGCCTGAAAGAACGAAAAGAAGAGTGTAAATGCGAAGATTAATCATCCACATTTCAAGTAGAATATATTGACTAAGACAGGCCTATCGGTTCTTTAATAGGCTACAGTCTGGTAAAAATTAAAGCACTATCTGAAAGTATGTATCCCTTTCGCCAATCAGACATTAAATATTCTGAAGCAGGATAAAAATAGATACTAAATGAAAAGAGAAGAGCCAACACGTTTTGCACCTGAGCAGAGACAGCACTAGCTAGACGGTTGGGAATATCCTTGGGATGAGAGAAAGATTCGCCGATTTGATCTAGTAAAGATCCTGACAACAAGCTTAGAAAAAATACATTCCCTACCAGGAAGTAGAACACCAGGTTGCATGCATTTATATCCTTCTTACTTTGCGAGATATAACCAACTAATCTTGCCAGTCCAATCATGGCAAATGGAACAATGTATATGAAACCATTAAGAATGGCACTAGGAAGATATCCCGTGATGAAGGACCTTAACCCCGGTCTGCCACAATATTTCAAACGGATTGAAGATCAGCAACCAGCTACAAAAGCTTTCAACTAAAGAACTACTGTACCTACTGTAACTAGGAGGATTCAGTAACTACCCCTACTACCTCAGCCCTTCCTCCCCACAAATAGAAAAATAAAAACAAAGGAGGAAATACCAAACAATCTATCTAATTTGAAAAGAAAGAGGAGAAGATACACAAACAACAAATGAGCCACTAAAGAACAAAGACGATTTTTCCCAGAACTCCATCACCGCATTTTCTGATCTTCTGTCAAAGCACGGAAGAACTTTGATGTGAAACGAGCTACTCCCTCCATCCCAAAAGAATGGTGTTTTATTATCCATTTTAGAAAAAAAAAAAGAGGAGATAGAGAGAATGGTGTTTTATTTCTGTTCGGTGAATCAAACTCTTAACATTTGAAATATCTTGATAACAAAAGTTTGATTTAAAGTATTTTTATGTAGTTTCAAATTAAGTAGATTTTTCCAAAATTATTAAGGAACTGATGCCAATTTCATACTGAAATTACAAGTGCTGATCTGTCATATTCTCTTCCCCACTTCTTTTCGCGAGAAGGGAAGAGTTCAAAATACTAACGGTGCTTGGAGAGTATGAGATGTTACAGAATGAAACATTTTATGTTCAAGAAATCAAAGGCCGAAATAATGAAGAGATGAAGTCTGTACATCAAGTCCACAGCCATCGCAGGAGGAAACCATTTCTTCAGGCGATCATATTTGGCAATTCCTTGAACAGCTGTAACTGGTAACACGAAGAAGATGGTAAGTAGTGATGCTGCAACAAGTATCACAATCCTGTACAGTGGCAAATGACGATATTGAATTGCGAAATTTTACCAGATCACATCTCTCGGTTCTGGAGCCACTTCAGTGATCCAGAGGAGTGGATTTGTGTGCTGTTGAGATTGGGCAGCTAGAACAGCGCCCCATCGTGAATTAAATGCAACAAAAGCCACAGGTAATTTCTAAGCAATAAAAATATGGTCAAATCTAATCAACTGTTCAACTGTTAAGATAACATTAGAGAATCATTCCACGACAAAGTTATAAGATAACAAACAAATCCTCAAGCACTTCCTTAGATCTCCATACAAAATCTCAACAGCACACAGATGGCTGTCAATAGACAATATTTTCCTCACTCCTATTACGATGGAAAACTCATCAAATGACATGGACATATACCTCAAAATGTTGGCAAATCATGGTGGCTAATTCATACGAGATCAAAATTGCAACAGAAAAACTGAGGCATTGCAAATGTTTCCAGGCCCATCTTCACAAGTGGCAAGCAAAAAGAGTGAATTTCCTGAACAAGCAAGTCCTTTTTTATATCAACCAATCAATCCAACCATGCCTCAACCTCAAACTAGTTGGATGGGACATGAACCATCTTTATCAATTCCGTTCTATTCAAAACCATTTCATTCCAACAAAGTAATTTGTCCTGTAAGGCAATATAAGAGTTCTCTAAAACTAGAAGTTCTCTAAATCTTACACATATGCCTTCAACCAGAATAATAAAAGACTCCTCGGCGTACAGCAGACCTAAATGTAAACTGTTAGAATATGAATAGGAATAACATATTGAATTCTACTTGAAAAATATGAATAATTCTACTTGAAAAAGGATTGTAATGTATATCCTACTAGTAATAGGATTGAGATGTAGTGTCTGTAAATAGGGTTTCAATGTAATAATTTAGAGACAACAATTTAATAATATTTTTTTTCCATTATTTCTCACATGGTATCAAAACAGGTTAGAAATATCAGAAAAAATAACTCAGTCACCGTGCGTCAATTCCGGTGACTGATTTGGGTCAATTTTTATTTTGTGGGTTGTGTAAAAAATACACCACCACCAAAAGGATTGGAAAGATCAAGCAACAAAAATCCGACGAAAACCGCTGGAAAATTACCTTCCACGCGCCGCCACGCGCCAGCCGAAATCTAGAAATTCCGGTGAGATCTGCGTCACGCGCCGGTGCGTGAGCCCATCTCCGGTCGATTTTTGAGTTGTTTCTTTTTCTGTTGGGGTCGCCGGTCTATTCTGACTCTGACCACTTGCTCCTTTCCAGATTCCGACAATTATTTTGAGATTTCTACCGTCGGAACCCTAATTCCGTTGACATCAGTTTTTTTCGGGGATTTTTTTTTCCAGAAATTCAGATCTGGTTCTTGGGATTTTCAAGTCAAATTCCCAAGATATCTTTTGGGCATGATATTTCTTTTTTGGCTCCAAAAATATTGAAATTGGAAGTTCAAGTCCTATGATTAAATCTGAGCCCTTAATGAGAAGATCAGAAAATCAAATGTCACAGTCCATGAAGAATCGAATTTGGACGATCTCATCCTAGGTGTAGTTATTGTAAAAGGCTTGGACATACTCGTGGCGTATGTTATTCTAGACCTAAGTGTAGTTATTGTAATAGGTATGTACATACTCGTGGAATATGCTATTCTTTGCATGGTCGACCAACTAAAAATGCTCATATTGCTCAGTCTAACACCACAGGTGATCAACGGGAGTATTTATCTGACAAGGAATACAATGAGTATCTTCAGTATCAAGCAAGTAAGCATATATTTCTACCAATAGCCTCAACTGCACAATCTCCTACCTTTGGATCATGGGTTGTGGACTCAGGTGCTTCTGATAATATTTTTGGTGATAAATCACTTTTTTCTGATATTGTTTAGTCACAATATTTTCCAGCTATTACTTTAGCTAATGGAATTCGAACAGATCCAAAAGGAGTTGGACAAGCCAAACCCCTATCTTCTGTCACTTTAGACTCTGTTCTTTATGTCCCTGGTTGTCTTTTTAATCTTGCATCTGTTATTCGTTTGACACGTTCCCTTGATTGTTGTATAACTTTTTTTGATGATTCCTTTCTAATGCAAGACCGCAAAACGGGACAGACAATTGGCATAGGATATGAATCACAAGACCTTTACCATCTTACCGCTTCAAATTCCTTCACAGCATGCTCCGCTACAGATCCTCCCAACCTTATTTATAAACGTTTGGGACATCCTAGTCTAACCAAGCTACAAAAGATGGTGCCTAGTTTGTCTATTCTATCCACATTAGATTGTGAGTCGTGTCAACTTGGGAAACACACCCGTGCTACGTAGTATTGAGAGTCGCTCAGAGTCTATTTTCTCATTAGTTCATTCTGATATTTAGGGTCCTAGTAGAGTCAGTTCACCATTAGATTTCATTACTTTGTTACTTTCATCGATGATTTTTCAAGATGTACTTGGGTTTACTTAATGAAAGATCGTTCCAGTTATTCTCTATATTCAAAAGTTTTTGTACTGAAATACAAAATCAATTTGGTGTTTCTATTCGTGCTTTTCATAGTGATAATGCCTTAGAATACTTATTCTCCCAGTTTCAGGAGTTTATGACTCATCAAGGAATCATTCACCAAACATCATGTCCATACACCCCTCAGCAGAACGGTATATATATATATTTTAATGTATATATATTGTAGTATATTTTATTTAAACTTTAAAGTAGTACATGTACATTGAATGGTGCGTATATATGTGTATATACTTTTTAAATTCTAATGTAGTATATACTATATATATAGTGTATATTTATTGTTTAACGTATTTAAAATATATATAGGTGGGTATATATAGTGTATATTGAAAAAAACTTTTTTTTTTATTTTTGACCGGGTTAGACCGGATTTTTAATCGGGTTTAGGTGGGTTTGACCGGGTTGGGTTAAGTGGGCCGAGTTAGGGCTATTTTTAAAAGTTTTACTATTGAACCCGACCTGGCCCAACCCACTTAACCCCAACCCAAACCCGGCCCGACCCACAACCCGAATAAATTTAATGGTCCGATTCCGAGTTGACCCAGCCCGACCCACTTAACACCCTTAGGTTAAACCTGCCATGTTGCATGGGGAAAAGTTTGTCCAATTAAGAATTCTCATATTCAGAAGATGAAAGTTACAGAAATTAGGATGTTATGATGAATGTGTGACCACATTAGGAGGGATAAGATTAGAAATGAAAATATCCGAACAAGGTAGGAATGGCCTTAATGGAAGACAAGATGAGAGAAGTAAGACACTAAGATAGTTTGAGTATGTGGAGAGAAGATGCACAGGGTACTCCAATGTAGAGTAGTGAGAGGTTGGCTTTGGATGGTTAGAGGTAGGTCAAAGTATTGAAGAAAGGTGATTATACATGACATGACATAGTTCGAGCTTACCGAGGACATGATCTTAGATGCGAGGATGTGGAGAAGATTGATATGGGTGTACCAAGCTGTACAACAAGTTCTACAAGCTGTCCAACAAGTTCACAACCATTCACACGTAGCCAAGCTCGGGAGTTACAAAAACTCCAAGCTATGTTCATGCAAATGGACATGTGTGAGTTGGTACTTGAGCCTTCCAATGGATTAAATATTTTTAAGTGTGAAGAGGAGCCTTGAAGTGTAATAAACTTACACTCCAAGGCCACCCCTTGTCAAGGGTAGGATGGTCATTTGTTATCTCACTTTGTGGACTAATATAAATAGATAGTGTTAGGGTTATTTGGAGTTAGTTCATTCATATTTTGGAAGACAACAAACACTTTGTAATATTTTGGAACTTCTCTCTTCCATTGGAGAAGCCCCAATTCCGAAAACTCACTAGTAGAGTGATACTAGTGTTGTCTCTTGGCTAGAAACTAGGGTCTTGGGGTTCTTTGAGTTCCTCTTGGTCCAAGTAAGATCTTGGTATTAATATTCATTAATCTTAGGGTCCTTTCTCTTGTTAGGGTTCTTAGATCATTGAATATTGTGTGTCAAGTTACTATCCCTCTTGTAATCTTGTTAGTCTTGTGTTGTTGGAATCTTGAAGTGTAGTGAAGCTGTGTGAGGCTCTTTCGATTCACTAGCATTATTATTGACTTTCTTGTTCTTGTGGTTAATATCATCTTCTTATTCTAAAAACGTGACTCTTGAAGACTAGTGAAGCGGTGTGTGGCCTATTTTGATTCACTAGAACTTGTTCATCTTATTGTTCTTGTTGTTGTTTGTTTCTTGTGTTGTGAACTTGGGCTCGTATCATTTGGTATTAAAGCTTGTGGTTGATTTTGTTCCAACAAAATCAATCTTGGGTTTGGTAGTTAAAAATACCAAAAAAAAAATAAAAAAAAAATAAAGTTGCTGAAATCTGAAAATGTCAGAAAAAAAGAGAAATCTGTCCATCTTGTTCTTGGCCGAGAAAATTGTGTTGTGTTGTTGTCTTAGCCGAGATTGGTGTTTGTGTGTTTAGATCTAGATGTTATTTTGTTTGTCTAGTTTTTTTCTTGTGTTGATTTCTTTCTCATCAACACAAAAGGTGTCTAAAGCTAAGTTGAGCTTAACATATTGACATTGCAATTGTGGACTTGAAGTGGTAGTATGATGAACTTGAAGTAGGCTGAGTTTGTGTTTTGTTGTTTGACTTTAAAGTGGGTTATTGTTGGTGAATTGTGGTTGTGTTCTTGAAGTATTGTTGAGGTGATCATCTTGATCTTCTCATCATCTCATATCTTGACCACTATAAAGACTAAAATAGATCCAAAAGGGTTGTAAGACAAGGTTGTAAAGTTGTTTGTGAAAATACTTGTCAACATCACTTCCTTGACTTAACAACCACTTTCCCTTAAACCAAGGAGCCTTGTCTTGTGGAACTAGTAAAGTCAAGCCTTATTATTTTGAGTTGGAAAAATTTGAAAAGTTACAAGACTTTACTTCCCCTCCAAAAGCAAAGTCATCCATTACAAAATTGTGAAGATTAAGTCTTCAAGTTGTTGAACAAAATGTATGGACCCGTGATCAATTCCATGAAGTCACATCACCTTAATCACTGTTCATGTCATTAATTAAGCTCAATTTGGATATTTTAATTTCTTATTATTGATTCTTAGTTTCTTCTAATTGACTCGAGAACTAATTAGCAAGCTAGTACATTCCTACTAGGTTGTCAATTAGTCCTTTGAAGCCTTGTATTCGTGTCATCATTTGTTTGTATTCTTTTGTCGTTTGAATATGTTGTAACTCCTTGACTCTAGTTTGATAAGAATTCTTTGAGTTTCAAATAAGAATCTACTCCGGACAATAGCATACTCAAACCTTAAGGATTCATGGGTTACTAGCCAATCTACAACACTTGTAGAGCTCGAGTGTGAGTGATTCGAGAGTGTATGAGTGAGAAGAGGTTTTAAACTAACTTGTTTGTTGCTTGTGTAGGTGATACCTTGACAATGGAGGGAACCACGTCTCAAACTGTGGATTCTAATGAAATGGAGAATATGAGGGCCACTCTTGAGGCTATGACCCGAGCTCTTGAAAGGTTGAATACAGAAGTGGGAGCCATAAGGGGAGAAGTGACGACTATTAGTGGGAGGTTAGAACAAGTAGAGATTCAAAGGAACTCTCGTCCTTCGACTCCTCGATATGTTTCATCAAGTGGACATGATAGAAATTCCTCCGCCACCGTTACTCCCGAAACATGGCCACAATTGCCAAATCCTTCACTAGCTCCACTATATGCCGTAAGCCAAACCACTTATAACCCCCTAAACCAAGACTCCAATAGACCAACCCATTCCCAAACTCTTCAAGTTTCGCAAGAGGGGCTCGGACGTCAAATGCCTCCACAAAATCCGAATCCTCCCTTCCAAGCTCCACTAAACCAAATACCACCCACCTCTACAAAATTTAATCCCTCCAAATCAAGTTCCAAACATCCAAAACCATCTCGTCCACTTTGAGAAATATGGTAGAGAGTATTATGAAGGGTATGGTTCCTTTGACGATGCTTACAAGAGAGAAGAGGAGATGAGAGAGGGACGTGTAGATCCAAGAATATACCGAGGGTATGGAGAAAGGGAAATTCGACACCAAGAGAGAGACGTAGGCATCAATACCATCAAATTAAACCTATATATCTTTAAGGGTGAAAGTGACCCTGAGCTGTATCTTGCTTAGGAGTCAGCGTGTGATAAAGTGTTTTAAGTGAATGATATATCGAAGGAGAAGAGGAGTTGTTATGCCATAGATCACTTTGAAGGCTGTGCTAACACATGGTGGGAATATGTCAAACGGTTTGGTAATGAGTTGATTGAAGGACAACCACCACCATAGTTTCGGTTGAGGTATCTAATGCGGCAACGGTATCTTCCCAAAATTTATTATAATGAGTTGCTTGCTAGGTTGTACGATATGTGATAAGGGAATCGAAATGTGATGACATATTATGATGAGTTTTAACAACTCATGTTGAAGCTTGATCATCGTGGAGAACAAATTGGCCATGACATTATTCGGTTCAAGTGTGGCTTGAACAAAGAGATCTCCACTCATTTACACTTCACAAGTTTGATACCGTTGAAGGAATTTTCCAACCGTCTCTTGAGATTGAAAGGGAGCTTAAAGAGAGGTCGTCATTCAAGACAAAGAGACCATCAACCTTGGGTTGGCCGAGGAGCAAAGCTATGGTTCAACCATCTTTGGGTTGGCCCAAAAACAAGAACCAACCCGCCACTATAAGTCTGCCCGAGCCTAAAATAGTCCACAAGTTTCCTCCCCGACAAGAAGCTCACAAGTATCCTAATCCTAAAGGGTTCCAATGTTTCAAGTGCCGGGGTTGGGGACATAAAGCTAATGAATGTCCAAACCGATGCAATGTGATCCTAAGGGAAGGGATATTGTATTACCTTGTTGAGGAAGTGAATCTTGAAAAATAAGAGAATGAGGCCGATCCTCGAGATGGAAAGGAACCCGAAAATAACCCACATAATGATGATGATGATGATTGTGAGGATGCTTATCCAAAAGAAGGGGAGTGCGTGGTTCTAAACTTTGTAGTGAGGTGTTCCATGATTAGTAAGGCAATAGATAATCCTAGCCAATGGGAGAATCTATTCCATACTAAATTCCTTGTGAAGGAAAGTGTGTGCACTTTGGTGATAGATAGTGGTAGTTATGCAATTGTTGTTAGTGTTGCTATGGTGAACTTCTTAAAATTGCTAACTACATTTCATACTAGCCCTTACAAGTTGCAATGGTTGAATGAATGTGGTGAGTTAAAAGTCATGAGGCAATGTGTGATACGGTTTAAGGTAGGAAACTACCATGACAAAGTGCTTTGTGACGTAATACCAATGCAAGCGTGTCACTTGTTGTTAGGTAGAACTTGGCAATATGTTAGGTCTACCAAACATAATGGGAGGTCTAATCGATATACACTCGAGAATGATGGATGAAAGGTCACACTTCATCCACTTTTGCCTTCACAAGTGAACGAGTTGCATCAAAGAATGAGAGAATTGAAAGAAAAGGGGAGGAAATTCAAAAATATATAACAAGAGAGGGAACCCATAGGTGGGGCAGTGGGGATATCCGGGGCTGCCTCAACATCAAAGGGAAAATAAAATATGGTGATGTTGGTTAAAAATAAGGAGCTCTTCATGGATCATGACGAGGAGATACCCATGCTTCTTTGGCATATTGTTTTAACACTAACCCCACTAATTCTTCTATTTATCCTTTGATTTCTTGTATGTTGCAAGATTATGAAGATGTTTTTCCCAAAAAACTTTCACAAGGGATGCCCCCGCTTCGGGGAATTGAGCACCAAATAGATTTTATGCCTGGATTACAATTGCCCAACAAACTGGCTTATAGGAGAAACCCGATGGATAACAAGGAATTGCAATGCCAAGTTGAGGAACTCCTCAACAAAGGGTATATCAAGGAGAGTATGAGACCTTGCGTGGTCCTGGTGCTACTAGTTCCCAAGAAAGATGGGACTTGGCATATGTACGTTGATTGCTGAGCCATCAATAAGATAACGGTAAAATATCATCACCCTATTCCTAGGTGAGATGATATGCTTGATGAATTGAGTGGTACATGTTTTTTTTCTAAAATTTATTTGAGGAGTGGCTATCACCAAATCCGTATGCAATCGGGTGATGAATGGAAAACTGCTTTCAAGACTAAATTCGGTCTCTGTGTATGGATGGTTATGCCATTCGTCCTAACAAATGCTCCAAGTACTTTCACGAGGCTAATAAATCATGTGATGAAGCCTTTTATCATAAGGTTTGTTGTTGTCTACTTTGATGATGTGTTGGTGTATAGTAGGTCCTTAGATGAGCATGTAAAACATTTACAATGTGTGTTTGATGTCCTCCGAAAGGAGAAGTTATATGCTAATTTAGAAAAGTGTTCTTTGGTTGTCCAAGAAGTTGTATTTCTCAGTTTTGTGGTGAGTTCAAGAGGGGTGAAAGTGGATGAATCTAAGATTGATGCTATCAAAAATTGGCCAACTCCCAAAACCATAGGTGAAGTGAGAAGCTTCCACGGGTTGACTAGTTTTTATAGATGTTTTATCAAAGGATTTAGCACCATTGCCGTCCCCTTAAATGAAGTGATTAAAAAGGATCGGCCTTTCAAGTGGGGAGATGAACAAGCTAAGGCCTTCAAGGACTTGAAAGCTATGCTCATCTCGGCCCCTTTGCTATAATTGCCAAATTTTGACAAGACTTTTGAGGTTGAATGTGATGCTAGCAAAGTTGGTATAGGCGCGGTTTTAATGCAAGAATTGAATCCTATTGCCTACTTTATCAAACAGTTCAAAGGACCAACTCTAAACTACTCTACATATGATTTAGAGTTGTATGCCTTGATTAGAGCCTTGGCCACTTGGCAATATTATTTATGGCCTAAAGAATTTGTGATCCGAACAGACCATGAGTCCTTGAAGTATCTTTGGGAACAAGATAAGCTTAACAAATGGCATGCCAAGTGGATTGAGTTTCTTGAAACTTTCCCTTATGTTATTCATTACAAGAAGGGTATGGACAATGTGGTTATCGATGCTTTGTCTCAAAAACACGTTCTTGTGTCTACTTTATCTTCAAAATTGATGGGTTTTGAGATATTAAAGGAATTGTATCCCAAGGACCATCACTTGGCTCTTATCTATAGGGAATGCAAAGAATGGGGTAGGGACAAGTGGGGTTCGGCTAGGGGTTCACATCCCTATGCCAAGTTTGACAGTTACTTATTTAAAGATAGGCGATTGTTTGTACTCTCTAGCTTTTGGAGAAAGTTGTTTGTGAGGAAAGCACACAATGGCGGTCTAATGGGTCACTTTAGGGTCGAAAAGACCCTCGGAATATTGGAGGATCAATTCTATTGGCCAAAAATACACAAAGATGTGTCTAGGATTTGCGGCCAATGTGTAGATTGCAAAGGAGCCAAATCTCGGGTCCAACCTAATGGGTTGTACACCCCGCTACCCACCCCTTTATATCCTTGGCTTGATATATCTATGGATTTTGTGTTAGGGTTGCCAAGGACTAGAAGAGGTTGGGATAGTATCTTTGTTGTGGTTGATCGGTTTTCTAAGATGGCTCACTTTATTCCATGATCTAAATGTAATGATGCACCTAGTGTGGCCGCTTTGTTTGTTGATAATGTTGTCAAGTTGTATGGTGTTCCGAAGACCATTGTGAGTGATAGGGACTCTAAGTTCCTAAGTCACTTTTGGAAGTCCATGTGGGGTAGTCTTGGTACCAAGTTGTTGTTCTCCACTTCTTGCCACCCACAAACCGATGGACAAACGGAAGTAGTAAATAGGACTTTGGGTGCTGTGCTACATTCCATGATTAAGGGAAAATTGACTTCTTGGGAGGAACACCTACCAGTGATTGAGTTTGCCTATAATCGTGTCATACACTCAAGTACGGGAATGACTCCCTTTGAGTGTGTATACGGCCTCAACCCCCTTACCCCTTTAGATTTAACTCCTTTGCTAAGTGATCTTATGATTAGCCTAGATGGAAGAAAGCAGGCAGATTTTATGAAAAAATTGCATGAGAAGGTTCGGCTTCGACTTGAGAAGAAAAATCAAGAGATTGCAAAGCGGGCAAACAAAGAAAGAAAGAAACTCATTCTTGAACTGGGAGATTGGGTGTGGGTGTATCTTAGGAAGTATCAGTTTCCATCTTAAAGGAAGAACAAATTGATGCAAAGGGGTGATGGTCCATTCTAAGTACTTGAAAGAATCAATAATAATGCCTTCAAGATTGACCTTCCCTCGGAATACCAAGTGCACAACACTTTCAACGCGTGTGATCTTTCTCTAGTGGATGCGGTTGAAGATGACCAAATTTTGAATTTGAGTTCAAATTCCTCTCAAGATGGAGAGGATGGTATAGGTGTACCAAGCTGTCCAACAAGTTCTACAAGCTGTCCAACAAGTTCATAACCATTCACACGTAGCCAAGCTTGGGAGTTACAAAAAATCCAAGCTATGTTCATGCAAATGACCATGTGTGAGTTGGTACATGAACCTTCCAATGGATTAAATGTTTTTAAGTGTGAAGAAGAGCCTTGAAGTGTAATAAACTTACACTCCAAGGCCACCCCTTGGCAAGGGTATGATGGTCATTTGTTATCTCACTTTGTGGACTAATATAAATAGATAGTGTTAGGGTTATTTAGGAGTTAGTTCATTCATATTTTGGAAGACAACAAACACTTTGTAATATTTTGAAACTTCTCTCTTCCATTGGAGAAGCCCCAATTCCGAAAACTCATTAGTAGAGTGATACTAGTGTTGTCTCTTGTCTAGAAACTAGGTTCTTGGGGTTCTTTGAGTTCCTCTTGGTCCAAGTAAGAGCTTGGTATTAATATTCATTAATCTTAGGGTCCTTTCTCTTGTTAGGGTTCTTAGATCATTGAATATTGTGTGTCAAGTTACTATCCCTCTTGTAATCTTGTTAATCTTATGTTGTTGGAATCTTGAAGTCTAGTGAAGCTGTGTGAGGCTCTTTTGATTCACTAGCATTATTATTTACTTGCTTGTTCTTGTTGTTAGTATCATCTTCTTATTCTAAAAATGTGACTCTTGAAGACTAGTGAAGCGGTGTGTGGCCTATTTCTACTCACTAGCATTTGTTGTTCATCTTGTTGTTCTTCTTGTTGTTTGTTTCTTGTGTTGTGAACTTGGGCTCGTATCAAAGATGGATTAGGATGGAGAGTTAGTAGATAATTGATAGTTATCTCATTTATACCTTTCCCCACTAGTAAGGTCGTTGTAGTGTTATTAGGGAGTTTCTTGGCCTTTACTGTTTCATATAAGTTAATTTGCTGTAGTTACATTTCTTTTTTAGTACGCTCTGATATAATCTCTATAGTATTTTGAGATGGCTTCTTTACTTGTGTTTATTCTTTTTCTCGAGTCGAGGGTCTTTCGACCTATCTAGGTAGGTATAACGTCTGTATACACCATATCTCTCTACCCTCCCAAAGCCCACTTGTGCCACTTGTGAATTCACACTGCGTACCTGTTGTAGTTGTTCTATATATGTCCAAGTTTAAACTCGGAGTTTAGAAGTTTGAATTGCAAAATTTGCAAAGTGTAACACATAAATTGAGACCGAGGAGAAACTGTACATAATACAATCCACACACACACACATATATATATATATATATATATCTTAGTGCTAATCAGTCTGGTAATTTGACAACTTACCTGAATTTGAAGATTCTAACGAAGACGAGTACATCAAGGCCAAAATTGTGGAGAATCTCCTCCTCAGTAACCTGAACCGCACGAAAAAGCAAGTCGACCTTCGGAACCAACCGCCTGAAACTAAAAGAGCGGTGGGCCGAATTAGGAACGTCATGGTGGCCTAAGGAAAGGCGTCGAGCATGATAGATAGGAAAATAGAAAGGCTGTTTTTTGAGTAAAAAGAAAAGAGAGAGAATGAAGATAGCTAAGCCAATGTTAATGCCTACTGCTACCACTAAACTCTGTATATTCATTTTTTTTCTCAAGTTTTTCTCTTACTATTTCCTTTTCATTTCTCTTCGAATTCTTTTTTGCTGCGTTGGGAAGCTGGAGGAAGTAAGCATATGTGCATGAGGAGAAAGAGGGAGGGTTGGAAGTGGCAATATTCATGAATATATGGCAGATGTGGAGAGATAGATGTAAACACCATGCATAACAGCCTGTCATTCGAGACTATTTGGGTGCACAAGACCTCGTAAACAATAACTACACATAAGTACTCTCGCTGTCATTACACTAGAGAAAATTGAAGGAGAGTTATTTTTTAAGGCTTCATTTATTTGCTTTTAATACATATCTAAATTTAAATGGTTCAGATTTCAAATTATTAATTATATTTATTTTTTATTAGAATTTTAGTTTTTAATTGGTCTGAATAGGTTTTAACTATTCAGATCTGGGGCTAAGTTTTAATATCATTAAGACGTATTTTTGTGTTGAATAATATTCACTACTAATCTATCTATAATTACCGGTCACCATCACTACCACCTTTGTCACCACCATCATTGTCAACCACCACCCACCATCACCAATTACCACCATCAACCATCACCAATTATTTTCACCATTGAGAATCAATGTTGTTACTAACAACTACTGTCCGCCACTAATAAATCTACCACCTCCATCATTCTAATTATATCCACCGCTACCGCCATCCCAACACTAACATTAATTCTAACTCCACCACCATCATCAAACACTACCAACCAATCTCTATCAACCAACTCATCTATCACAACTAGAACCACCACTAACTATCACTAATACATCATCAATCTTCACACATTCTTTGACCACCACCACCATCATTATCATCGATGTCGCCACCTTTACCACCACTTCAACCACAACCATTACTACAATTTATCTTTACTAAAACCATCTACACTATCACAGCTAATAGCATCTATAACTACCACCAACACATCGTCAAACATCATACATTTATTTTTCATCCATCACAACCAATACCTCCAAAAACTACTATCAACCAATTTCACATCACAATCACCACCGCCGCTACCAGTCGCCACCATCATAACAATCACTATAATACCAACCATCTCTACCATCACAACTATCACCACCAACACTATTAGTCACTAACATCAATCATTAGCACTACCACCATTAGTACAAACTATCTGAGTATGACTAGCAAACATAAATATTTTTTTCAATCAAATAATAACTTTTTTGCATTAATTCAAATATTTTCTTAATATATAATTAATTTTTTATATGAATTATATTTTTTTTATTGTATATACAAATGAATAAATTTTGCACATTCAGATGTTTAAAAACAAGCAGTCGTAATCATTCAATTTTCAGATCTAGAGACAACACGTTAATCATTCAAATCTATGTTCAGTTTCAGATGGATGAATCATAATAAAAATAAATACAGCCTAAGTCTTGAATGAAGTGGTGACATTGACCAACTTAAATAGTCAAACATAATTAGGAAGTTTGATAAAGTTAATTGTGGACTTAATTAATATTTTAAACTTTTTAATCTTTTTAAAAATACAAATCAACCCACACCCCTCTCCTTTCCAAATTATCCGTCTCTTCTCTCTCTCCTCTTTCTCGACAGTTTCTCTCAAACTTTTCTCAATGAACAGTTCTGCAAATTTTTCCTTTCAATCTCCGTCGACTTCAACCTCCGATGATAAATAGTTGGGCTTCAAGTTCCTTTTCGACTTTTAACCATCAATTGATGTGACAAAATTGCTCTCCGGCAACAATAACTTCGAGTTCTTCATCGTCTCTTTTTTTCTTTCACAAGTAAAAAATTATGACTTTTTAGTTATGAAGAAAAAAAGAAACTTGAGCCAACTTCTCTTCTAGTATTGGTTAACAATTTCTCTTTTCAAAGTAAAATATAATTTTTTGTTGTTATTGTAGTTCTTTTTGTCGAACTGTTGATTTGATTTGTTGGTGTCTGTTGAGTTTTTTGAAGTTTAATTTTTGTTGTTTGTGTTTGTACAAACAAAAAAACAATGTATGTGTTTTTGGTTACTGTTGATGTTCTTCGTGTGTGTGTTATGTTGGTGTTGCTGGATTAATTTATTGTTGTTCTTGGTAAAATTGAAGTTACCTGTTCTAGCTCTCTTGTTCTCCCTCTCTCTTTGTCCTTATTCTTAGCTTCTTCTATCTACTGATCATGGACTATAAGCCTAGATATGTCCATCTCCTTATTTAAAATCATAGTTCTGCACTCCGTAACCACATTTTTTGACACCCCAGACACAAACTTTCTCATTCGGGACCTACTGTCTGCTAATACATGGGGAGCATATCTAGCTAACTGGTTAAACTTGAGGGAATACTCTTTCACACTCATATTTACTTGATTGAGATTGATGAACTCTAACACCTTGGCTTCTCTCCACTCTAAGCAAAAAAATCTATCTAGAAAAGCAGTAACAAACTCTTCCCACTCTATGGGCTCTACATCTGTGCCCCTGTCTACTTTCCACTGCTTAAACCATGTATGAGACACATATTGTAGATGATAGGTTGCAAACTAAGAACTCTCACTGGAAGTCACTCCCATGATATCTGTGACTTTCTGAACCTGATCGAGAAACTCTTGTGGATCCTTTTCTGACTTAGATCTTGAGAATAGGGGAGGATTCATTCGAGTGGAGTCCTAAATCTTGTCTGTAGCAGTATTAAGCACTGGGTTGGCCTAAATAGCAGATGCTCATTCATTTTGAGCTACTAACGAATTGCTATAGTAGTGAATACAGCTCTGAATTCTGTATGGGAGAGATGCTCGTCCAGGGGATCTTCCTGAATGGGCTGAGGTGTTGACTGGTTTCCTATTCTTCTTTTGTTGGTATTTTTAAGAGGCATTTTCTATAAACAGAAGGGAGAAAGGATTACACTGAGAGTTTAACTTGAGCTCATTCTCATGCGCACGACATGAATACTGAAAGAAGGGAAACTTTTCCTAAAAATATCTCATAGCCTCTTGTCCATAAGTGTGGCGCACTACGCACACATGCACAAGACTCTAATAGACGTGGCTTTCAGACTCCCTAGGAATCTGTTTAACCTTTGGCTCTGATACTAAGTTTGTAACACCCCGATTCTGTACCCCAGATACTACAGGGTGCTTACGACCCCAAAGGGCCATAAGTTAACCCATGACTAATATCTGATGTGAGCATTGAATAATAATACTATAAGTAATAAGGAAAATAGGCTGAAATTCCATAAGGTTTAAAATCTAAAATACTGGTAAATAATAACATTTGATAAAACATTTGAAATCTGAATACTATTTGAACTAGTCTAGTCTGAAAAGCCTCTAACTGAACTGTCTAAATATGGAGTTGATAGGACAAGCCCCCAACTAACTCTGACTACTAAACTACTGATAAACTAAAATACTGAAATAAAATCATTCCATTGATAGATGAGGACTCATTACCAAAATACTGCAGATAACTGAATCTGTCTATGTATGGTCAGGAACTTGAGCGTCTGAACCTATGATATAAAATATCATAGCACAAAGAGAAAGTATAAGTCAGTACATGGAATGTACTGGCATACTCGATGAGGTAAGGCTGAATACAAGGGTTCATATGCATGAACAATAACTAACTCAATGATATAGAGTAACTGAATATGAGAGTACATGGATAACTGAAACTGCTGTAAATACTGAGTATGTAATACTGTGCATATATGTGTATATTATAACTAAGCTTTTACTGAAACTGAGTTCTAAGTTCTGATAACTGAGTAACTGATATCTGAGATTTTTGATAACTGAATTACTAAAATAAATTAATTATATCTAACAGTACTGATTTTGTAGAACTGAACTGAGTTCTATACTGAGACTGAAAATAAGACTGTGGGAAGTAATCATCTAACCAACATGCCTTAAATAAGATAATTGGGGTCTAACCCGTAACCCCAATTGGAAGGTGTTAGTACTGTGCCACGAATAAAGACAAGTTGAAGAGTTACCCTCATCTAGAAGGTACTCTAATGAGAATGGTGGTACCCTCAACTGACAGGTTAAAACACCTCATTAACCCTCAACTGGAAGTTTGATGTCTCAACCTACGCTGGATACGTAGTTTTGGAATACAAAGACTGCTTCTAAGGATCACATCCTCTACTAGAAGGTGAGCCCCCATCCTTGGGTTCACTCGGTGCTGAATCCTACTCCTAACATGATACAAGAATGATCAAGAACACAAGAAAACATACACCAAAATAGTCCACAAGTTGAGAAAACCCGAGACTATTTTTATGACCACTCTCGAATTCGCTACTTATAACAAGAATAGAGGGAACGAGTGTTAACACCTCAAAACAGCCAACCAACAAGTTATATTAGCACAATACAATGAAGAACAACAAGGCTACAACAACTAGAACCTACGGGTTTTACAACAATACAAGGGAAACCCGAAACTAGAACAAGAAATAAGGATAGATAGTTAGACACAATGAAGTTGTAATATTAAGAAACCAAGAATGGTAACTCTTGGAACCTTAACACCACACTTGACACACACCTAACTCTTACAATGACACAAGATGGCGTCCACCTCTCAAGCACCAAGGTAGCAATCTTTGCAACACATAAGAGTATCCATCCTTATGCTATGCCCTAATTTTGATTTTGGAGCTCTCTCTCACAAGAGGAGTGTTCTTACAATCTCAAAAATAAACTAGGGAAATAAACCCTACAAGGTTCTATTTATACAACATTACAAATAATAGAGAAATAGCAAAAGATCTCTTAAGTGACTAGTCTTCAAAACTACTTAAAAGTGTCATGATCATGATCATACTTGTATCATCCTCTCCATCTTGAGAGGAATTTGACCACAAATTCATGGGCTCACTTCTTTTACAAAGGAACTTCACAATCTCATTATTGTGGCCACATATCTTCTACATACTCTTTATTTTGCACTTCAGCTTCTTTTTGCTCTCCATCTTACGATTTTCCATCATTCTTAATCGATTCAATGCCTACCTCTTCTCTAAGATAGTATAATCTATCCTCCTTTAGGATTATATTCCTCTGATTTGGGTACTCACTAGTGTTGTTCCCCTATCCTTGACACTTGAATCATTGAAACCCCTTGGGATTGGAAGTAGAACTCAATTTATCTTCATACCTTGGAGGATGTTTTCGGACAACCTTGGTGGCCTCAGGTTGGGCAGCTATGAATGAGTTCTCTTTGAGCTCCCTCTTAATCTCTAAAACCGTGTAGAAGATGCCATCTATGGTGTTGAATTTGTGAAGCCTCATACGAGTGGAGATATCCTTGTTTAACCCAACCTTGAAGCACACAATGTCATGCTTATGTGCTCACCTCGGTGGTCAAGTTTCAACATCAACTGTTGAAATTCATCGTAGTAAGCCATGATACTCTTGCTCCCTTGACTCAAATTGTACAATTTGGCAAGGATCTCATGCCTATAAGTTTTGGGAAAGTACCTTTTCCACATGTGGTTCTTCAACCTAAACCAAGGAGGAGGTTGTCCCCCAATCAACTCATTCCCAAACCATTTAATATACTCATACCATGTATTAGCATACCCTTCGAAGTGAGCTATAGCATAGAAACTTTTCTTTTCTTCGGTGAGATCATTAACTTGGAAGATCTTGTCACAAGATGACTCCCATACAAGGTAGGCTTCGGGATCACTCTCACCTTTGAAAATGGGAAGGCTCATTTTGATGGTATTGAGACCTATATCTTGGTTTGGGTGGCCATCTCTTACCTCTCAGCCTAACTCCCCATGTCCACCCCTCATTCTTTCTTCCCTCAAGTAAACATCATCATACGACCCATAACCATCATGTTTTCCTCCCCTACCAAAGCCCTCAACATAGATGGGTCTATTTGGGTTAAGTGGAGCTTGTAGTGGCGAGATTGGATTTGGATAGTGAGGTCTTTGGTTAAGTGGATTTTGGATGGGAGGGTTCGAGTTTGGTGGTGGTATTTGGGTTCCAAGCCCTTCTTGTTGGACTTGGTGGAGTGGAGGATTTTTTGGTCTATCTTGTTCTTAGCTTTGGGAGTAAAGATTGGTTTGATTTGTGGCAATTGGTGGATATAGAATTTAGTGTAAGGTCTCAGGAGTATTAGTAAGGGAAATGTTTTGAGGGGTGGAAGGTTGACTCCTTAGGCTTTCCACACATTCTAATCTCCTACTCATTGATGCCACATCCGTATCTAATTTCTCAAGACCCACATTCAATCTGGCCACCACATCTTGGGACATAGTTTCAAGGTGAACCAAAATGAGATTGATGGCATTATTGTCCATTGTATGAGCATTTGAAGCCTCGGGTTCCATTGTGGTGGTATCAAAAATTAACCTTCCAAGTTACAGTCCAATCAAGACACCCAATCAGTCCACAATGTCACACACAATAATACAATACAAATCCTATAAAACAAAACACATGTGAGTTCAAAACAACCTCCCACAATGAGATCCCACCTTCAAATTTCTTCAAACTCAAGCTCAACAATTGTGGATGGCTCAAATAACCTACAATTTAGCTCAAATTCGAACCCTATGCTACTATAGTGTTGGAGAACACAAATATATCACTAAAAACACAAGGAAAACACAAAATTTGACCTAGGGTCAAAAATGGGTTTAGTATTTTGGGGGGAATTTTTGATTTTGACACTTCTTTTTTGTTGGAATTTGAAATTGCTAGACTCTAATAGTGTTAGGAAACAAGGATCTAACACTAGAAACACACAAAACACAAAAAAATCAAGTTTTTTGAAAAACCCTAAAAACATGAACAATAACTTTTTTTTCTTTTTTTCTTCTTTTTCACTTTTTTTTTAATTTTCAAGATAACAATCCCAAGATTGATTTTGTTGGAACAAAATCAAACCTTTCTCTGATACCAAATGATACAAGGATGACCAAGAACACAAGAAAACAAACACCAAAATAGTCCACAAGTTGAGGAAACCCGAGACTATTTTGGTGATCACTCTCGGATTTGCTACTTATAACAAGAATAGAGGGAACAACGAGTGTTAACACCTCAAAACATCCAACCAACAAGTTATATTAGCATATTACAATGAAGAACAACAAGGCTACAACAATTAGAACCTATGGGTTTTACAACAATACAAGGGAAATCCAAAACTAGAACAAGAAATAAAGATAGATAGTTAGACACAATGATGTTGTAATATTAAGAACCCAAGAATGGAAACTCTTGGACCCTTAACACCACACTAGACACACACCTAACTCCTACAATGACACAAGAAGGCGTCCACCTCTCAAGCACCAAGGTATCAAGCTTTGCAACACACAAGAGAATCCACTCTTATGCTATGCCCTAATATCAATTTTGGAGCTCTCTCTCTCAAGAGGAGTGTTCTTACAATCTCAAACATAAACTAAGGAAATAAACCCTACAAGGTTTTATTTATAATACATTACAAATAATAGAGAAATGATAAAGGAGCCCTTTAGTTACTAGTCTTAAAAAATACTCAAAAGTGTCCTGATTATGATCATGCTTGTATCACAACTGAATAGACACTGAACTGATTATACTAAGCTGAACTAGATTGATACTGAGTTCTGTAACTGACTGAGTTCATTGAGTTCTATCTACTGGATGAGTACTACTATTTTGTGTCATGACTGAGACTATTCTATAACTACTGTAGCTCTAGGTAAACAACTAGATTTTTGGGTATTGAATACACCTAGAACTCAATAGCATGAAAGTAAAGCATGGCATGATCTTGTAAAGCATAACAATGTCCACTTGTTCATAATTCATTCATAGAGATAATTAATCAAACACTTGTTGGGCATAAGTTTATAAATGATTGGAACCACACAATGACATGTCAAGATTCCACTATTTACTTTACATAGGCATTTTAGCAAACACTTAGGGAACATGGATTATTTCACATGGTAATGGCCAATACATGAACATCATGAATTCAATACTCAATTGCAAATTCAAGGGTTTACCATGAAATTTATATAATTCATCACATAACTATTTTAATTTCCTGGAAACTTATAATTAATCGTGAATTGAAACACAACTACTATCATGGAGATGAACACAATCAATTTCAAGTATGAAGTTTATAAATCTGAGATCTTGTAAGTTTAAAAAGGATTCTTGGAATTCATGGGTGAAAGGAACCCGTGAATGAACACAAAACATACCTGGGAATATTAATTCTTTAAGGTTCTTAAAGGAATTCTTGAGTTTGTTCTTGATTTCTTGAATCTAGGGTTTACTCCTTTGAGAGATAATGCTTTTAATTTGGGGAATAATAAGTGAATAAAGGTATAAATAGGTTATTTATGGCTAAATCTCGTGACTGACTTGGGTCATGAAAAAAATACCTAATTACCCCTAGGAATGATTTGAAAATTGTCACAGGAAAAACCCAATTTTGGGCCCTGGCGCGACGCGCCACCATCGTGCCATGCTACTGGAATTCCACTGGAACTGTTTCAAAAGGACGATTGGAAATTTGGCCTGTGTCGTAATGCAGTATAATCGCGGAGTGCCACTAGAAATTGACAATTGGGAAATTGACAAGTGTCGCGATGCGGTAATATCACGTTGCCAAACTGGATGAGACTTGGAAGTTCACCGCGATGCGGGCTTATCGCGTTGGTTCACTGGTTTTTGACAATTGTCATTTGGCTTGGCTCCGCAATGCGCTGACATGCATTTTGGCACACTATTTTACAAAAATGGCTATAACTCTTCACTTAGGTATCGGATTTGAGCGACTTTTATATCCTTAGAAAGATAACTAAATTTCCCACGCAATGGTAAGCTCTAAACTAAAAAATAATTAGTATTTATAAAAATTTATATGAGATTACTCATGTACTAAGAGTTAATTTAAGCTAGGGAAATACGAGGTATTACAGACTTTTTGAGGGGTGTTTCCTTGATGAGATGTTCTTTTGGACGATTGCATCTCAAGCCTGTCACTATGGCAAACTCTTTCATGCCAAAACAAACCTGCATGCCACAGTAGTTGATCCAGATTTCATCTATATTTTTGCCCCCCTCCTTTAAATCTTTATCATCCCCCACGTACTTGACCCTACACTTGAGAAGACCATATACTATGCTCATTTGGAAACGAGCATTGTTGTCCTCAAGTAGCTTAAGAAAATGTCCAAAGCAGTTCTTTTTAAAAAATTCCTCTAGTTTTTCCTTCTTCATAGTATTCCTAAAATCATTAAAAGATTTTACCAACAAAGATTTAACTACAAAATCACCAGTTAACTCTGCAAGGTTGTCTATCGGTATCTCAACTTAAAACCTATCAATACTAATAGTTTTGATAGGATCATGCTGGGATTTCAATCTTAATTCACATCCCATTGGTGATACATTATTATCATGTTGATCATCATCACCTTTCTCACTTTTTACTTCCTTATCTTCTTCTTCTTCCTCCTCACTTTTATTATCCTCACCACCCTCTACAAACCCTTCTCCACCCCCTTCAACATTGTTTTATAACTTTCCTCATCTTCACTTTTCCCTGACTAAGATTATCCAGGAAGCTCCTCCGAATCCATCTGTACTCTAGCCTTTTTTGTTAGGTGGTCAGAAGTTGATCCACTTTCAATTTTTTTTCTTTTGGGAGACATCTTTTACCTACAAACAAGAGAAAAATAAAAATACATTACAACTGATGTCTGCATAATTTTTTTAAAAAAGTTAAGACAAAATTCAATAAATTTTTATAAACACATTACAAAAAATATTCCAATAGATAACCCATATGTTAGAATAAATGAATCATTTGTTACAATAGATGCATAACCTGTTGCAATAGATGAATAACCTGTTGGAAGAGATTAAAACATTCTTTCTATTGGTTTATTTTATGCCAACAGCTGAAACATTTGTTACAACAGATGATGAATCTGTTTGAAGACCTATTTTAATATATCCCAACAAATGTTCCACTTGTTGCAACAGATGAACCACCACCACCACCACCACCACCAATACCAACACCACCACTACACCACCACCACCAACACCAACGCCACCAATATCAACACCAATACCAACACCACCAATACCAATACTACAAATACCAACATCAACACCAACACCACCAACATCAATACCAACATCACCACCAACACCACCAATACCACCACCACCACCACCACCAATATCAACACCATTACGAACACTACCAATACCAATACTACCACCACCACCACCAATAACAACAACAATAACAAAACCAATACTAATACCACCACTAATACCAACACAACCAACACTAACACCAATACCAAGACCACCAACACCACTAATATAAACATCACCAAAAATACCATAAACACCATCCAATAATACCACGACAGTCAACAAAATACTACGACAAAAACTTGGATTTTCTTAGGTTCTTCCTATGTTTTTAGTATCAAAACTCAAAATTGTTAACCCATTCTCGAAGATAATATGTAATACCTCGTATTTTCCTAGTCTAGTTTAGCCTATAGTACTCTCATAAGAGGCTTAAAGACTGAAAATATAGCTAAGTGTTGGGGACTTAGCCTTATTTTTTGGCCTCTTAACTTTGATAATTTTTAAAGTGACCTTCCCAACCCCGAGACGTAGGTTTTTGAGTTCATTAATGTTCAGGGGTGTCAGGATCATGTCTCGAATAAGTTTTAGATTTTTTTGGACGAGGATTGAGGCATAGTTAGATATTGTTTCCAGCAGCTCAGCGTGATTTCATCGTGCCGCATTAGTTATAGCGATGAGTATGTCATCGTGTCGCGCCAAGCCTCCAATGGATGTTCCAATTATTAATTTAAATTTCAGAGGGGTAGTCTTGTATTTCCTAGCACCCAAATTTGCAAAAACATGGGATTAAACTGTTGATAGGGCATTATATGCTCAAATTTTCTAATTTCTCTCTCAAATAAACCCTAACCTTTCTCCAAATTCATCAAGTTAGATCATCTTCCTTTTAAGAAAACCAAGAACTCAAGTGTTCCAATTCAAGAAAGCTTTCAAAAAAGTTGTTCTCTTTCAAGATTTAAGTATTAAAGGTATGTGTGATGTTCATCCATGGACCCTTTTCGTCTATAGAGTCCAAGAATCCATTTTCAAGTTTAAAGTTCTGATTTTTACATGTTATGAATTATCTATATAAAGCTATAATGAACTATGATTTCAAATCATGTTTACCATGTGTTTTCATTGAAATTCGTTCGTGACACGTTTGAATGGTGATTTTCACATGTTGCATACTTAAACCATGATTTTAGTATTGCAATTATGTTAGTAGCACATGTTTTAACTATTTTCATGCTAAAGTTTATGAATTCTAAGTGTTTAATGAAATGCCAAAGAGAATGATTTTGTAGAATGATTTCCGCATTATGGTTTTGAAGCGATTACATGACTTTATTTTTAGTTTCATTCAGTGCTGGGGGTTATGAATACACAAAACTTAGTTTTTTACCTAGTTTTCAAAATATTCATAATGGTTTCAGATAAACCATGAGCCTTGTCATTCAGTTAGTATCATTGCTCAGTTGTTGGCTCAGATAAGGTCAGTTTAGTTCAGTAATCAGTGTCTTTCAGTTAGGAGTAGGATTTAGCACCGAGAGAATGCAGGACATAAACTTTCTCATCAATTAGAATAAGTCATTAGTAGAAGTCCCTGTATTTCAGAACCACGTAGCCAGCATGGGTTATGAGGAGTCACCCATCAGTTTAGTCTTGACTGCCTCCGAGGGTCACCCGTCAGTTTAGTCTTTACTTTACTTAGGGATCACCTATCAGTTTAGGCTTGATACCCTGGTTCTTCAGTAGCATAGTAGATCCACACAGTCAGTGTTAGTACCCGTGGTACGGTACTGATACCCTTCCAACTAGGGTCACAGGTTGGACCTCAATCAGCTTAAAATGAGGTATTTGATTAGATGATACCTCCCATAGTCTTAGTTTAGTACTCAGTACAAAATTCAATTCAGATAGCTTGACCAAGGGATACAAATTATCCGTTACTCAGTTATCTGACTTTAGTATCACAATCTTTTAGTATATCAATTTTATAAATTATATCAGAAACATTATATGCCTGGTATTGTACTTCCAGTATTTTAATTTTTATGCATGTTTATATAGTTACCTCATGTTATTCATCCAATCATTGTTTTATGTTTAGTTAACCCATGCGTTATAGCCTAACCCCGTCTCATATACCATACATTCAAAGTACTGATCACATCTTTATTTTCTTGCGTTATGATGTCTTATATCATAGGTTTGGATGCTTAGTTTTCTGACAGATCCTAGATAGGATTAGTTAGCCAGTATCAGCAGCAGTGGTAAGTCCTCATACTTTGAGGATGAGCTTATATTTATTTAGTTGAGTTAGCAGTTTAGTTATATGGTCATTCGGAGTTAGTTGGGGGTTTTTCCCATCAACTCCCCAGTCAGTCAGTCTTAGAGGCTTTCAAACATTTCAGACAGTTAGTTTATTAGTTTTATCAATTATGTTGCACTATATTCACAGATGTTTTCTTTCTTAGACTTGTGACTTCGGTTATAATTTTTAGTACTTAAAACCTTATGGATATTTTAGATATTTTCCACAAATGTCTTTATTATCAGTTTATTATTCAGTGCTCGCAATAGGTACCAGCTCATGGGTTAGCTTGTGGTCACTTATGACCGTAAGGACCGTGTGGCGTCTAGGGTGTACTTATAGGGTGTTACAAACTTGGTATCAGATCTTAAGGTTTTAAAGTGTTCTAGGAAGTTTGAAAGCTGTGTTGAGTAGAGTCTTATGCATGTGTGTGAAACGCGCCACATTAGGCTACAAGATGTTTTAGAAAAAGTTTCCCTTTGTTCATTATCCATGTTGTGTGAATGAGCATGAGCCCAATATAAAATTTTTTCTAATCTAATCTTTATTTAGTTTACAGAACATTCCTTCTAGAAAGAATAATGGAAGAAGAAATGGGAATCTGCCCTCACCTTCGCATGTTCAGGAAGATCCCCTGAATGAGCATGTTTCTCATGCCGAGTTCAGAGCTGCATTTGCTTCTTTAGCTCACTCATTAGTAGCTCAGAATAATCAGAAGGCTTTTATCCCATTCAATCCAGTGGCTAATACCTCTACAGTTAGGATTCAAGACTTTACCCGAATGAACCCTCCTTTTTTTACAGGATCTAAGTCTGATGAGGATCCACAGGAGTTTCTAGACATGGTTCAGAAGGTGAGGATATTATGGGTGTTACGTCTCATGAGAGTTTAGAGTTGGCTTCTGACCAGTTTTAGGATGTAGCTCACACCTGGTTTAAGCAGTGGAAGGAGGATAGAGGCGCAGATACATGGCTTATAGAGTGGGAGGAGTTTGCTATAGCCTTTTTAGGAAAATTCTTTTCCTTAGAGTTGCAGGAGGCTAAGGTGTTGGATTTTATTAATTTTAAGCAGGGAAATATGAGTGTGTAAGAGTATTCACTTAAGTTTACTCAGCTAGCGAGGTATACTCCTCATATGGTGTTTGATAATCGGTCTAGAATGAGTAAATTCACATCTGGTATATCTGATAGTGTGGTCAAGGAGTGTAGGACTACAATGCTGATTAAGGAGATGGACATATCTAGGCTTATGGTCCATGCTTAATAGAGTGAGGAACAGAATTTTAAAGAGAAAGAGAGGGAGAATAAGAGAGCCAGAAGAGGTACCTTCAATTTTGCTTAGCCAAAGTCAGAGGGTGGTAACCATTCTCAGTTCTACCAAAATTTTTTAGCCCAAGCTCTATCTTCAGCTAGTGCACCAGTACCAAAGTTCAGGAACAAAAATCAAGATAGGGTGCTAGGCTCTAAGACCTAGGGTAGTATGAATAGTGGTCGCACTAATTCTTTTTGCTAGAAATATGGTAGGAATTATCAGGGTGTGTGTAGAGCTGGTAGTGATGTATGTTTTGGATATAGAAAGCCAGTACATAGGTTTAGAGAGTGTTGATTAGTTGCTTAGAAGGGAAGGAACTTGCACTAACAGGGTCAGTCTAACTAGTCATCAGCTCCAGCAGGTCGCCAGTCCTAGTAAGGCGCGGCTTCTAGTGCCACTAGTAGACAATGTCAGAATAGGCTTTATGTACTTTAGTCCTAATAGGATTAAGAAAGTTCTCCTAATATGGGTACTGGTATGTTATAGGTCTTTCACCTCCATGTTTATGCTTTGTTAGACCCTGGAGCTTCGCTTTCTTTTGTAACCCTCTATATAGCTATTCATTTTGGTGTCAATCCTGGAACTCTTCTCAGTGTCTACCCCAATAAGTGTCTCCATTGTAGCCAGGCAGGTATACATGAACTGTCTGATCACACTAACATAGAAAGTCACCTTAATTGACCTCATGGAGTTAGAGATGACTGATTTTGATGGCATTCTCACATGGATTGGCTCCACTCATGTTATGCTACAATTGATTACAGAAATAAAATTGTTCAGTTTTAGTTTCCTAATGAACCAGTCCTTGAATAGAGGGGTAGTACTTCAGTTCTTATGGGTCAAATTGTTTCATACCTTAAGGCAAGAAAAATGATTTCCAAGGGTTGTGTTTACCATCTTGTTCGAGTCAAATACTCTAATTCTGAGACCCCAAGTCTCAAGTCAGTTTCAGTAGTAAGGGAATTTCTAGATGTATTCCCAGAAGATTTTCCCGGAGTTTCTCTCAAAAGGGAAATTGACTTCAGAATAAACATCCTTCTAGATACCCAACCTATATCTATTCCGCCATACATAATAGCTCCAGTAGACCTTAAGGAGTTGAAAGAATAGTTGAAAGATCTCATAGGTAAAGGATTCATCAGGACCAGTGTTTCCTCATGGGGCGTTTTAGTTCTTTTCATGCAAAAGAAAGATATTTCTCTCAGAATGTGCATTGATTACCGTCAGTTAAACAACATCATAATCAAGAATAAATATCCACTTCCTAAAATTGATGACTTGTTCGACCAACTTCAGGGTGGCAGTTATTTCTCTTAGATAGACCTTAAATTCGGCTATCACCATCTCAGAGTCAGAGAATGTGACATTTCAAAAATAGCTTTCAGAACTCGGTATGGTCACTTTGAATTTCTAGTTATATCTTTTGGACTAATGAATACCCCAACAGCCTTCATGGACTTGATGAACCCAGTGTTCAAGCAATAGTTGTACATGTTCAGACCATCTCAGAATTGTATTACAGACTCTTAGAGCCCATCAATTGTTCACCAAATTCAGTAAGTGAAAATTTTGGCTAAGATTAGTAACTTTCCTTGGCCATATTATTTTCGGTGATGGCATTAGAGTTAACCCTTAAAAGACTGAAGCAGTAAGAAACGGTCCCAGACCCGTCTCTCCGTCAGATATCAGGAGTTTCTTGGGTTTGGTTGGCTATTACCGATGATTTGTTGAAGTGTTTTCTTCTACTACATCCCCCATACCCAGATTGAATCAGAAGAAAGTCAAGTTTCAGTGGTCATATTCTTGTGAGAAGAGTTTTTAGGAGTTGAAGATTCGACTCACTTCAGCCCTAGTTTTGACGTTGCCAGATAATTCAGATGGATTTTTTGTTTACTGTGATATTTCCAGAGTTTGCTTGGGTTGTGTTTTGATGCAGAGAGGTAAGGTCATAGGCTATGCTTCTAGATAACTTAAACCCCATAAAAATAATTACCCTACCCATGATCTTGAGTTAGCAGCTGTTGTCTTTGCCTTAAAAAAATTTGGAGGCACTATTTGTATGGGGTTCATGTTGATGTGATGTTTGCAGTATGTATTTTCACAAAAAAATTTAAATCTTCGTGAGAGAAGGTGATTGGAGTTGTTAAAAGATTATGCTATGAGTATATTGTATCATTTGAGCAAGGCAAATTTAGTGGTAGATTCCCTTAGTAGATTGTCTATGGGTAGTATTGCTCATGTAGAGGATAATAAGAATTATTTAGTTAGGGAGGTTAATCAGCTTGCTAGATTAGGTGTGCGGTTGGTGGATTCAGCTGAGGGTAGTGTATGGGTTAGAATAGTTTGGAATCTTTGGTTGCCGAAGTGAAGGAGAAGCAAGATAAGGATTCCAGTCTAGTTAAGTTGAAGGAATCAGTTAGAGATCAGAAGGTAGAGGCTTTCTCCCAAAGGGGAGATGTCATGCTGTGATGTTAGGGTAGGCTGTGTGTGTTGTGTGTGCCGTGTGTAGATGGATTGAGATAGTTAATCCTTGCAAAAGCACATGGTGCACGTTAATCTATTCACCCAGGAGTCACTAAGATGTACCGTGATTTATGAAAAATCTATTGGTAGAGTAGTGTCACACCTAATTTTGAACGGATCGAAACAACACACGGCATATGGTGGCGTTTCAGACTTGGGTTTTGAAAATCATTTTTTAGAGTCACCATCTAACTTTTTAGGAAAATTAGGAAAAAACCATTTTTATTGTAAAACTCTGTTTTGGTCTTTCAAAACTTTTTTGAAATTCTGGGTAAGGGTTTTGGTTACTCTGGGGAAGGTGTTAGGCACCCTTCAGAACCTATCCGAAGATAGTCCTTACACTTAGTTTAGGAAAATATTAGAAAAAACTTTTAATTCACTATTTGCTTAAAGCAATGATAAGAAAATTTTTATTAAAAAAAAATTCAAAGTATACAAAGATACATTACCACAATATACAACGATATAATTTATTGTAAAATATATATATGCATTTTAAAGATGTGAAATGGGAGAGTGAAAAAATCAGATGTTCGCATTTTATAGAATTCAATAACTCAGAATTTTTTGTGAAAAGTTTAGTAACACCTAAGGGCAAATATATTAGGGAATTAATAACTGAGTAAAATAAGTATAATTTAATACCACATGAGAATTTATTTTCTTATAAATATAATTATGTATTAAAAGTAATTTGTGTTCAGGAATAAATATACATATAGGTGCATTTATTGTGAATATATATATATATATATATATATATATATATATATATATATAAATTTTGATAAAAATAGACTAATATATGACAATGTTCATTTATTCATGCATTTATTTGTTTATTCATATATTTATTTATTTATTTATTTGTGAGATTTAAAATAGTGAGTAAAAAAAATAAACTTAATAGCGGAATATGGATATACAGTTGAAACAAGATGTAAGTAATAGTAAAAATTTAGGATAAATGATGATGATACTAGATACCTTGTATATTGTAGCGCATATATAAATATACCTCGCGGTTTAGTCTTTTGAAAGCGGGAAAAGAAAAACTCAAGCAAATGTTAAAATGTTAGAGTTATTAACTTGTTGAAATAAAGTAGCGAATGAATTTTATCGGAATTTGAATTTGGCGACTTGCCTTCCTGTTAATTTAGTTCTGAAATTCATTTGTTATTTTAGAAGTTATGGAGATTGCTACGTTAAGAAAATGACGTTGTTTGATGCAAAGTTAGCTTTTAGAAGAGTTAACTAAATGATAAAATCTATATTACTTTTTTTACAAGCTAATTAACCATACATTAATTTTGCAAAAATCGGGACCTTAAACTACTACGAAGAATCAAAAAATAATAAACAAAACAAAGTTACCTTGAACAGGTTTAATAGAAGGAACAAGAATTAAATCCATCATTCTAAAAAAAACCAACATAACCAAATATATGATAAAATCAAAAGAGACCAAGGAATACTAGACTCCGTTTAGGAGTTTGGACTTTTAATTTGCGCGACTCCGAAGCTCTTATGATCCTAGTAGCGTTGACCCGATGTGGGATCAAAACGAATTCCATGGCGGAACTCCAATTCCCGAGTACATGTAAAATAAGGAAGAAAAAGGAGTTAGAGAGGGCATATAACTTCACAATTAGAAACAAAGATATACAGTAGATACGATAAACTCAACATGAAGATAACACATCAAACCGAATAAATATCTTATACTTAGCCGTTATTCATGTACAGATGAAGATCATACTCTACACAAGAGACTATTCTCAAATAGAATATTTCTATTCGGCAACTAGATATTCCTCATTTTCTTTTAAACTTAAGAAGTAATAAGGTTGAATCAAGTTGGACTAGACTATACCTCGATGAAATATTATTGCAAGACTTCAAGTAAATTCAATTGAAAGGACATAAAAATTGATAGGTATAGTCCCTTCGTCATATTAAGGGAAATCAACACAATATACTCTGAATATACTTCATGTAGTAACAAACCCTAGCAAACATATATCCGCTACAGGATTGACGACTTAAATACCAATTTAAGTCCTATACCAAACTTTTTTTTTTAAATCTACAGATTCATGATTTTATTCATACGTCGTGGAAGGTTGACAGATAAAAGAAATATTATTCATACATTATGTAAGGTTGGCAGATAAAACAAATAAGATGCAAGACCCATTTTAAGATGACTACTACACCATAAACAAGTTTAAAGGACTAGAAAAATCAAGAAAATAATAATGTTATATACATCCGATCTAAAAAACATGAGATGGAGGAAAATCCATGAAAAAAATATGATTTGGAATTTGAGGTATATTCCTAGTGATTAAAATGGAACGACATTTATGACATGTTTCTAAATAAATTACAATCCAGAGAACATTTTAAAATATGAAGTCAAGATAAATGGGATTATTTAGTTTCTTTTTTTTTTTCTTTATCAACCAAGTAAGTATCACTAACAATTTTAACAAAATAAGAGACAAAAGCAAACCACATATTCATCAAATATAAGGAAAATAAGGGAAAAAGTTTGGAGAAATATTAGAGTTACAGGGCAGCGAACTAGGGGAGTTTTAGATTGCAAATCCACACTCAAAACTTCATGATTTTAAACTTATTCACACAAAGGAATCCCAAAACTCAAAGAGAGATGAAAGGGACGAATCCACACCTTTTCTGGTGCAACAAACGTGAGACTTTCACGTCAAGTAGTTTCTGGCGATTAAACTCGAACCCGAAAAACTTACTCTAGAGCCGAAGCAAGAAGTGACGGAAAAGTGACCGAATCAAAGTTTCACTCTAGAACCAAAGCAAGAATCAATATTCTCGGACCTCTGTTTTTCCTCCTTTTTCTTTTCTCGACCTTTTTTTTAGATTTTTAAGTTGATTTTACTCTCAAAAATTGCTTGCCTACCTAGGGTTTGAAAGCACCATATTTATAGGTTCCAAATCCAGACTTTCAAGTTCGGATTTGAAACCATAAGATAAGAAAATAGGAAGAAATTGAGGGATATTTGAATTTCACCAAGGACAATCCTCCATATCACCTTTTTCAGAGTCATTGATAACGGATTTAAAACTGAGAATAGGTTGTTATACCGATTTGGGGACTGTTTCTCTTTTATTTTCTTCGAATTTGCGAGTTGGGGGATCGGTTTTGGCGAGATTCTCGCAGGTGGTATGGCAGGCGGCCAGCTAGCGATGGGTTTAAGTTTTCTTCATTGAGGAGGATGAGAAAAGGGGAAGAAAGGAGAAGGAGAAAGACATTTGTTTTGCTACTATTTTGGGGAAAATGGATGGGACTTGTGATATTTTTTGGGAAAGGGTTAACACGTGAACTGTTTTTTTTTTCAGAAAGAGAAAAGGGACATGTGAAGGGCATTTAATTCACTGCTCTTGAAAATCTTGACCAGTTTTAAAAGATCAAACGACCCTAAAATAATAATAATAAATATATATATATATGTGTGTGTAAATAAATATATAAAGAATTGACTATTTTTTTATCCGTTCGGTCTTTATCCGGATCTAATTTTAAAAAAAGAGGAGGGGAGAAGATAAATACGTAAATAAATAATTAGAAACAAAATAAATTATACATGTATATATGAATATATAATGATAACCAAAAATTTTGAGATCTTCGGATTGGGGAGTAGTCAATGGATCGGACTAAGTTGTGCTAGCCAGGTATTTTGGTATTTTTAATGATGCGGCAGTGCCTGATTAGCGAATATTGCGCGTGGTGGACTGATGAAGTAGATATGGAGATTGAACTGGGTTTTGCACCAATTTTTGGGTCTCTTTTTTGAAATTTATAAATAAAGAGCTGGGTTCGGATGAAATAAATAAATTAAAGTTGAATTATTGTTAGCCCGAATGTTTTTTTTCTATTGAAATTAAATTTATCGATCCTTCCTGCTATCCTAAAATTATTTTTATTTAACGTATACAAATTACAGACATAATTTGTATAAGCGTCCAATTTTATATCTTTTTGCGAAATTCCTGTTTGAAACTCTTCACAAGGAAGCTTCACTCAAAGTGGTCGGGACCATTTGTGATTTCTAATGTCTACCCAAGTGGTGTCGTTGAATTGGAAGATCATGAAGGAAGAAAATTTGTTATAAATGGTCAAAGAGTGAAGCATTACGATGAGAGAATCCCTATGGTGTCCAAGGTGGATTGTATTAACTTCAAAGATGCTATGTGGTAAAAGGGGAGAGTCGTGCCGCGACGTTAAATTAGACGCTTGATTTAATATTAACAATAGATATATGTGTGTAAAAATAAGAATATAATAAAATATATGTAAAAATTAAGAATATAATAAAAATATATGTACATCTTATAAATATATTTTATGTAATAATTATATACATATATGGTAACAATATTGTTCAAAAAATAAAGTTAGAAAGGATGCGAATGCGAATACCAAAAGATATATATATATATATATATATATATTTTTATTCGTTAAATATTTAATTATATTTAATTAAAATATTTTATATTATGATAGAAAAATAAATTCTCCTTTATTAAAAATTTGTAGTTAATAGAAACAAAAATATGAATCTTATTTTTTATTTAATTTTTGAAAATTATTAAGGGCCGAGGAGCATCAGTAAAATAATGAAAGAAAAAAGTGCGAACCAAAATTGGGTGTCAACAAGTTGCATGAAGAGAGATATTACAGAGTTTGTAGCTAAGTGTCCTAATTGTTAGCAGGTTAAGGTTGAGCACCAAAGGCCTAGTGGATACGATACAGGAGTTCAGCATTCCCACTTGGAAGTGGCAAAAGGTGAACATGGACTTTGTGACAGGGTTGCCCTATACGCTTGTCAACACGATTCGATATGGGTTATTATTGATAGAATAACCCAATCATCTCATTTCTTGTCAGTTCATACTTCCTATTCAGCAGAGGATTATACCAAGCTCTATATTAGAGAGTTGGTTAGGTTGCATAAAGTCCCTGTTGTCTATCATTTTAGATAGAGGTACCCAATTTACCTCTCACTTTTGGAAAGTTTTTTAGAAGGGTCTAGGTACCCAAGTTCATCTCAGTATCGCTTGTCATCCCTAGACAGATGGTCAGAAAGAGAGGACCATTCATACCCTAGAGGATATATTGATGGCGTGCGATATTGATTTCAAGAGTGGTTGGGATGATCACCTTTCTTTGATCGAGTTGCCTACAATAACAGTTATCATTCCAGTATTCAGATGGCTCTATTTGAGGCTCTCTATGGAAGGAGGCATAAATCTCTTATTGATTGGTTTGAGGTAGGCTAGACCGCATTGATAGGGCCAGATTTAGTATTTGATGCGATAGAGAAGGTTCAGTTAATCAGGGAAAGGCTTAAGACAACCCAAAGACATTAGAAATACTATGCAGATATGCGTAGGAGAGATCTCAGGTTTGCATTTAGAGATTTGGCCTATTTAAAAATCTCTCCCATGAAGGGAGTAAAGAGATTTGGTAAAAAAGGGAAGCTTAGTCCCCAATTTATTGGCTCTTATAGGATCTTGAGTCGTTTTAAAAAGGTAGCTTATGAGCTTGAGTTTCCTGGAGATTTGACATCGGTGCATCCAGTGTTCCATGTCTCCTTGTTAAAGAAGTGTATTGAGAACCCAGCTGTATGTGTTCCTTTAGAAAGTGCAGATGTTTAGGATAGCCTTTCTTACGAAGAAATTCCAGTTGAAATTCTTGATCATCAGATTTGTAGACTAAGGAACAAAAAACTTCCCTTGGTTAAGGTTCTTTGGCGGAATCAGTCCGTAGAGGAAGCCACCTGTGAAGCAGAAGCAGATTTGCAAACCAAGTACCCTCACCTTTTCTCCGCAAACTCAGACTCAGCTTAAGGTAATAGTTTTCTTTAAATTTCCCCTTTTCTGTTCTCAGTTCCAGCCATATAATTATTTCATGTCATTGCATGCATTCACGAATTAGTTCAGTCATGTATCATGCTTCAGACTCAGTAATGTAATCATATTTCCAGTTATGCATGTTCAGTATGTAATCTCAGTTCCTCAGTATTCTTAACTTAATCAATCTCATTTGAGGACGAATGTTCTCAAGGAGGAGATATCATAATACCCCGTATTCCTAGTTCAGTTCAGCCCATAGTACTTGCATAAAAGGCTTAAAGCTTGAAAATTTAGCTAAGTGTTGGGGACTAAGCCTTATTTTTTGGCCTTTTAATTTTGATGATTTTTAAAGTGACCTTACCGACCTTGAGACGTAAGTTGTTGAGTTCATTCATTTTCAGGGGTGTTAGGAGCATGTCTCGGGTAAGTTTTGGCTCTTTTCGAATGAGGATTGAGGCATGTTTGGATTTTATTTCTAGTAGCTCAACGTGATTACTTCATGTCGCACCAGTTATAGCTATGAGCATGTCATCGCGTCGTGCCAAGCCTCCAATCGGCATTCCAGTTATGTATTTAAATTCTAGAGAGAAGTCTTGTCTTTTTCCAGCGCCTCAATTCATAAAAATATGAGATTAAACTACTAATAGGGCATTATATGCTCAAATTTCCCAATTTCTCTCTCAAATAAACCCTAACCTTTCTCCAAATTCATCAAATCAGATCATCTTCCTTTCAAAAAAACCAAGAACTCAAGTGTTCCAATTCAAGAAAGCTTTCAAGAAAGTTGTTCTCTTTCAAGATTTAAGTATTAAAGGTATGTGTGATGTTCATCCATGACCTTCCATGGAATCCAAGAATCCATTTTCAAGTTTAAAGTTATGATTTTTACACGTTCTTATGAATTATCTACATGAAGCTATTATGAACTATAATTTCTAATCATATTTACTATGTGTTTTCGTTGGAATTCGTCCGTGACACGTTTGAATGGTAATTTTAGAATGTTGCATCCTTAAACTATGATTTTAGTATTGCAATTATGTAAGTAGCACATGTTTTAACTATTCCCATGCTAAAGTCTACGAATTCCAAGTGTTACATGAAATACCAAAGAGAATGATTTCCTCATTATGGTTTTGAAGCGGTTACATGCCTTTATTTTTATTTTTATTCAGTTCTGGGGGTTATGAATACCCAAAACTTAGCTGTTTTACCTAGTTTTTAGAATCTTCAGAATGGTTTCAGATAAACCATGAGCCTTGTCATTCAGTTAGTATCATTGCTCAGTTGTTAGCTTAGATAAGCTCAATTTAGTTCAGTAATTAGTATCTTTTAGTTGGGAGTAGAATTTAGCACCAAGTGAATGTAGGACGTGGCTTACCCGTTAGTTAGGTAAAGTTGTTAGTAGCAATCCCTATATTCTAGAACCACGTAGCTAGCATGGGTTATAAGGAGTCACCCATCAGTTTAGACTTGACTACCTCCCAGGGGTCAACCGTTAGTTTAGGCTTGACTTTGCCCAGGGATCACCCGTCAGTTTAGGATTGATACCCTAGTTATTTAGTAGCTTAGTGGATCCACATAGCCAGTGTAAGTAGCCCTGGCACAATACTAACTCCTTTCCAACTAGGTCATAGGTTGGACCCCAATAAGCTTAGAATAGGGCATATTGGTTAGATGATACCTCCTACAGTATCAGTTAAGTACTCAGTACAGAATTCAATTTAGATCTCTTGACCAAGTCATACAGATTATCAGCTACTCAGTTATCAAACTTCAGTATTACAGTATTTCAGTATTTCAGTTTTACAAATTATATCAGAAACATTATATGTATGGTCTTGCCCTTGCAGTATTTCAGTTTTCATGTATGTTTATACAGTTATATCATTTTATTAAGCCAGTCATTACTTTATGTTCAGTTAACCCGTGCATTATAGCCTAATACCATCTTATATACTAGTACATTCAAAGTACTCTTCACATCCTCATTTTTTGCACTATGATGTCTTATATCATAAGTTCAGATGCTCAGTTTCCTGATCGGTCCTAGACATGATCAGTTAGCTAGCATCAGCAGTAGTGGTGAGTCCTCATACTTCGAGTATGAGCTTATCTTTATTCAGTTAAGTTAGCAGTTCAGTTATATGGCAAGTTGAAGTTAGTTAGGGGTTTGTCCCATCAACTCCCTAGTCAGTCAGTCTTAGAGGCTTTTCATATATTTCAGATAGTTAGTTAGTTTATCAGTTTTATCAGTCATGTTGCACTATTTTCGTAGATGTTTTCTTTCTCAGACTTGTGACTTTAGTTATACTTTTCAGTGCTTAAAATTTTTTGGCATTTTCATCTATTTTCCATAAATATCTTTATTAACAGTATATTATTCAGTGCTAGCAGCAGATACCAGCTCATGGGTTAGCTTGTGGTTACTTGAGATCGTAAGCACTGTGTGACGTCCAGGGTGTATTTCTGGGGTATTACATAATACAACTAAAAGTCTTAGTTTTCATCATTAACTAAAAAGCCCTAATTTTTAGAAAAAACAACAAATGTAGAACTCTTCTCGAACTCTGTTACCTGCAAAGAGAGAGAAAATGACGGATACAAGCAAGAAGAAAGTCAAAAATAACAACTATGTGGATGGAAATGGGAAGAAAATTGATTTGTTCTGAAGGGTTGAGCAATATATTGAGTAGTCGTTGTTTGTATTATTGAGACAGAAAGAAAAGAGAGAGAACTTGAGATTTGAAATGATAAAATATTTTTCCCCCAAATGGATGATTTATATTTTATAAAAGAATGACAAGTTTTAAAAATGTTAATTTGGTTTGAATTGATCTTAATTAATTTTAAAATGCATCGGCTCAATTGAAATTGTAGTTGAACCTATGCACTCATCTCTAATTACATATAAATCAATTTAGATATTTCAAACAATGTCTAGACATGTATCATTTCTATTCAAATTATTCAATTAATGACTCCGATCGGGACGAATACAATACCAACATTATGAAAATCTAATGACTCAATTGAAATTGTAGTTGAACCTGTTAACTCATTCCTAATTCTAGCTAAATCAAGCTAGATATTTCAAATAATGGCTTGATTTGAATCGTTTCAACTCAAATTGATCAATTAATAACTCCGATCAGGATGAACACAATACCAACATTATAAAAATGCAATGACTCAATTGAAATTGTAGTTGAACCTATAAACTCATTCCTAATTCTAGTTAAATCAATTTAGATATTTTAAACAATGGCTTGATTTGAATTGTTTCAACTCAAATTGATGACTCCGGTCAGGACGAACACAATACCAACATCATGAAAATGCAACAACTTAATTGAAATTATAGTTAAACTAATGAAATCATCCCCGATTCTAGATAAATCAATTTAAATATTTCAAATAATGGCTTGTTGATATGAATAAATAGAGAACTAACTTGTTGCAACAGATGATACATCTATTGAAAACTATCAAATAATTATAGACATCTTTTAAAATAGATGCTTAACTTATTGCAACAGATGACTTATCTATTGGTCATTATCAAATAGATAATGTCATCTATTGCAACAGATGACTTATCTGTTGGAAATTGTCAAATAGGTAATGACATCTGTTACAACAGATGACTTATTTGTTGGAAATTAACAAATAAATATTGCCATCTATTATGACAGATGACTGATTTGTTGGAAATTTTCAAACAGATGTAGACATCTATTGCAACAAATGACTTATCTATTTTAAGATATTTTTTTTATTTTAAAATAATTTTCTGTCCAAAATAAAAAAATAAATACTAAGGTGGTAAAAAAAATTGTTGGATAACTCAAATATCTCCTCCTTGAGTTGTCTTATCTTCTCTTTTCAATGTCACCATCACCGTCTCCTCGTTCTCTTCAAAACCTTTCACCACCATAAATTATTAATAAATATTTAAACCCATCCCTAGAATTTTGATCTCCTTCAAGAATAAAATAATTCATCTCTCTTTTTTCTTTTTCTCTCCTTTTTAGGGTAATCCCAACTGTCTCCTTTTTTTTAACTATTTTCTCTTCTCTTTTGCCTGAGGATCCTTTCGGATCTCAACCAATTTATATCTTTTCTCGACTGAAATTGGTGTTTTGATCCCATTGCTTTTGACATGGCAGGTATAGTTCACTATTAGATCTGTGCTCTCTGATATTATTCTTGCCTTCTTATCTTTTTCTTTGCCTGTTTCATCAATTTTTCTTGTTTCCTATGATGAAAATTAAAATTGTGAATATCAGATTTTTACATTGGTTATTGAAATTAGTTATTTATATTTGTTGTTTTTATTTATTTACCCATATCTTATTTATTGAGAAAATTGAATAAAAGGTGTCTTTTAAGTCTTGAATGAATGAACCATTATTTTTATTAAAATATGCAAAGAAAGTCATCTGTTTGGAGAACTTAAAAAACCTTATTGGCAATATCATTTTTTCTTGTTTGTTTCTTTATTGTTGATGTTGTTAATTTTGGTGGTGGTGTTGGTGATGTTGATGGTATTGGTGGTGTTAGTGTTGAAACATGTGGAACATATGGTGGAAGATATTAAAATGGGTCTTCCAGCAAATTCCCAATCTATTGCAACTGATGAATCAGCCGTTGGAATAAATCCAAACAACTATTCCAATAGATGACCCATCTATTGCAACAGACGGAGCACCTATTGGAAGAAATCAAACCAGTAGAAAGGCTGGTTTAATTTCTTACAATAGATGACTCATCTTTTGTAATATGTTGATCACCTGTTACAACAAATGGGTCACCTGCTGCAACAGATGGGTCATCTGTTGAGCAGATAGGGAATGTTGAACAAATGGAGAATTTGTTGTGATAGATGGGTCATCTATTGGAATGCTTATTGCATTGTGTTGTATTTATTGAATTTTGTGTTACCCTTTTTAAAACTATGCAGGCATCAATTGTAATGTTATTTTTTTCTTATGTTTGTAGATAAAAGATGTCTTTCAAAAGAAAAGAAAGTGAAAGTGGGATCAATTTTTGCCCGACCAACATAAAAGGATAGAGTAAAGATGGGTTCAGAGGAATAAGCTGCTTACAGATGGAACTACTTTATATGTGGTAGGTATGTATTACCGATTTATTATCGTGAAAACACACATAGAGTGCACTTATTTTGTGAATAAAGTTTTTTACCAATTAGGCATTAATTATTCAAATAAAATATTGCATTTTATAGTTAAGATTGATAGATTCAAACTGATAAGGTCGAGGGACCAAGTAGGTGGTGTCGATACCCTATTATGATTTAATTATGGTTTTGCTAATATTTATGTGTCAAGTTTTGAGAAGAGATCAAGTTTTTGGTGGCAATATAAAGATTCAATAGTGATTGGACTGATTTTAAGGGTTCAATGGACTTTTGAAAGGCCTTTGATGCCTCGTACTACTGCAAACAAGAATGAAAATCAATATAGTTATTGCCCTAGTTCAAATTTATATGGTTGGGTTGCTCAGGGTGATGATTATACAATAGAAGGTTCTTGGGAGAATATTTGAGAGAGAAAGGGGAGGTGTTGAAGACTATATATCAACTCAGACCTTATTAAAGAAGAAACACAAGGTAGCAAGGAACGTGTATCGAATCTGGCCGATGAAATTGACATGAAAAATGAAAAAAACAAATGAGCTAAAAAAATAAAAAGTGTATCAAAAAATGAAAATCCATCACTCATTTTTGAAAAGAAAAATGGTGAAGTGGACAGAAGCTGGACACTTTGCTAGGTAACTGTGTTTAGTTAGCATGGCCTAAATGATGACCCACAAGTGCAGGATCGGAACTCTAAGAAAGCAGCTTTGCGAGCACCGAGGGTTGAAAAGATGTATAGTCAAGAACGAAACTTAAACCAATAAATCTTGAAGTAAAAATAAGGGATCAAGGCAAGGTGGCAATTTATGAAGTTAAACTTCCATCACAGGCCTTCTGCTTGTGGTTCTGGTTAGTTCAAAGGCAACGAAAACAAAAAGGCTTGGGATTTCTATCCAACTTTAAACCTTTTGTTTTTACTGCCATTGACCTGATTATAACCACAAAAAAAAAAGGCAAGGGATGCAAGTTAGACTTCAGAAATTGATGCCTTGGCTTTCCTTATTTTTACTTTAGAAGTTCTTGGTTTAAGTTTCATTCCTGACTGTACATCTTTCCAATCTTCAGTGATCACAAAGTTGTTTCCTTAGAGTTCTGATCCTATGCTTTATGGGTCATTATTCAGGCCATGCTAACTAGTCGCAGTTACCTAGAAAAGTGTCCAGCTCCATTCCACTTTACTATTTTTCTTTTAAAAAATGACTGACAGATTTTAATTTTTGGATACACTTTCACATTTGCACCTCATTCAATTTTTTTAATCTTTCAAGTCAATTTCATTGGCTAGATTAGCTAGAAGTTCCTTGCTTGCTACCATGAGTTTCCTCTTTAACAATATAGTCTGCTTCTCCTCCTCTTTTCCATGCAGGTATTATCCTACCGCACATTCTGCTGTATAACCGTCTTCTCGAGCAACCCATCAATGTAAATTTGGACTAGGAAAGTTTATATTGGTTTTTCATTCTTGTTTTCTGCACTAGGGGGCTTTAAAGTCCTTTTCAAAGTCCATTGCAGCATTAAAATCAGTCCAATCACTTATTGAATCTCTACAAAGCCATTAAATATTTATCCCTTCTCGAAACTTGACACATAAACATGAGCAAAACCATCATTAAATTATAATAGGATATCGACACCACCTTCTTGGAATCCTTAGGCCTTATCAGTTCGCACCTATCAAACTTAACTATAAAATGCAGGATCTTGTTTGAAGGATCAATGCCTAATCGGTAAAAAACTACATTTACAAAACTATTGTACTTTGTGTGTTGTTACAATAACCTAATTAGTAATACATAACTCCCACACATGAAAGTGGATCCATCCACTGTACACACCTTATTATTCCTACCCTATCAATGTTAAACAGTGTTTAATCTTTAGTTCCCATCATGAAGTAGTGTACAAGACTGTAGAGGCTCAAAGGGTAACCATCTTCAATGTCAAAGGACTACATGCCCGTCAAGAAAAAATAAGTGCTACGTATGTAATGCACCATGATCGTTGTAATAGTAAAATTGTGTTGTTTGTTATGGACTTTGATAATTTTAACTCATTGTTGGGGATGTAAATGTTATTATTTATTAAATAAAATATGTTTTTATTAACTTGTACATCAATAAAAAGAGGTAAAATGGGATTTAAATACGATAGACTACAAAAAATATTTTTCACAAATTACCCATGTGTTGCAACAAATGGACATTGGCTGGAAGAACACAATACAGTTCATCAATCTGTATAGCATTCAACCAACAAATAACCAATATGTTGCAACAGATGGGTAATCTATTGGAAAAACTCAAAATTCTCTTCTTCCCACAAATGACACATTTGTTACAACAGATTTGCCGAAAGACCACAATACAATTCTTGCTACTGGTTTGTGTTCTTTGAACAAATGACACATCTGTTTCAACAGATGGCCCATTTGTTGAAAAAATTAACTAGAAATGGTTATTAATTGTAATACCCCGTACATGAGTATTCATATATAAAGATTTTGAAATACTTATTATTTTTCAGTTTAGATTTTACCATTCATAAAAAATTCAGTCAGCTTTCCAATGATATAAAGTTAGCCCAAATCCGATACCCAGGCGAAGAGTTAGGGCCATTTTTGTAAAATTGTGTACCATTTGGTACACCAATGCATCATAGAGGCATGCCAAATGGCAATTGTCTGAAACCAGTGAACCAATGCAATAAGGCTGCATCACGATGACCTTCCAGGTCTCAACCAGTGGGAGATCGTGATTCCACTACGTCACGCCAAAGTCCAAAATGGCACTCATCAATTTTCAGTGAGACTTCGCGATCTTGGTACATCGCGCCAAGGCCAAAATTCAGGATTTCAGCTTTTAGTTTTGAGATTTTAAATTCCTTTAGGGGTATTTAGGTCTTTTTCCACAGCCCTAATTAGCCTAAAACACGAGATTTAACCCCTAAACAACCTAAGTAATCATCATTTATTCAATTCCTCTCAAAAGTTAAGATCCTTTTCCCAAGACCAAAAACTCTAGCTCTCAAATTCAAGATTAAATTCCAAGAATTTGCCACCAATTCTCACGAATTTGTCAACCCAGGTATGTTAAATGTTCATCCATGGGTTCCTTTCACCCATGGAGTCCAAGTATCCACTTAAATTACAAAATCTATTGTCTTTTCAAGATTTATGATATTAAATTATGATTTTAAATTATGAGTCTCCATGAACTTCCATGAATATTGATTTTATACCATGTTTAAATGAAATTATTGTTGTGGTCAATTTCCCCATATGTTATTGTTATTATTCATCGAATTAAATCATGAGAAAGTGTTTTTTATCTTGAAATCATGCTCTTATTTCAAATTTAAATACTATTCCCATGATTTACTTTAGTTATGAATACCAAGTGTTTGATAAATGCCTATAAGAATGGATATTTGATAAAGGCTTGCATGTTTTGTCCCCTAAGCTTAAGTATCATGTTTCTATTATTGCTTTTGAGTCTTGGGGTTTTTGAATACTAGAAAACCATAGTTGTTTACTTAATCCCATCTCAGTATCTTCAGAACAACTTCATATTATATTATGAGTATTACTAGATCAGTCAATTAAACTCAGAATAGTCAATAATCTAATGTCATTTAGTTGTGAGTAGGATTTAGCACCTAAGGGGTGCAGGGATGACAACTTCTTCGTTAGATAGGAAGAGTTGTTAGTAGCAGTCCCTGTACTCTAGAACTACGTAGCCAGCATAGGAAATAAAAAGTCACCCATCAGTTTAGGCTTGACTCTCTTGCAGTGGTCACCTGTTAGTTTAGGCTTGACACCCTTAGTCCTTCCGGACAATATAATATACCATTTTAGTGGATCCACATTGACAGTATTAGTACCCGTGGAATGGTACTAATACCTTTCCAACTGGGTTACAGGTTGGACCCCGATTAACTCATATTAGGGCATGTCGGTTAGATGATACCTCCTACAGTCCCAGTTACAGTTTCAGTCCAGTAATCAGTTCAGACACTCAGTTTTAGTGTTGTTTGACTAAAGCATACAGATATTAGTTATTTCAGTATTTTGGTATTTTAGTTTATAGATTTTATTCAGTTAATGTTATATGCTTGGTCATGCATCCCCAGTATCTACTGATTTTATGTATCTTCAGTATTTACAGTATTCATGCATTCTCAGTAATTATAGACTCCATGTATTCTTAGTATCTATAGATTTTGTACACTCTATTTAGTACCTTATGTTATGCCTACATACTCAGATGATTACTTATCCATGTTCATGAAACTATGCATATTAGCCTACCTCATTTAGCATACCAGTACATTCAAAATATTGATCGCATACCTTTTCTTTTGTGCTATGACGTATAATATCATAGTTTCAGATGTCTATCTCCTAGATCACGCATAAACTTCTCTGATCCTCAACAGTAGCAGTGGTGAGTCCTCGTATTTCGGGGACAGTCTATTTTGCATTATATTTTTAGATTTTAGTAGTTAGTCAGAGTTAGTTGGGACTTGTCCCATAAACTTATATTCACTCAGTTTAGAGGCTTTTGGATATGTCAGTTAGTTACTTAGTTTATCAGTATTTTTATCAAATTCAGATAGTTTTTTTCTTCAAATTTATAATTCAGTATTTATTTCAGTTGTTAAAACCTTATGGCTTATCAGTTATTCTTCCACGTATATTATACTATATTATTCAGTGCTCACAGAAGGTACCAGCTCATAGGTTAGCTTGTGGTCCCTCGGGACTGTAAGCACTGTGTGACGCCCAGGGTGAACTCTCAGGGCATTACAAACTTGGTATCAGAGCCTAAAATTTTAAAGTATCCTAGAAAGTCTGAAAGTCGCTTCAAGTAAAATCTTGTGCATAGGTTTGTAGAGCTCCACACTTATGAGTAGGAAGCTACAAGGTGTTTAGGAAAAGTTTCCCTTCTTTCAGTATTGACGTCATGCGATTGAGCATGATCTCATGTTAAACTATCTATCTAATTCATTTCTTTCTTTTATTTACAAAATATGCCTCCCAAAAATAACAATGTAAGAAGAACAAAAAACCAGCCAACACCTCCGCTCGTCCAGGAAGATCCTCTGAATGAGCATGTCTCCTATGTAGAATTTAGAGCCGCGTTCGCCACTCTACCCAATTTTGTAGCAGCTTAAAATAAACGGCCAGCTGTTGTTTAGGCCAACTCAGTGTCCAATACTGCTGCAGCCAAGATTCGGTACTTCACCCGAATAAACCCTTATTTCTTCACGGGATCCAAGTCTGAAGAGGATCCATAGGAGTTCTTAGATATGGTGCAGAAGGTAACAAATATTATGGGGGTGACATCTAGTGAGAGTGCTGAGTTGGTTGCATATCAGTTACAGGATATAGCCCATACATGGTTTAAATAGTGGAAGGTAGATAGGGGTGTAGATGCAGGGCCTGTATAATAGGAAGAGTTTGCTACAACTTTCCTAGACAGATTCTTACCATTGAAGTTGAGAGAGGCCAGGTGTTAGAATTTATTAACTTGAGGTAGGGCAACATGAGCGTGAAGGAGTATCCCCTTAAGTTTACTTAGTTAGCTAGATATGCTCCTCATGTAGTGGCTGACAACAGATGCAAGATGAGCAAGTTTGTGTTTGGTATGTCTGATAGTGTGGTCAAGGAGTATAGGAATGCAATGCTGATTAGGGAGATAGACTTGTCCAGGTTGATGGTACATGCTCAATATATTGAGGAGCAAAAGACTAAGGAAAGGGAGAGAGAGAGAGAGAACAAAAAGGCTAGGACTGGTAGTTTTAACTTCAGCCATCCAAGGTCAGAAGGTGGTAACCATCCTCAGTTTCATTAGAGATCTTCATCTCCAGAAACCGCTTCAACCAGTTCCCCAATGCCCACATTCAGAAATGATAACAAGGACAGGGCACCAGGCTCAAAGTCCCAAGGCAGTGTTAACAGTGCCCGTACAAATCCTCTATATCAAAAATGTGGCAGACACCATCAAGGTGAGTGTAGAGCTGGAAGTGATGTATGTTTTGGGTGTGGCAATCCAGGCCATCATATTCGAGAGTGTCGGGTATTTTCTCAGAAAGTTAGGGAGTTGCGCTGTAACACCCCGTACTTTTACCTAACTTAAATTCATCCCAAAAATATCAAAGACTTTCTTTAAATATGAATACACTTTTTTTAAATGTGGAATTTTCAAGATTTTGGCTTTTTGTTATGTGGGAAATTGAATTAACTTTCGAACGATATAAAATTTGCCTAAATCCGACAACCGGGTAAGAAGTTATGGAGATTTTAAGTTTCAGTCGTTAAACATCATCATTCAGGCCAGTAGCGCATCGCAGAGTGTGTTAAAATAGCAATTTTTAATTTCTAGTGTTGCTCTGTGATATTGGCGCATTGCGCCATAGACCCAGTTAATAATTATCAATTTTCAGTGTACCAATGCGATTACACCGCTTCGCGGTGTACTTCCAGTTCGCAACCAAAGTGGCAACGCGATTGTACTGCATCGCACCACCATGCTATTTCCCAGTTGTCTTTTTCTAGTGACACGACGCGATAGCACTGCGTCGCGCCAGGGCCCCAAATAGGAAAATTTTTATGAAAAATTAAAGTTGTGCCAAGGGTCAAAACAGTCCTTTCCCATGATTTTATTCTGCTCAGATGTGGGATTTAAGCTCTAAAAACATGTAAAACCCTTTATTATTCACTTTTTTCCAAAATCAAAAGGTAGTTCTGTCTCAAGAAAACAAACCCTAGCTCTCAAGAATTAAGGTCAATCCCAAAAATCTCTCTAAGAACTCGAAGAATCTCACAAATTAAGGTATGTTAGATGTTCATCCATGGAGCCCAAGAATTCCTTTTCAAAATACAAGATTTATGATTTATGATTTCTATGTTTGAATTATATTGAATTCATGCTCATGATGTTTTTTGAGTTTTAATCCATGATTTAGATTACAAGTTCTAAGAATTGATTCTAGTATGTGTTAAATTACATGGTATTCATGATAAACCCTTCAATTTGCAAGTTGATTGTTGTAACCATGTTAACCCTAAGTGTTTATCACTTAATGAACCAAGTATGCTTCTTATGTGTTTGATAAATTATCTATGTGAATGAAATAATGCCATTATAGCATGCTAACATATCCTCGCTATTCATGTACAAGTTAATGCATTACAAGTGTTTGATAGAATGTCTCTTTGAATGAATTATGACCAAATAAACATTGTTATGTTATTCAAGATTGTGCTTTGCATTACTTTTCATGCTATCGAGTCCTGGGGGTATTTAATACCCGACAATTTAGCTGTTACCTAGATCCAGTGTCAGTTACAGAATATATCATTTATGTCACGATCAGTAGTACTCTCAGTCAGTTACAGAACTCAATCAGTCATAGAACTTAGGAAAAACTCAGTGATCTTAGTATTAATCTAGTTCAGTCCAGTTGATCAGTTCTGTGTCTTCCAGTTGGGAGTAGGATTCAGCACCGAGTGAACCCAAGGATAGGGGCTCACCTGTCAGTAGAGGGTGTGATCCTTAAAAGCAACCCTTACATTCCAGAACTACGTAGCCAGTGTAGGTTCAGACATCAAACCTGTCAGTTGAGGGTTGATGAGGTGCTCTACCTGCCAGTAGAGGGTACCATTGTTCTCGTTTAGGGAACCTGCCAGTAGAGGGTGACTCTTCAGCTTATCTTTACCCGTGGCACAATACTGATACTCTTCTTATTAGGGTTATAGATTAGACCCATATTAGTTCATATTAGGGCATGTTGGTTAGATGATTACCTTCCACAATTTCAGTTTCAGTCTGAGTCTTTAAAATAGAACTCAGTTCAGTTCTACAAAATCAAGACTGTCAGATACCGTCACTAAGTTATTAGTAATTCAGATTATCAGTGATCTCAGATTATCAGTAGATTTAGTTACCAGTTATCAAATCTAGTTCCAGTATACTCAGTTATAGTATGCATAGTATGCTCAGAAGTTACAGATCCTCCATGTATGCTAATCCAGCTCTTGCATGTCATTCAGTTAGTTATTGTTCATGCATATAAACCCATGTATTCAGCCTTACCTTATTTAGCATACCAGTTCATTCCCATGTACTGATCACATACCTGTTTCTTGTGCACTGATATTTTATATCATAGGTTTGGACGCTCAGGTTACTGACCGTGCTTAGCCAGATTTAGCCAGCAGTAGCAAATTTAGCAGTGAGTCCTCATCTATCAAGGATATGCTTTTATTTCAGTACTTCAACTTACCAATGTTTTAGTAGATGGAGTTAGTTGGGGGATTGTCCCATTAACTCCACTTTTAGACAGTTTTAGATAGAGGCTTTTTAGACTAGATTTCCAGACAGTATTTCAGATTCAGATGTTATATTTTATCAGTATTTTAGATGTTTTTAACCTTATGGTATTTCATCCCATTTTTTCACATTAATTTTAATATTATTGTTCAGTGCTCACAACAGATATGATTTATGGGTTAGCTTATAGTCCTTCGGGGTCGTAAGCACCATATGATGACTAGGGGGTAGTCTTGGGTCGTTACATATGCTAATAGGGCCAGTCCCATCAGTCATCAGTTCCAGCCGATCGCCTGACTCAGTAGGGTGCCGCTTCTAGTGCTACCAGTGGTCAGCATCTAAATAGATTGTATACTCTTCAGTCCTGATAAGATTCTCCTGACATAGTTACTGGTATGTTGCGTGTTTTTCATTTACATATTTATGCTTTACTAGACCCTGGAGCTTCTCTTTATTTTGTAACTCCATATATAGCCGTCAATTTCGGAGTCAATCCTGAAACTCTAGAAGAGCCCTTTTAAGTATCTACCCCAGTTGGTGTTTCCATTGTAGCCAGGCAGATATATAGGAACTGTCCGGTCAAAATATCTCAGAAAGTTACTTCAGTTGATCTCATGGAGTTATAGATGATGGATTTTGACATCATTCTCGGAATAGATTGGCTCTACTCATGCTATGCCTCAGTTAATTGTAGAAATAGAATAGTTCATTTTCAGTTCCCAAATGAACCAGTGCTTGAATAAAGGGGTAGTACTACAGCTCTTAAGGGTCAGCTTGTTTCATACCTTAGAGTGAGAAAGATGATATCCAAGGGGTGTATTTACCATTTTGGTCGAGTCAAAGACTCTAATTCAGAGACTCCAACTCTTGAGTTAGTCAAGGAATTTCTAGATTTGTTCCCTAGAAATCTTTTTGGAATTCCTCTCAAAAGGGAAATTGATTTTGGAATAGACCTTCTCCCAGACACTCAACCTATCTCTATTCTGCCATATAGAATGGCTCCAACCGAACTTAAAGAATTAAAAAAATAGTTAAAGGATCTCCTAGACAAGGGATTCATCAGGCCCAGCGTCTCCCCGTAGGGTGCACTAATTCTATTCGTTCGTAAGAAAAATAGTTCTCTCAGAATATGTATTCACTACCATCAATTAAACAAAGTCACCATCAAGAATAAATATCTACTTCCTAGAATCGATGACTTGTTTAACCAACTTCAGGGTGCCAGCTATTTTTCAAAGATAGACCTCAGATCAAGCTATCATCAACCTAGAGTCAGAGAGTGTGACATTCCAAAAATAGCTTTTCGAATCTGGTATGGTCACTTCAAATTTATAGTCATGTCCTTTGGTCTTACCAATGCCCCAGCAGCTTTCATGGACTTAATAAATCATGTGTTCAACCAGTACTTGGACATGTTCATTATAGTCTTCATCAACAACATTCTTGTCTATTCCTATAGTGAAAACAACATGCAAACTATCTCAGAATAGTATTGTAGACTTTTAGAGCTCATTAGTTATTTGCCAAATTTACTAAGTGTGAATTTTGGCTAAGGTAAGCAGCTTTTCTTGGCCATAGTATTTTCGGTGATGGCATTAGAGTTGATCCTCAAAAGACCAAAGTGATGAGAAACTAGCCTAGACCTATCTCTCCTTCAGACATCAGGAGTTTTCTTGGGTTTGGATGGCTATTACCGTTGGTTTGTTGAAGGGTTTTCGTCTATTTCATCCCCCATGTCCAGATTGAATCAGAAGAAATTTAAGTTTCAGTGGTCAATTTCTGTGAGAAGAGTTTTCACAAGTTGAAGACTCAACTCACCTCAGCCCCAATTTTGACTTTGCCAGATGGTTTAGATGGGTTTGTTGTGTACTGTGATACATCCAGGGTAGGTTTAGGTTATGTCCTTATGTAGAGAGGTAAGGTTATAGCCTATGCCTCTAGACAGCTTAAGCCCCATGAGACGGATTACCCTACCCATGATCTTAATCTAGCAGTTGTGGTATTTGCTTTACAGATTTAAAGGGATTATTTATATATGGTGCATGTTGATGTGTTCACAGATCACAAAAGCTTACAGTATGAATTCTCTTAGAAAGATTTGAATTTGCATCAGAAGAGGTGGTTAGAGTTATTGAAAAATTATCACATAAATGTTTTGTATCATCCAAGAAAGGCCAATGTAGTGGCAGATGCTCACAGTAGATTATCAATGGGTAGTGTTGCTTATTTTGAGAATGATAAGAAGAAGTTAGTTCAGGAAGTTCATCAGCTTTCCTGACTAGGTGTTCTCTTAGTCGATTCAGCAGAGGGTAGTGTGTGGGTGTAGAGTAGTGCTGAATCATCTCTAGTTTTCAAGGTGAAGGAAAATCAGGATAGCGATCCCAATCTAGTGAAGCTAAAAGAATCAGTCAAAGATTAGAAGATAGAAATTTTCTTCCAAGGGGGAGGTGATGTGTTGAGTTATCAGGGTCGGCTATGTGTGCCTGGTGTAGATGACTTAAGGCAACAAATTCTTGCAGAAGCACATGGTACGCGCTACTCTATCCATAAAGGGGTCACTAACATGTACCATGATTTGCGGAGATCTATTGGCGGAGTGGGATAAAGAGAGATATTGCAGAGTTTGTAGCTAAGTGATCTACGTGTTAGCAGGTTAAGATTGAGCACCAGAAGCCTAGTGGATCCATACAGGAGTTCAGTATTCCTGCATGGAAATGGAAAGAAGTGAACATGGACTTTGTGATGGGTTTTCCTCGTACTCATCATCAGCGTGATTCTATATGGGTTATCGTAGATAGGATGACCAAATCTACTTATTTCTTGCCAGTTTATACCTTTTATTCAGCCGAGGACTATGCTAACCTCTATATCAGAGAGTTGGTCAGGTTACATGGAGTCCCAATATCCATTATCTCAGATAGAGGTATCCAGTTTACCTCTCACTTCTACAAAGCATTCCAAAAGGGTCTTGGTACCTAGGTTCACCTCAGTACAGCCTTCCACCCTCAGACAGATGGTCAAGCAGAAAGGACCATTCAAACTTTAGAAGATATGTTAAGAGCATGCGTTGTTGATTTTAAAGGTAGTTGGGATGATCACTTGCCCTTGATCGAATTCACATATAATAACAGCTATCATTCCAGCATTCAGTTGGCTCCATTTAAAGCTCTCTATAGTAGGAGATATAGATCTCCAATTTGTTGGTTTGAGGTAGGTAAGGTCGTAGTAATAGGGCCAAATTTAGTATTTGATGCCTTAGAGAAGGTTTATTTGATCAGAGAATGGCTTAGGGCAGCCTAGAGCCGATAGAAATCCTATGCAGATATGAGAAGAAAGGATCTCGAGTTTGATATTGATGATTTTGTGTTCTTAAGTCGGTCCTTACATAATTCTCAGTCATTTTGGAAAGGTAGTTAAGTGCACCCAGTATTCCACTCTCCTTGCTGAAGAAATATAATGGTAACTTAGTAGTCATAGTTTGCTTAGAGGGAGTGAACCTTCAGAATGATCTCGCTTTCGAAGAGGTTCCAGTCCAAATCCTTGATCTTTAGATTCATAGACTAAGGAACAAAGAAGTTCCACTAGTCAAAGTTCTTTGGCGAAATAAGTCCGTGGAGGGAGCCACTTAGGAAGTAGAAGTAGATATGCGGACCAAGTACCCTTATATTTTCTCCACAAACTCAGATTCAGTTTAAGGTATTAATCTTCTTAAGATTTCTCTTTATCATGCTCAGTTTCAGTTGCACATCATGCTCATATCAATCGTGTATTCATGAATCAATTCAGTCATGTATTCCATGCATCAGATATGCATGTTCAGTGTGTAAGCATCATCTATCAGTTTTCTCAGCTTAACTAGTCTCATTCAAGGACGAATGATCCTAAGAGAGAGATATTGTAGTACCCCATATTCCCTAGCATAATTTAAATCTCAGTACATGAGTATTCATATATAAATTTTTGAAATACTTATTATTTATTAGTTTAGAGCTTACTATTCGTAGGAAATTTAGTCAACTTTCCAACGATATAAAGTTCGCCCAAATCCGATACCCGGGCGAAGAGTTAGGGCCATTTTTGTAAAACATTGTACCATTTGGTACACCAATGCGTCGCGGAGGCATGCCAAATGGCAATTGTCTAAAACCAGTGAGCCAATGCGATAAGGCCGCGTTGCAATGAAATTCCAGGTCTCAACCAGTGGGGGACCGCGATTCCACCGCGTTGTGCCAAAGTCCAAAATGGCACTCATCAATTTCTAGTGAGACTCTGCAATCTTGGTGTGTCACGCCAAGGCCAAAAATTGGAATTTCAGCTTTTAATTTTGAGTTTTAAAATTTCTTTAGGGGTATTTGGGTCTTTTTTCACGGCCCTAATTAGCCTAAAACACGAGATTTAACCCCTAAACAACCTAAGCAGTCATCATTTATTCAATTCCTCTCAAAAGTTAAGATGTTTTTCCCAAGAACAAAAACCCTAGCTCTCAAATTCAAGATTAAATCCCAAAAATTCACCACCAATTCTCAAGAATTCGTCAACCCAGGTACGTTAAATGTTCATCCATGGGTTCTTTTCACTCATGGAGTCCAAGTACCCACTTAAATTACAAAATCTATCGTATGTTCAAGATTTATGATATTAAATTGTGATTTTAAATTATGAGTCTCCATGAACTTCCATGAATATTAATTTTATACCATGTTTAAATGAAATTATTGTTGTGGTCAAATTCCCCATGTTTTATTGTTATTCTTCATCGAATTAAATTATAAGCAGGTGTTGATCTTGAAATCATGCTATTATTTCTAATTTAATACTATTCCCATGATTTGCTTAAGTTATGAATACCAAGTGTTTGATAAAATGCCTATAAGAATGGATATTTGATAAAGGCTTACATGTTATGTCCCCTAAGATTAAGTATTATGCTACGATTATTGCTTTTGAGTCTTGGGGGTTTTGAATACCCAAAAACCATAGTTGTTTACTTAATCCCGTCTCAGTATCTTCAGAATAACTTCAGATTATATTATGAGCATTACTAGGTCAGTCAGTTAAACTCAGAATAGTCAATAATCCAGTGTCATTTAGTTAGAAGTAGGATTTATCACCAAGCGGGTGTAGGGATGATGAATTTCCCATTAGATAGGTAGAGTTGTTAGTAGCAGTACCTGTACTCCAGAACTACGCAGCCACCATAGGATATGAGAAGTCACCTATCAATTTAGGCTTGACTATATCGCAGGGGTCACCCGTCAGTTTAGGCTTAACACCATTAGTCCTTCAGGACAATATAGTATACCAATTTAGTGGATCCATATATCCAGCGTTAGTACCCGTGGCACGGTACTAACACCCTTCTAACTGGGTTTACAGGTTGGACCCAGATTAGCTTAGATTAAGGCATATCGGTTAGATAATACCTCCCACAATTTCAGTTACAGTTTCAGTCCAGTTGATATGAGAATAATCATGGAAATAGACTTATGTGGGTGTGCATTGAAAGTAACCAAGTGTATGTTCAAGAGAAGTGTAATTAAAGGCCCAAATACACACCAAAACAGCCCACTCCATACACTAGAGGGGAAGCCCATTCTTGAAGGGCCTTTTTGGTCATTTTAACTTCTATTTGTTTTGTAATATATAAGGAACATGTTAGGGTTTATTCACTTAGTTTTTGAATGTTGAAAATGGTAGAACACACTTGAAACCCTCAAGTTCTTTCTCTTGTGAGGCTTGGCCGAAACTAGGTTACAACATTAGGTTGGAATCTCTTTTGTTGTTTGTTTGCTTGGAACTTGGGGTTCTTGAAGGATTGAGGTCCTCTCTTGTGTCTCATTGAAGAGTGTAGGTGTTCCTAATATCATCATTAAGGGTCTTTGTGTGTCATCTACACTTAGGTTCTTAGTCATTATAGTAGTTTATGTCTCACTATCTATCCCTTTGTCTTTTGTAATCTTGTAACGTTATATCTTGTTGTTGTGGAATCCGAATCTGGCTATTCTTGTTGTCATCTTGTTCATCTTGCTATTGTTGTGTTGTTTGTTGTTTTTGGGTGTCAAGTACACCCTTATTTCTTGTATTCTTGTTATACTTATCGAATCCAAGTGAGGTCCCCTTTTGGTCCACATTTTTTCTTGAATTTGTGGACTGTTTCGGGTATGTTTTGTGCTTTCCCTTGTTTGTCTTGTATCACCAGTAATCAGTTCAGAAACTCAATCTCAATGTTGTTTGACCAAAGCATATAGATATCAGTTATTTTGTACTTCAATTTACATATTTATTCAGTTCATGTTATATGCTTGGTCATATATCTCCAGTATCTACAGATTTTATGTATCTTCAGTATTTACAGTATTTATGCATTCTTAGTAATTACAGACTCCATGTATTCTTAGTATCTATAAATTTTACACACTCTATTCAGTACCTTATGTCATGCCTACTTACTCAGACGATTACTTATCCATGTTCATGAAACCATACATATTAGTGTGCATCGTTTAGCATACCAGTACATTCGAAGTACTGATTGCATGCCTTTTCTTTTGTGCTATGATGTATTATATCATAGGTTCGGACGTCCAGTTCCCGGATCGCGCATAGACTTCTTCGATCCTCAGCAGTAGCAGTGGTGAGTCCTCATATTTTGGGGACAGACTATTTTGCGTTATGTCTTAGATTATCATAGTTAGTTGGAGTTAGTTGGGGCCTGTCCCATCAACTCAAATTTAGTTAGTTTAGAGGCTTTCGGATTTGTCAGTTTGTTACTCAGTTTATCAGTATTTTTATCAGATTCAGATAGTTGTTTTCTTTAGATTGATAATTTAGTATTTGCTTCAGTTGTTAAACCTTATGGATTATCAGTTGTTCTTCTGCGTGTATTATACTATTATTCAGTGCTCACAGCAAGTACCAGCTCATGGGTTAGCTTGTGGTCCCTCGGGACTGTAAGCACTGTGTGACGCCCAGGTATACTCTTGGAGTGTTACATTAATAAAAAAGGGTTATTGAAAAGGTGAAAAGTCATGACTTTTTGATTATTTAATAAAGAAAAATGACTCGTAATTAAATACTAAGGAAATAAATAATAAACACAATTTAAAATCGTAAAAATAATTATTTAATTTTAATAATTAATGTTAATATAAATAGGCAAAAAGTTGTGACTTTTCACCTTTTTTATGTTTTTAAATCTATTTTGTTGATTTAAATAATCAAGAAATCACCAGTTTGAATTAATTATGGGATATGATTATTAAAAAAGAGGTGAACAGTTGTGAATTTTTATCTAACACATTCAAAACAGTTGATGAATTAAATTTCTCATCTGTTGCAACTGATGAATCAACTATTGAAAGAAATTAAAATAGCTCCTCCAACAGATAGCCCATCTGTCGCAACAGATGGATCATCTATTGCAATCAATAAAAATAGTTATTATTAAAAGAAACAGTTATTGAAAAGCTAAGAAGTATTTGATTATTTAATTGAGAAAATTAGCTATTTAATTTTAAGAACTAATTAATATTAAGAAGCTGAAAAGTTATGACTTTTCACAATAATCAAAAAGTAACCAGTTTGATTTAATTAAGTCATGTCTATTCACAGTAATAAAAAAGTCACCAGTTTGAATGTAATTAATAAAATGGAGGTGAAAAATCATAATTTTTTTGCGTAACACATTCAAATTCAATCATCTATAAATAGGTACCCCTTACTCGTTCATTCTACTCCACTTTATTTATTTCTTGCATCTTGTCTTTCATATTACATCTTCAACCACTTATCTTCAAAGAGCAGATTTTTTTCCGTTGAGGTAAGTTTTTATGTGTGTGTGTAAATCTACCTATTGGTAGTATACGTTGTTGACACCTAATTTTGCCCTCCAGAACTAATTTCAATTCTGAGTTTTTTGACTTTTCAATAAAATTACAACAATTATTTTATCGAATAAAGAAACTTTTTAAAAGCATTTATCCAAATAAGTTTGTCATTTTAAGTAGCGATTATATATTATTGTATTCAATTATACGAAATCATATAATTTTGCTACTTAAATACCTATCTTTTATAAAATATCAAATTTTAATCAAGTTTTGTCTTGAAGTAAATTTTTAAATGATTAAAATCTTGATTCAAATGTAATTTACTCTCAAAATATTTTATTTGGATAAAGTATGTGTTCGATTGTATTAAATCAAAAAGCTCAAGATTGAACGAGGTTTTAATTCGTATCGAATTTCAATGGAATTTAGTCAATTTATTTAATTCGGTCATAATTGAAATTAAATTGGCCACAATTGCAATGCAATCGACCAAACAAATGACCAACTTTTAAACTAATCGGGGTTATTTTTTAAAATAACCCCAAATCTTAAAACACAATCAGCAGGCCATTGCATTTAAAAAGCAAACCAACCCAATTTCTTTTCTTATTAAATCCAAACCAACCCCACCGGCCCAATAACATTATCTCCTCCATCAATACATTCCCACTATTTATTTCCTCTTCTCTTTCAAACCAACAACAATAACGCAGCAACCTCAATAATTCTCAACCAAACACGCAAAAATCACAACATCAGCAAACGACAACACCTCTCCACCCGAAACCCATCCAAATCAACCCGATTCCCCTCTTTCTCGATCCAAATCTATCATATACCAAATTTACCCTTTAATTTTCCTTTATCCCACATCATCCAAATCTGAAGGAAGACCCTCAAGGGTCGGCTATAAAAAGAAACTCATGTGGAGTTTTGGTGGGGAGGGTTAGGGATGGGCATATTTTGGTTTAAATCAAAAAAATCAAAAAATCAAATCGAAATTTAATTTTGGTTTCAGTTTTTCAGTTTCTCGGATCGTATTTGGTTTGTAGTTTTAAAATTTTGGTTTTTCAGTTCGGTTTTCGATTTAAAAAAAATCGGTTAAATTAAAAAACCAAAGTTTTATAAACAAATAAATAATATATATATATATATATATATATATTTTATTATATATATATATATATATATATATATATATATATATACACACACACACACTAGACATTGAGTTATTTTTTTAATCTCAATTTATGTGACACAAATATAATTTAGATAATTAATTATTAAAATAATTTTAATTTTTAATTATTGTGATTTATAATACTATTTCTTCTATTTCAATTTAAGTGACACTGATATAATTTCAAAAATTAACTTATGTGGTAGTAATATAATTTCGATAGTCAATCAAATGCTTTATGTTAACATATCGTTTTGTGTCTATTTTATGAAATATTATTAATTTTCTAATGTGATCGTAATAATTAATTAGGAGTGATATAATAAAATCACGATTGAAGCAACGAAGAACTCGTGTCTCAAATGACTTATAGTAACTAATTAGAAGTGATATAATAAAATTACTTTAAAAATACTTGTGAAAAAAGCATAAATAGGCATCATATATGACATCAAGTTAATTTAAAAAATCAAAAATTATTTTATTGTTTTTTGTCAATTTTATATTTTTTATTAAATATTATAATTTTTTAATACTTAAATAACCTATAGTAATTAATTTGGGGCAATATAATTAAATTGCGATTGAAGCAGTTGAAGCAGGCAACACAAGTAGGCATGTCGATTATTTTATATTTTTATTTAATATTATAAATTTTTAAATACTTAAATAACTTATAGTAATTAATTAAGAATAATATAGTAAAATTACAATTGAAGCAGCTGAAGCAAGCAGCATAAGCAGACATGTCAAAAACATACATGCTTATTGACACTTATTATATATTATATAAATATATAATATTTAGTAATTCACATTCACAATTAACATTTAACAACAAATTCGCATACGTCGCATGCTGTTTATGGATTGTTTTAGTAACTCAAATATTTTATGGACTATTTTGATGACTTTGGACTGTTTTATGGACTATTTATGCAAGGTTATATTATATGTAATGATTAATGACGTTATGTATTATGTTAAGCTTATGATTATTTCATTTCGTTTCATCCATATTGAGTTATTTATAGTTATTTATATTTGAAAATGAAAAACAGGTTTGAAAAAATACTTTTTCTAAAAAGACCCATCAATTTTAAATGCTCAGTTATAAAAAAGAGAGGCTAACTACTTTCAAACCGAAATAAAAATTCGAAATAACCGAACCAAATTTGTAAAAACTGAACCAAATCGAATTTATTTCGATTTGGTTATGAATGTCATTTTTTTCAATTTGAAAATCGATAAACCGAACCGATATTAAATAATCAGACCAAACCGACCGAACGCCCACCCCTAGGGAGAGTGGGGGGAAGAAAAAACTTCTTTTGAAGGGGTAAAAAAAAACCTTAGAGCAAAAGGTTGAATTTTTCACAGTCAATTTTTCTTTATTTTTCATTTAATCGAAGGTTTAAGGGTTTCTCACAGTGGTGGCAGATCCCGACGAAGTTCGAGGTCCCGTTTTGCTGCTCAGAAACCGGTCAGTATTCAATTCCTTTTTATTATTTTATCGTCGGCGTCGTGATAGTGGTAGTATGTAGTAATTGTGATTATTGTCTAGCTCTGCTGGGAATTAATTGTTGTTAGAGGCTTTGATGAGCCATAGGATTCTGTGATGAATATGTTGATGTTTTTTGTATAATCATAATCTCGTCATTGAATGTTCTTCGTTACAGCTTAGTTGTTGGTTTTCTGTTAGGCTTCGGTAATCTGCTACTTGACTTGATGTTGTTACCATTCTAAAAATCCCTATTTGAACCTTTTTTTCGTTTGCTAAAACCTGTGTTCTTATTCAGATTGTATTAGTTTTTTTTTTCTCTATTTGAGATGAATAATGTGTTCTGTTGCAATTTTTGTGTCCATGAACGTTCTTCGGAATAAGTAGCTAAATACTCTAGTTTAGAACCGATTGTGTTTGGCATTCAAACAAGTTCATACTGAATCTAGAATTAACAGAAGATTATGACGCGTTAAAGTCAATATAATAAAATAGCCCTGACTCTTAATAACCCCAGGAAATTATGGCTTGAACCCATTTGTTATTTCGATTGTATCACTGGATGGATTGAGTTTTGGAAAATACTTGCTCGTTTGGGAAGTTTCTTTTTTTTCGTTATCATTGAATCTATTTAATTGTCTTCATAATATAGAGAGTTTTTTTTCCCATTATGTCAGATGGCATCAATTAGCTTTTTCTTTTATTTGAGTATAGTTCCCTAGAGTATACTACAATTCTGCTTTCTGTCCATTTTCTTGTGTTGAGATTTCTGTAGTTAAATGAAAAATGTGCAATGGGATTTTCCAACATTACGTTGATTTAGTCTCTGCTATCACTCTTGACTTTTAATCTACTTATGGCTATAAATTTTTCACGGGAGGTGAATTATTCAATTATTGGAATGGTTGCTTCTTTCCTTGAGCTGCTGTATAAATGCTTTACATTTGATACTTCTGTTCAAACTTTTCCTTGCTAAATTTCCCCACCTGGACCCTTTAGCATCTAGTTTAAATGTTAATAGTAATCTGTCATCCCGTCCAATGGATTCGCTTAAAGCGTGGCGAAGAATGATCAATCTATTAAATGAAAGCTTCGCCTAGAAATTTGTCTTACAATATGTTAGCAAATGGTGTAAGATCACCTTATTTCAGAAAGTATGCATGTCTACAAGCGAATCGTCTTTTTTGATTCACTAGTTTAATATACGTGTTTTGCACATGTGTCTCGTGTTAATTAATAAAACAATACACAAAAAATTATTAAAAAATTTTAAAAATGATTTTGACTTTATGATAAATGTTGTATCTATTTAAATGAGACTTTGATCATGCACAAAGCACAAAATCTCTTAACCATTATTAACCAATATAAAGTAATAAAATAATGACTCAAATTTCATGTATAAACCGAAAAGCTAAAAAAAAATCATTTCTTAAAATTGATTTCAAGTTACCTAAGTTACATGATGGAACTCTTTAAAATTAACTATAGAAAAATTATAAATTTGTATTAAAAGTATTCTAAGAAAGACATCTTGAAAAAAAAAAACGGTGAGATAAAAACACGCCATAACATTTATCATCAAAGCCTTTGTTTCTTTAGAAAGCAAATCATGAACTATGTAATCTCACTAGTTTTCGTTCTTACCACTCTTAGATTCTATTTTCCCACTTTCCTTTTCATAGTAGAACACAACTATTAAGCTGAGACAAAAGCTCAATTAATAAGATTTCAAAATAAGCTTCTAAACATAGTATGTCATTAGTTACTTTTTCGGGGCCTTCGCTTATAGAAAGAAATCAACTACGCGGAAGAAATTATTGTTTCAAGTTTAATTAGATTATGCAAATCTTAGATATTCATTCAAAGATTAGAGAATAAATATTATTATTATTATTATTATTATTATTATTATTATTATTATTATTATTATTATTATTATCGCCCCCTCTCTCCTCCCCCTTCACTTTAAGCAAATTTTATTATTAAATAAAAAAAGTAATGAGATAAACCTTGATTTTTTTTTGTTTACTTTATTCGTCAAAAACAATATGCTTGTTTCATCCAATTTTTTTATCTGAAACTTTCAACTGACAAAGAAAACATGAAAAATTCTTAAAAAGGAAGAATCCATTGTCAATTGTTACTTTAATTCAAATTAAAATTATTAACTAAAAGGAAAAAAAAGAAAGAAAGTCAAAAAGGATGATGATAGTGAATGCAAGAAGATGACTAATTAAAACGATAACAAAATAAGAAAAAAACATAAAAGTAGAAGAAGTCGATGTTCTTGTCAAATTTAATCGAAAATATTACTTGAATAGAATTTTTACCTTGATTTTTTGGCTACTTTATTCGAACACAACAATATGCTTGTTTCATCTAATTTTTTGATCTGAAATTTTCAACTGAAAAAGAAAACATGAAAAATTATTAAAATAAAAGAATCCATTGTCAATTGTTGATTATTAAAACTATTAATTAAAAAAAATTCAGAAAAGATGATGATAGTGAATGAAAGAAGATGACTAATTGAAACGATAACAAAATAAGAATAAGAAGAAAACATAAAAGTAGAAGAAGCCAATGTTTCTTGGCAAATTTGATCAAAATATTACTTAAATAGAATTTTAGAATTTTTTTTATTTAAGGTAAATTTTAACTAATTTAAAAGTGTTAAATTCATGATTTCTTACCTTGTTCAAATAAAGATCTTAAATAATTTTAAAAATCTAAATAATGTATAGTATTGATTTCTTTTAAATAATAATCCTAAATCGGTCATAAAAATAAATTTTGGTAAAAAAAAATTAAAAAGAAAGTCCTTAATCCTAAATCTATAAAAACTTATGTACTGCTAATATCCTCCGACTTTTTAACTAACCAAATTTTTTTGTGTGTGCTTTTAACTAACTAATTTGACTTGGCATGGAGTTTAAGAAAATAAAGAAGACTATTGAATCGTGTGGTATTAAATTAAAGATATGTCAAATGTATCAAAATGCCCTTCAATCTTGTGGTCTTAAACATGTCATGGGGAAAGTTAAAATTAAAATGTTGCTAAAAAGGGAAAGGAGTCATTCTTTTTGAAACGGACTAAAAAGAAAAGTAGGTCATTCTTTTTTAAACGGAGGGAGTAATAGTTTTTCAAATAATTCTTACCATATATTTGTTGTTAGTTGTTATTATATATTTTAGGACTTCTTACTTTGTAAAACTTACCATATATATTAGGACTTCTTACTTTAAAATATTATAAATATAATTAAATAATAATTTAAGAAAAAAGTGAAAAGATAATTTTGTCTATTGCAGACTGTTTTAATGAAGGACAAAAAGTTCGAATCACTTTTCTAAGGGTCTTTACACTTTTAATATATTATAAATTATAGATATAGATTTATTCAAATCTTCCTTATTTTGGATTTCTTGATTCGTCTCATGTATCTTGTTTAACATTAGTAGTAGAGTTTCTGCACTTATTTCTGTATTTGGTTTAGCATCAACGATAATTTTTGGGCATTTACTTCATTACATTTTTCTTAGCATCAATGTTTGTTTAACATTAATATTGTTTCTTATACAATGTAACATTAGTAGTAATTCCTTTAATTTGTTTTAGTCTTTATCTACATTTCACATATATTAATTCCCTTTTTCTTTGCTTTGCATGTGAATACATTTGAGTCCTAAATGGACTCTTCCCTTTTTTGCATTATCGGTATGGGTCACTGAGACCCATCCCTCTTGAATCAATTTCGAAGCCCCCAAAAAAAGACAATCACCTTACATATGGGCACAGAAGAAGAGGACGAAAGAGGAAGAAAGGGGTTAAAATATTTGTAGAGGGGTGTGCGGATTTAATAGGTATAATAGATTTAGTAGGTTTCTAGTGAATCTATTTTTATTAGTGCGTGGATATTTAGTTTTAATATCTTTTAATAATTTACTTTTTTCGTAAGATATATTCATTAATTATTTTATCCTGTTGTAATTGCAGAGTTACAAATTATTGTATAATAATTTATCCTATCTGTGCTACAATATATATCTAATTCTAGATTTTCAATGTTATTTATTATCTTGTGTTGTTCTTCTCGTAGTGAGTTTTTTAAATTATATAAACTATCACATGTACTTTTATCTAAATTTTCTAAGGTTTTTTCTATCCATATTAATTTTTCTTTTAGGTCTTTCATTATTTGTCTAATTCGGTTTCTATAATTAATTTCATTATTTAGGTTTTCTTGATTTTCTCTAGTTTTTCTAATATATTCTAACATTTTCTTTTAATCTGAATAATATCCTTCTGGGTAAATTTCTTCGTATAACTGTTCTAGGCAATTTATAGTTTCAATTTCATAGTTTATTACTTTTTCTAATATTATTTTCTTAATATCTATAATTTCTATGTTTTTAAGTATATATAATATTAAAACTTTAAGATAATCTAAATGATCTATTTTTTAAAATTATAATATTTTGTAGTTGTTTGTTTTAGCCTTAGTAGTTTTTGCATATTTTTACTAAGAAATTTTATATCTTTGTTTTCCATGTATTTATCTATATTTATTTTTATCTATTTTTCTAGTAACTGCATTTTTTTTATATCTTTTTCTAAAAATTTTATGTAACTTATCATCGTAAGTACTTATAAGAGTAGTTAGGTAGTTGTGGTGTATATTTATTCTAGTCATGTAATATTTACCAAAAGCTTTTTCTAATATTATTTTTCTTATATCTGCTACTTTTATATTTCTAAGTGCATACAAAATAAGTATCTTGAATTTATCTACCATCATATCAGATATATTATCATTCATTTTCATAAAATTGCTTTTTTCAAAATATTCCCTTCAACCATGTACATAAAATATAGTCATCTTAGCTTACTATATACTAGATTATTCTTAAATAATATGTTCTTCCGTCACTATTAACATGGTAATCCGGATACTTTTTCCCTTAAACAGCGCCTCTACTCTGGTTACTCCCCGCCACGGCTTCTTGCCTCATTGGTTTCACCTTTAGGATGGCATAGTCCTTAGGGATATTTCTCCGTTTCCTCTTTGTTAATAAACTTCTTAACATATTATTCTTCGAATAATTCTACTATAAAGTAACTAATATGAATTTATTTTATCATATCATGATTGTTGGGAATTATGAAATTAGCTATTCATAATCATAAATAGATATACCTGTTCGGGTAGCTTTGTTATTTCTGAGTTTTGTTGTTCCATAGCTTTTTCCATTGGAGTATGTTTATCTAATTAACTGAGTAAAATATTTTTTTGTGGATTGGAGAGAGTAAAAGTGCTTCAACGCATGAAGGCTTGCTTTTTGCAATGCCTTCTGCCTCTATATTTATAGAACGAAAGGCAATCAATCAAACCAACTTTACACGTTTTCTAAAAACTAAAAACTTAAAGCAAAAAAAAAGTCAACATAAATGGCCTATGGCCTATCCTACTTTCACCTACCCTAAAGAAAAGTCCTAAATGTGTAAGAAAAGTAAAAAGTTACATAAATGCTTTACACTATCTTGTCGTAAGAAAATTTATACAATAGGTCCAAATATCTTCCGTTGATTTGTTGTCGTATCTGCTCCATTATTGCTCTGCATCTGCTCCATTATTGCTCTGTATCTGCTCTATTATTGCTTTTTTATTTTATCTTTCCAGCTGGCATTTTATCTTCTTTTATTCTAGATGTACCTCTGGAATAATATTATCTTCTCCATTGCACCTCGAACATTGGTGGTCTGGATATTTATGTCCAATTATTTTACAGTATCTTGTTAGCAGTCCTTCTGAAATAAATACCTTTTTTATTGCTCTCGCGGTAGATTGTTTTTCTGGGTTGAGTAGCGTCATTATCCATTGTCTTACGTCTTCCATATCTGCTTGTCGTAGCTCTTTCGAATTTGAATATATCATTTGATGATCTCTTGAATAGTAGCTCCATATTGGGTTTCCATTAGCATAGTTATTTGCTAGTTCTTGAATGATCGTAGCTAGTCCAATAAGTCTTTTATTTGCATAAAAATCTGGTATCTCGATTCTAGGTATCTCCGGTTGTTGCGAAATATCTTCTGGTATAATCATATCTCTTGTTAGTCCTATCTTTACAACTTGTATAACTGGTTTTATTTCGTCATATAATATCTCTGCTGGTGCAGTATAACACTTTATATAAAATAAATTTCCTTTTGTTATTCTTTTATAGGTAGTGAATATCTTGTATAATTCCTCCATAGCTATTAGCTCTTCTCCGTCGTGGGTATATATGGTATTTAGTAGTCCATAGTCAAAACAGGTTTTAACTAGGCTTGGGTTAGTTTTGGGTAGTGCGATTAATTTATTGTATCCTTGTAGTTTTTGGGTTATATAATTGGTATTTGGTTCTTTGATGTCTGTAGCTCTGGGGTTATGGTTTAGAAAGGTTTGTACTCTGTATATATTTTCTATGTATTTCTGGGCTGTGTAGTTGTATACTTTTTTGTCTTGGTTTAGGCTATCTCGGTATGTGTTAACTTGTGGGGGTATGAATAAATGGTCTTTTTGTGTTTTGGGGGTAAATGGTTTTTCAAATATTTTATTCATATTTGCATTTTGGTATCTTGGCCTATTAACTCCTTTGCTTGTACCTGCAGAAGTAGATTGATAAATGTTATGGGTTTTATGGAGTGTCCCAACGTCTCCTTCTAGCTCTGGATTTTTAATGTCTTCCGATCGACATAGCTCTGCACACTGCTGAGTTAGCTGATTTGTAGCTATAGACTTCAGTTTACCTTCATTAGTCTTTAGCTTTTCTATCTCATTACCCATACTGTCCACTTTCATTGAAAGCGTAGTTAGGGTGTTAAGTATTTTTTCTAGAGTATCTTCCTCTACTATTTCAGTCTGTGTAGCTTTGTCTTGATATGTAATCTGCAATAACATTTTTGTTAGTACTGATCACTTCAATTGTAAATGTGAAATTTAATATATTTAAAACTAGTCTTCGAATCTCTTTTGTTGTAACTGAATTTTGTATTTTCTTTGTTAACCACCAGCGTACCTGTGTATTATCTGTTCGTACAATAAATTTGTTATATACAATATATGGCTCAAATGCTAATAAACATTTATATAATGAACATAATTCTTTCCTATTTATTTCCCATTTTATTTCTGTTTCGTTAAACGTACCTGAGTAATATCTACAATGATGTTCTATTTTTTCTGCTTCATATCGATATTTAAGTACTCCTCCGTAACTATATTCACTTGCATCTGCTTCTACTATATATATGAATTTTTTATTTTCATCTGGAAATTGCAATTTTGGTAATTCCCTACAAAGTAATTTTATTTTTTGAACTTGTTTTTTTATCTTTTTCATCATAATTATATTCTATATCCTTTTTTAATTTTTTCTGCAGTGGTTTTAAGGTTTCTGCTAATTTTGGAATATATTCTCTTACTTGGTTTACTAATCCTAAAAATGATTGTAATTTCTTTTTTGTATCTAATTCTTCTTTTGAATTTATTATTTTTTGTACTATATGTTGTTGCATTTTTACTCCACTTTTATCTATTTGTATTCCTAAAAATTCTATCTGGTTTTTCATAATTTCAGCTTTCTTTTTGCTTAGACTTATTCCTGATTTTTCTATTATATCTGTGAACTGTTCTAATAATTTTAAATGTTCTTCTTTGGTTTTTGTATATAATAATATATCATCTATGTATACTATACAATTAGGTAATTGTTTAAAATAACTATCCATAAAATGTTGATATCTACCTGGTGCATTTTTATATCCAAATGGTAACACGTTCCATTCATAAAATCCTTGTGGTACCGTAAATGCGGTTAATTCTTTAGATTCTTCTTCTAGCTTTAGGTGGTAAAATCCTGATTTACAATCAAATTTGCTAAAATAATTATATCCTTGGATTTGTCTTATTTTTAATATCTTATTTGGTATCGGATAATTATATGTTATAGTTTTTGCATTTAAATTTCTATAGTCAATAACCATCCTACTTTTTCCTCTTTTTTGTTCACTATGTTTATTTACTATAAATGCTGGACTATTATGTTTACTATTACTTTTTTGTATATATTGTTTTTCTAATAATTCATCTATGTGCATTTTAAATTCTTTTAAATCATCAAAATTATATGTTAATGGTTTTTGTGTTATTATGTTATTCTTATCTATTAATTCTATTTTTATAGTAGTTTTGTGTTTTTCCCATCCTTTTAATGGATCTTCACTATATAATTGTTCTAATTTTTTCTGAATTATTTCTATTTTATTTATTGAAAATATAGTTATTTCTGTTTTATTTATCGAGAATACTACTAGTTCTACTGTATCTTCAGTATTTTTTATATTTTCTAACTTTTGTGTAATTTTTTCACTTCCCTTTATCCAATAGTTTTCTTTCTTATTTTATTATTAACTCTTTTTGCTCTTACTTTTTGTTTGCATGGTGTTGTAAACCACCAGTCTGTTTTGGTTATTATATGTGGGTATAATTTATCTAAAAATGGCATTCCTAAAAGTATATCTTTTGATGTTAATTCATAATTATAAATTTCTTCTATTGTTAATATCTTATCCCATACTTGTATTTTTACATTCCTAGCTTTATAAGTAACTAAGCTTCCTTCATTATTAAATCCTTTAACTATTATTGGTGTTTTTAGTTTATCCCATTTGCTTTCTGGTAAGCAATTATATCTACATAAATTAGCTTCTGCTCCTGTATCTATCATAGGCGTATAATATCTACTGTAATATCCTTCTATTACTATCTTCATTAATACATATATTTTCATTTCATGTTAAGGCTCTTTTTAGGAATAACTTTTCTTTGTTATATGTTAAGGTTAATTGTGTATGTTCTATATTATATGGTTTTACTTGTTCTAACCATTTTATTCCTAATATTATATCTGCTTTTTGCATTTCTTCCTTTACTTCGAATTCTATTTTTATTTTTCTAACTCCTAACATTATTTCTTTTTCTACTATATTTTTATTATTTATTAAACTTCTTGGTAGATCTGGGCATATATCATTGTCAGTTTTTATTTCTTCATTTTTTACTAGATATTTTGCTATATGATTTTCTTCTTGTCCTGTATTCAAAAGTATTAAATATTCTTTTTCATTTATTTTTCCCGTTATGTAATATTGGTTTAAATTACTTATTGAATTTGTTTCATAACTTGTTCTTTTTGATGAGCTTGATGATTCTGGTTTTTCATTAGCTATTCTTTTCGTTGTACTTATTCTATCATTTACTATTTCTAAATTTTCTTCTGTATCTATGTCTCTATAGGTATAATCATTATAATCTATTGTTTTCACTATTTGTTCGAATGAGCTTTCTATTTGTATTTTGTTAATCTTATTTTTTCCTGTTATTTTATGTTTTGTTGTTAATACATATAGATTTTTACATCTTGCTGTAAATATTTTACTTCCTGGGGTTAATTCTATTCCTGATATTTTCCAATATAATACTAATGATTTATCTATATTCCTATCTGTTACTGCTACTGAATAATTTGCACTTATTATAAATTTAAATTTTTGGTATATTAGATTTCCTTTTACGGCAGTTATTATGCTTTTTTCTATAGGTTTTATAATTCTATCGTCTGCTAAATATAATTCTATTGGTGTATCTATTCCTTCTCTAAAACATGCTTTTATTAATATCTCTGTACCTCCAAGGTGTACATATTTTATTGGATCTCCTTTACTTTTTATATCATTTATTTCTTTATTAATTATTCTTTTTGTTACCAGTGGTATACTAGCTTTTCCTTTTGCATAGCTGCAGTCTATTACATGTTCTTTTTGACATACTACATAATATTCATCTTTTTTCCTAGTAAAAATATTTTTTATTGTTGGTATTTTAAATATTTTCTCTACACTTAAATCTAATTCTTTTCCTTTTATTTCATCAAATATATTACTGTCAAATATTATCTTTTGTTCCGTTCCTTCATCATTTAAATATTCTTCCTTTGTTATTATTTTTATATCTTCTTCAGTCATTTGATTCATCTATTTCGCTATCTATTTCATTATCTGTTTCGTTTTCTGAAATTTCATATATACTATCTTCACTGTCTAATTCATAATCTATATATTCTATCTGCATATATTCGGTATTATCTATTTTTATTTCTGATATTTGTTTATTTTTTGGGTTTTTAGGTAATTCACAATCTCTAGCTAAATGTCCTAATTTTCCACAATTATAACAAGTACATTCTTTTATAGATTTCTTCTTTCTATATGGTCTTTTATGTTTATAATTTTTTACATAATATTTTTTTCTTGGTTTCTTATATTTATATTTTGATTTTTTATATTTTTTATATTTCTTATGTCTTTTTCTTTTCTTATAATATCTTTCTTCGCATCCAAATTGGGGTGTTATTTTATTTTTGCAACAAGCTAAATTTCTTATTAATGTTTTTTCCATTTTTAATTCTTCTCTATATTTTTCACATAAGTTTCTATACCATTGTTGTAAATATTTTATTCTTGCTCCTAACGTATCTACTATTTTTGCTTCTTCCCAACTTTTTATTATTTTCGAACTAAATGGCTCGGGTAATTTATTAAAATATAACTTTCTTATTTCTTTACTTTCTTCTATACTATATGCTCCTTTGTAATAATATTCTTTAAATGCGCAAGTATATTCATCTATATAACACATATTACAGATTGCTAATTTTAACATTAAATTTCTATTCATATCTCTTTCTTCATTTTGTTCTTCTTCGATTGTTGTCGTACTACCAAATTCATCTTTTATAGCTGTTTCATATTTTTTTAATAATTCTATAGGGGTTAGTTTAGTTGTTGTCGATGATGTTCCTTCTATAGGTTTATTAGTTCTTAATACTTTTTTGCTATTTTCGGTTAGATTTGCAAACCATAGTTTTACTGATCCTATTAGTGTTTTTTCTATATATTCCGGTGCATCTGTTATATTTATATTATTATCTAATAATTGTTTTGTCATATATCCTATCCATAATTGTATTATTTTTTCTGTATCTATTACACAGTCTAGATCTAAAAAGTTATAATTTTTATTTACTATTTGTTTTGGTACCCATTTATCATATTCATTATATTTTTTAAACTTATTCTTATAATATATAGGTTTTCTTATTTCTGTTGTTTTAGGGATTATATTTTCATTTTCTTTTTTATCAAGAGTATTTATTTCTGTGTGGGTGTTTTCTAAGTTTTCCTCATTAATTTTTTGTTCTTCATTGATTTCCAAATTTTTTGTATTTGTTAATATTTCTGTGTATGTTTCACTATCTTCGGACTCATAATTATCTGTTTCTTCAATATCTATATTATTTATTTCTAATTCTTCATTTTTTATTTCTAATTTTTCCTTAAATTGATTTATCTCATTCAGTAATTTCTGTTCTCTATCTTTTTCTTCTTTTTCTTTTTGTCTTTGTTCATACAGTTCCTTTAACATTTGTAATTCTTTTTCTAATTCAGCAATTCTACTATTTTTGGTTTCTTCTATTTTTCGTATTTCTTCCGTAGTTTGTTGTTTTATTTTTTCTATTTCTTTTTTCCTATCTATCTCTTCATTTTCTTTTTCTATTCTTACCATTGCTGTTAATTTATCTTCTAATTTTAATTCTTCTTTTTCTAGCATTAGATATAAATGTTCACCTATTTTCTTATATCTTCGTTCTAGATTAGAAAATACTATTTTTATTTTTGATCCTTCGTAGTTTTCATATATTTTTTCATCTATTATAAATTCTTCTTTATTCATTTTATTGTGAATAGGTCATGTTGATATACATATTCTAAACTATCTATTTGTGATTCTAATTTTGATATTTCATCTTTTTGTGTATCTATTGAATTTTTACTAACTCCGGCAAATATATTATAGTGTAGTCTTTCTATTCTTATTTTTAATTCTTTACGTTTTTCAGAGATAATTTGTTTTAATTCTTTATATCGTTGTATTTTATTCATTTTAAATTATATTTATAATATCTCGGTGGATACCTGAATCTAATTTTATCATAATTAGGTGGTATGTGTTTCATTCTTCTAGATTTTAAATGTGTTATTAATTTTGAATCAATACTAGATATTAATGTAATTAAGTAGGCTAGTTTTTGTGGATTTTCTTTTGTTTTATTTAGACTTATATATTCTGGATAATTACTAATTAAGGATTCTTTAATTTTTCTAAAAGCTTCTCTATTTTTAAATGGTCTTCGCATAATTAATTGAATATTTTTGTAGCTAAATTTTTTAACTTTAAATCTAATTCTAATTCTAACATGTATAATCTAACTCTAATATATATCTCTTCCGTACTGTTAAATTGCTGCGCTCTGATACCATTTGGAGGGGGGTGTGCGGATTTAGTAGATTAAATAGATTTAGTAGGTTTCTAGTGAATCTATTTTTATTAGTGCGTGGATATTTAGTTTTAATATCTTTTAATAATTTACTTTTTTCGTAAGATATATTCATTAATTATTTTATCCTGTTGTAATTGCAGAGTTACAAATTATTGTATAATAATTTATCCTATCTGTGCTACAATATATATCTAATTCTAGATTTTCAATGTTATTTATTATCTTGTGTTGTTCTTCTCGTAGTGAGTTTTTTAAATTATATAAACTATCACATGTACTTTTATCTAAATTTTCTAAGGTTTTTCTATCCATATTAATTTTTCTTTTAGGTCTTTCATTATTTTCCTAATTCGGTTTCTGTAATTAATTTCATTATTTAGATTTTCTTGATTTTCTCTAGTTTGTCTAATATACTCTAACATTTTTTAATCTGAATAATATCCTTCTGGGTAAATTTCTTCGTATAACTGTTCTAGACAATTTGTAGTTTCAATTTCGTAGTCTATTACTTTTTCTAATATTATTTTCTTAATATCTATAATTTCTATGTTTTTAAGTATATATAATATTAAAACTTTAAGATAATCTAAATGATCTATTTTTAAAATTGGTTTTATTATAGTGTTTTGTAGTTGTTTGTTTTAGCCTTAGTAGTTTTTGCATATTTTGAAAAAAGCAATTTTATGAAAATGAATGATAATATATCTGATATGATGGTAGATAAATTCAAGATACTTATTTTGTATGCACTTAGAAATATAAAAGTAGCAGATATAAGAAAAATAATATTAGAAAAAGCTTTTGGTAAATATTACATGACTAGAATAAATTATATACCACAACTACCTAACTACTCTTATAAATACTTACGATGATAAGTTACATAAAATTTTTAGAAAAAGATATAAAAAAAAATGCAGTTACTAGAAAAACAGATAAAAATAAATATAGATAAATACATGGAAAATAAAGATATAAAATTTCTCGTTATTTTTTCTTTATTGATTTATTTATCCATTGTTGCCATTATTTATTTTTTTTTATTTTTTTTATTCAATGACTTATTTATTCATTCATTGGGCCTCGAAGCCAAAGTTGTAAATTTAATACAAGTGGAACGATACTCGAGCTAAAGGTTCAAAAATTAGACTAGCACAGGTTATGGGCCAAGGGCCCAATATTTAGATTAGGACAAGTTTTGTTGATTTGGGCCCAATGGCCTAAATCTTTTACTTTCTCCTCCCTTCCCCCTTTTATGTGCTTATTTGCTTATTAGTTTTGTTTAGACTTAGTTAAAATCTCTACTAAGTCACCTAAATCTATTTTACGCAAGTCTTGGCTAAAAATAAATCACTTTTCAAAAAATTAATTCTTTCAAAGTTAATCAAAAGATATTTTCAAACAATTCGGATAACCGCAAGTTAGCGGACGTTTTAGGTGTCTAACACCTTCCTAAAACGTTAATAGGAATTGCTTACTCAGAATCTTCAAAACTTAAATGATTTTCTGTTTTGGATTGTTTAAAGTATCTTATAAAGGTTTATTAATTCCTTTTCAAAATTAAGTGGTGACTCTCTAAAAAAGTCAAAATTTTTGCAAATCAAAAATGGCGACTCCGCTGGGGATATTTAACTAGGTTCTAACCAAATATTTGACTTCATCTTTTGATTAACTGTTTATGTGTTTATATATTTTGATTTTGCAGTATTTTATTATTACATATCATATTATATTTTTGCATTTATTGATAAACTATTTTGGGGTTTCGTGGATATCCCGACCCCTGTTGTTCAATTTCAAATAGTGTGTTGGAAATACAATAGTTTATTAGCACGTGAGTCATCTGATGGTTGTTCGTATTTCCAAACTCAAGTCGTCTTCTTGGGAACCTGGTTCAAACCCACTCTAGACACCTAGGATAGAGCGAAACCAAAACCTTATTTTAGGCATAAGCCTAGGACGACCTAATACCCGAGAGGGGTATTGAGCCCATTAGAAACTTGTCGTACATCTATTGACCCCGAGTCAATTACAGGTGAATCATATTTATGTGTTGAAGAAATATATGTTTGTTTAATCCAATCCATTATCCTTTGGGGGGTCGGGAGAAGGCTTTCTTTACTTACTTTCGTGTAAGGATGCCTCATCGATTGAGGAAGAAATTGAAGCAAGCCAAGCAAGAAATTGATCGATTTGGACAGTTGCATGGCATCTATAGTAAAATTATACGATAATCGCTTGATCATTAACGGATGTTGCCAATAACGGGAAGTGGACAAAGCTAAGAGGGGGAAGACTGATAGAAGAAGCATTCAGGAATTAGTATTTTTTATCCCCTGCGTGGGACATCATTCTTTTTCTCATGTTATTTCTCTTTCCCTAAATATTGTATCCTTTTTGTACGACTTTTGTAGGCATTTATGTCGTTTATGTATATCTATGAAATTGGGGGATAATGGATTAGCTTTAAAAATGCATATATTTTCTTCAAAATCTGTTAGGCCCAAACCCTTGGCTCAAAAGGGGTCACCCCAGTTAGAATACGTGCTATTATAATATTTATGTGATATAACTGCTTTATGTGTGTTTGTTGGAGGTGAAGACAAATTTATCCGCTACGCTCCCGTGAATCAGTTTGTCTATGGCACCAACAACTCTATATGGTTACTTCTTGTCAAGTATCTTGCATTACTTATCACATATGGAAACTAACACATCGGTCTTTGAGTTATTTTGCTTTACAGATAATAGAAAACTACTCCTTGTTGAAATAAGCTGGCAGAACATCCTTACTTCACTTAGTCAAAAGCGCATAAAATTCTATCCTCTGACCATCATTCAAAAATGACTGGAAACACGAAGAAAATGCGTTGACCATCAGAGATAATGTAATAGCAGAACAGAAAGAGATGATTGCTGAACTCGCGAGAAAATTAGAAATGCTTCAGAAGTAGATAAATCGTACTTGAGATTTGGATAACTTGGCCATCACTATCAACGCTCCCGCTCCAGGAGGACACGAGACTCAACTCTAGATCCTTTCTCTCAGTACGCTTATTCTCGGGGATCAGTCAAATAATATATCATCCATCTCCGCTCCTCCACTTGTCCAAAATACCGATCGAGAAAATAACCCAGATGCTTACCATCCAAAAAATTCGCCTTCAAATCCACAAAATTCATTCCCAAATCCCTAGAACCCGCTTTCAAACCCACAAAACCCTCTTCCAAATCCATAAAATTCTCTCCCAAATCTACAAAATCCATCCCCAAATCCACCAAATCTATCTTCGAACCCACAAAATTCATTTCCAAATCTGTAAAATCCTTCTCAGATACTACCAAACTACTCTCGAATTCTACAAAATTTTCTCAATTTCCTCCCCACCCACCACCCAACTTTCTCTCGTCCTCAAAACCAAGCTCCACTTCCAAATATCCAATCCCAGTACCAAGCTCCATTTCCAAATATCCAATCCCAATACCAAGTTCCACTCCCTAATACCAAGCTCTATTTTCAAATATCCAATCCTAATACCAAGCTCCACTTTCAAATATTTTACCCCAGTACCAAGTTCCACAGCCAAATTATCAGTCTCATGTTTAAGCTACTCTTCCAAATAACCAAATAAATGTTCAAGCACCTCCAAACTATTATCACATACCTCCTCTCACTAATCAAAACCAATATAACCCCCCACGTCTAAACCTCAAAAAGAAACCTCCAAGAAAATTCACTTCATTGGTTGAAAGTCGTACTCATCTCTTTGGAAGATTGATGAAAGCTGGTTATTTATAACCTATTCCACCGAAGCCTACCAATGTCAATTCTCAATTCTTGCAGGTCGATCAAGTCTATGCATATCATTTAGGAGCACCCGGGTATAATACCAAAGATTGCATCAATCTGAAACACAAGATCCAAGACTTGATTGATCAGAAGATCATCACTCTTCAAGCACCGACCCCAAATGTCACCAGTAATACATTGCCTAATCATGGGGGAGACACAATTAGTATGATCAAAATAGTAGGAGAATAGGTATCTAGCAAGACTATTACTGAGGTGGATTTGCAAAATTCCAAAAAGATAGAAGGAGCAAAAAAGATAGAGAAAGTCGTAGCTGCCTTAAGTATCTTGGGTGAGAATTTGGAAGGAATTATTGAGCACATTATAGTCCCAGAAAAAGAATCTAAGTATGGGATAGGATATCAGCCAAGAAAGGAAGATGAGATTAAAGATAAGTCAAAGATGAATCTGTCAAAATCGTCACCACTCATGTACCAATCATGTCTTACGCGTGAGATGTCAAAAGATGATGGTCTTGGGGATGGGATATGCAATGATATACCAGAGGATTTCCCAAAGTCTGATGGGGTGAGGAAAGTTGCACCAGGCGAGGCTTCGCAAAACTAGACCTCTACTTCGGTCATAATCTATCGCCCGTCATAGTAGAAAGGGTAATTACTAGTAGTTTTAAAAATCACTGATGATCCGGAGGAGGCTTCGTGATCCACCCTTTTATGTCTCAAATTTACGTTTTGTGTTTTACAATTTTCAAAAAAACATGGGCCCGCATTTGCGCGGGTCATGAACCATAGTTTTTATTTATTTTCCAAAAAGGTCTCCCTTTATTTCAGAGGTTATTTTACATGGTTTATTTTGGTAGCAATAATTTAAAAACTTGCAAATGTCATGTCATGAAAAGGGTTAGACGAACAAAGCAAAGAGAATGATGATGAACGGAAAAAGGTGATGAGGAGTAGTTAGTGAAAGATATAAAGGAATTTGAAAATAGAAAGACTCCCAGCCTGGAGGAGCTCCAATCCTATCTAAGAAGGATGATTAAGAGTGGACCAAACTAATTAATTCTGATGCGGTGAAGAGATACTATAGTTAAAGGATGTTTTAGTTTTTTTTCCTTAGTTTATCTGTAATCGCCTTTATGGTGGTATTTGATTTATGATGTATAATTGCCTAGAATCCCTTTCCTTTTATGTACAAAATATGTTTGACCTGAATTCCCAAGAAAGGGATACGTAGGCGGCCTATTTTGGCTTCGATCAACCCCTTAGGAAAATTTATCCTTTCCTTCCATGTATGAACTACGTGATGACCTGAATTCCCAGAAAGAGGGATACGTAGGCGGCCTATGTCAGCTTCGGTCAACCTATTAGATTTTTCCATATATCCTTAGCGTAGTCTTGAACTACGTTTGACCTGATTCCTGCTTCAACGGGATACGTAGGTGCCCCAACAGTTCAGTCATATTAACCCCAGGAAATGAAAATTAGGGTAGAATTTTTGAGAAGGAATCTCAAAAATTCACAAAAGAAAGATCATCATCCAACAAAGAAAATGAAGACCAACAAAGACTTTGGATCTTTTTGAGTTGATATCATTGTAAACAACTTTAAACTAGGGAAGAAATTTTGAGGAAGGCCTCAAAATTTCCACTAAATATTGGAATATATTTCAAATTCCCTAGCACTAGAGGGAAAAGTCAAACTTTAGAATTCACTGGCTGCGACAAAGTCTAGGTAGATTAGATCTTCGGCTATGACAGAAATTTTGATAAGAACCCTCCAACAATAAGGGTGAGTTTTGAAAATCCTCTGTTGGATATAATCAAAACCAAGATGAAGATGTTTATTGAGCTAGTACATGACATGACTGGCAGAGATTTTCTAAAGCGTTTTAGAAACTTTCGAAACTATTTTCTAAAATTAAGACTACTTGCAAAAATCTATACAAATCTTTAACTTAGTGATTGCCTAGACGTCTATTGAAGCAAGAAGCCAGGGTGGAGGTACCAACATGACAGAGTACCCGAAAGATAGCGAAGAGCAAACCAAGGATCGATAAAGGTCAACACAGAGTAGTTTCACTCAAACTAATCATTTAGCTGTGGATGCAAGGATCAATACACAAAATGAGAGTCTTTTTCAAAAATCCCTAAGCAAGTTAGGACAACACCAGGGCATTAATGCTCAAGAACGGTATTTTTGGGTGGCCCCAAAAATGGGTTTAATACCCATTTATCGAGGACCTTTTGAATTGTCTATCTCATTTCTTGAGATCATGAAGGACAAACAAAGGCGTCTTATCCTCTTTACGAATATTGTATTTAGAAGTTTTCTAAAATTAGTCGCTTGCAAAAGAGACTTTGTGTCTACTAAATATTTACCTTGAGCGTAGGTACATTCAAGGAAGTTGGCACAATAAATATAAGAATCAAAGGAGCACTCAATAGGAGGAAGGACAGAAAGTCATCCTCAAAATTCACCTTGAAACGAAGCAACGGTATTTGAGTAATCCCCAAACAAGAGTTTTGCCTCATGTGCTTGCATCCGGTGGATTTTCTATTTAATCATTTCTTCAAAAATAGAAGATTAATAGTAGAATAAGTCATTTAAATTATGATACTCAATATTTGTCATTAAACTATCATAAAGCTTGACTTTGGTCGCCAGTGAGAGCGACATTGTGTCTAATAACTGTCTGCCTTAAGTACAGACACATGTAGAAAACAAAACGTAGACAAAGGAATTCAGGTGAAGCTGTTTTCAAATCACCAAAAAAACCATTTCATAACATTGCCAAGAGGGTTATTCATGCCATTGCCAAGAGGGCCATTTCATTTCATTTCCAAGAAGACCATTCATGCCATTGCCGAGAGGGTCATGTCATATCATCGCTGAGAGGGCCATTTCATATCATCGCCAAGAGGGTAATTTAATATCTGTTGACACATGAGACATAAACGCTAGCATCGAGGATATCATCAACATTCAATATCTGTTGACACATGAGACATAAATGCTGGCGTTGTGGATATCATCTCCGTTCAATATCTATTGACACGTAAGACATAAATGCTGACGTCGAGGATATATCAGCATTCAATATCTGTTGACATGTGAAACACAAACACTGGCATCTAGGATATCTCATTATTTTATGAATCATTATCTGAATGCATCAAGAGCACACGGTTTGAAGGGACGACTTTAAGTCGCTACCCAAAGATGGGTGATATATAAGATTTCCTAGAAATTGACAATTTAAGGGTCAACTATAAGTCATATTATTTGAAATATGATAGTGTGAAATATTACCTATGAATTGACAGCTCATAGGTCATCCATAAGCCGTAACAACATCCTAACCGGATAGTGTGCAAGGTCACCCAAAAATCGATAGTTCGAAAGTTATCCATAAGTCACAACTAAATCCTTACCGGAGAATATGCAAGATTATCAAATTGATAATTCCTAAGGGTTATCTAATAAGCCACGTCATATCCAAGATCGATTATGTGTAGGATTACCCAAAGACTAGCAATTTAAGACATATCTGTAATTCATATTATATCCAAGGTCGGATGATGTGCAAAAATATTGGAGAGCTAACGATTGGAGGGATATTTGTAAGTTATCTCTTATCCAAGGATGGATAATGTGCAGGATGACCTAAAGACTATCAATTCAAAGGATATCTGTAAGTTGCCTTATATCCAACATCAAATAATGCGCGAGATTATCCAAAGATTAACAATTCAAAGGAAATCTATAAGTCGTATCAATACAAAGGGTGTGCAAGACTTACCCGATATCATATGCAAAGAATCATTGGAAATAATTGGGGAGGTTATCACACAACAAGCATTATAGGTGACCAAAGAGGTTGCCACATCGGCATAAGATTACATGGTTGTAGGGACCGTTCTACATAAAGTGTTGTCATTGTCTAAAAGGGGCCATCCAACTTTAAAGACACATTCACTCGATAAATGAGATAATTATGCAGCAATCAATAGGGTTATTGCATCTGTTTTTGCAAGTTATTTCCTTCCAAATGGGTACATAAAAGGATGACTTCACTTTTCAGGCGACAACTTACGTGGAGATATAGGAAAGACTATATACCTCTTTTGTGAATTGTGTTTAGCACTAACACTTCTGTTTGAAACATTGTTGAGATCATCCGAGAGGGTGAAAATCTCAAATAAAAACCACAGGTATGGACAACTCCAGATAGGACGCAGCATAACGTGGAACTCTTTCTTAGTAGTAAAATGGGACATAGTCTAAAGAGGGACGTCAAACTCTTTGGACGTGAGCTAAAGGATGATCGCCACCACCATCCAACCATACCCATATTAGAAGGCATATGGGTATTTTGAGATGTTCTGGTTTTATCTTCACCTTTGGAATATTTCTAAACTCAAGCCGAGGGTAAACTTCTTTTTCTTTCAAATTCGAGTGACAGGACGCCTAGGGTTCTTGGAAATTATGTCCGGGTAAGTTCTTGCCTATGGATGTGAAGAATCCTACATTCATGGTAAAGAGGTTACAAGCCTATTTTTCATAACTCAAACAACTTTTCACTCATCCTAAGCCAAAGATCGTCTGAAATAAAAGACTATCATTTCTACCGATTGAGTCGAACTACATGCTGTCTGATTCCCTGAGTCTCAGAGATATGTAGGCTGGGCTCTATGTATAAAAATCGACTGCATACCAATATCCCCCTAAATTTCTTTATTCTCTAACTTTTCGATTTTATCAAAAACTCCAAAATCGAGATAGCTTGTGAACTTTTAAAAATCATGCTTTAAATTAAGCTTTATGAATTACAAGTGGCCTGAATTCTCATGAAACCTCAGATTTATGGGAAACCTGATACAAAGGTCCGACCATAACTCTATGAAACTCGTGTGAAAGTCGACCTCTTTCAGATTCAAATTTTGTGGTCGGACAAAATTAGGAACGTCAACCTCCCTTTGCCTAGGATTACTTGCATCCATCCTACCCAAAGGAGAAGGAATTTGTTGACACCTAATTTTTGCTACAACATTTATTTTATCGAATAAAGAAACTGATTAAAAGCATTTATCTGGGTAACTTTGTCATTTTAAGTAGCGATTATATATTATCGTATTCAATTATACGAAATTATATAATTTTGTTACTTAAATACCTATCTTTTATAAAATGTCAAATTTTAATCAAGGTTTGTCTTGAAGTAAATTTTTAAATTATTAAAATCTTGATTTAAATGTAATTTACTCTCAAAATATTTTATTTGGATAAAGTATGTGTTCAATTTTATTAAATCAAAAAGCTCGAGATTGAACAAGGTTTTAATTTGCATCGAATTTCAATGGAATTTAGTCAATTTATTTATTTCGGTCATAATTGGAACTAAATTGGCCACAATTGCAACGCAATTGACCAATTGGTTTTTAATTTGGTCGAAAATTAAATAAATTGACTAATTTTTAAACTATTTGGGGTTTGTTCGCAACAAATTTTTGTTTATGCGGAAAATTAACTACAATAAAAAATATAAATAAAAGAAAATAATAATTTTACTAAGATGAAACTTGTGAGTACAATTCCGTTATTCTCTCGATTCTTCTTTCCTAAGTTTTTCCGTGATTCGAGGGCCTTCGCAGCATGATTCTCAAATGTAGGATGATTTGAGCCTCCTAGAAGTGTGTTTGGATCACCAGGAATTGTCTGACAGCACTTCATCTTGTCGAGTTGACCTTCGGATAGAACTCCGTTAGTCGATTCATTGAAGAGTTGTGTAGTCAATGCAGAAGCTTCCTCCAATGCTTGCCGAATGACCTTTAGCATGTCATGTTACCCCTATTTATAGTTGTAGGTGGTAGGCCTAGTTTCTTGTGATTGGCCGAAACATGTCACTTTGACACTTGGCGACTTTTGACTGGTTCTTGAATTTGAATGAGATTTCCACATCATTTATACATGTGGCGGCATCTCATTGGTCTTGGATTTGACTGGGATGCCACATCACTTGATGAGTTTGGGCTTCCAAGTATAATGGACCTTGAAGTCCTTGATGAGGAATAAAATGGGCTTATTATTCTTATAGCGAAAAATGATTTTAGACCCATTAAAATATGGATCAAATCCAAATTTTGTATGAATTTGATCCAATAAATTTTATGTGTCTACAGATGCCCCCTACTTCAAGGCTCGTCAAGGTGTTTGATTTGTCGAACCTGTTAGAGACGAGATTTGAAGTATTTTTGAAGCCCCCCCTTTTTTTTGCGTCTTGAGCATTTTTTCAAAATCTGACTCCTCAAAGTCTTGATTATTCGGGTAGAATAACGTGAATCCAGTGTAAATTCTGTTTAAGACTAAATATATCCAAATCATGTAGGATTCGACTATTAGTGCTATATTGAATCCTAATAGGATTGATTAATGATGTTATCCCACTTCAAAAAGGATTAGGAATTTGACTTATTATGGATACTTAAACATCCCAGTCCTTGTAGAAGACAACTTTGTTCGAAAGATCCCTTTTTGATATCAAATTAGCGCCTTTCAGAGTCTATAAAAGGACATCAATACCCCCTTTAATTATTGTAATTCAGCCTGAGCAGAAATTTGACTCACGTTTTTTCCTCTTTTGAGCTTTCAACACTTTGGTGCATCTGTGGAAGAAGCTTCATAACTCATCGTGGAGGTGTCTGAATCACGAACGGCTTGTAGTGTTGGAAGTTAGACTCTCAAGACTACGTTCTATGTGAAAACCACGCTCTTCTTATCACCAGATCTGTCCAGGTATCATTTCAAAGTCAGACCTTCAGTTTTGTTTCGTCACTGTTTACTTGTTTTGTGCAGTCTCATGAAAACTCTCATATCTTGACTTAGGAACATCAAAATCAGGAGACATTTTTTGCGTTGGAAACTAAAATTGTAGATCTACGTCTCACGCAGAAACCATAATCAGATTGAATCCAAATCGTCCCAGATATTGCTCCAAATACAGACTTCGAATCCTGGTTTGGTTTTTATTTTAGCTTTGCGCAGCGTCACGAGAAATTTCATATCTCAACGCAGAAGTGTCAAAATCAGGTGTCATTTTTTGAATTGAAAATTAAATTCACAGAGATACGTATCACGCAGAAAACACAACCATATTGCATCCGAATCGTTCCATATATTGCTCTGAAAACAGCATTCTGATCCTGGTTCGCTTGTTATTTCAGCTTTGCGCAGCGTCACGAGAAATTTCATATCTCGATGTGGAAGTATCAGAATTAGGTTCTGTTTTTTGCATTGAAAATTAGACTCACAGATCTACATTTCACATTAAAACCACCATCATTGAACTTCTGTATTTCTTCAGGTTCATTTTCGAAGTTGTAGCCTAAATCTTGTGATACTCTACTTCTCGTCAGATTTGGATACTTCATGAATTTCTTCTTCTACTTAAAGTTTTGGGATGCATAAATTTTGTAATTTGGTGAAGGCTAGACTAGAGCAATATTCAAAGTACCACAAGTTATTTTACTAGTCGAGAAGACTTCATTGCTTAGAGATAATGAAGAATCCTTTTGTTTTTGCTTTACAGATGACATCTTCAAAGGACTCCAAATATGCATTCAGGCTTCATACCTTTCTTTATTTTGCTCTTTTACTATTTTTTTTTGTAGAGCCGTTCACAGTTTAGACTCATGTGGGTCAGGAGTAATTTGACTTACAATTTAAGATCGTGCATCAATGAGTAGTTTGATTTGCAGTTTAGGCTCGTGCATTGAGGAGCATCTTGACTTGCAATTTAGGCTCATGCATCGAGGAGCATCTTGACTTGTAGTTTAGGCTCGTGCATTGAGGAGCATCTTGACTTTTAGGCTCGTGCATCGAGGAGCAGCTTAACTTGCAGTTTAGGCTCGTGCTTAAGGAGCAGCTTGACTTGCTGTTTAGGCTCGTGCATCAAGGAGAAGCTTGACTTGCGGTTTAGGATTGTGCATCGAGGAGTAGCTTGACTTGCAGTTTAGGCTCATGTATCAAGGAGCAACTTGACTTGCAGTTTAGACTCGTGCATTAAGGAGCATCTTGACTTGCAATTTAGACTCGTACATCGAGGAGAATCTTGACTTGCAATTTAGGCTCGTGTATCGAGGAGTAGCTTGACTTGCAGTTTAGGCTCATGCATCGAGGAGCAACTTGGCTTACAATTTAGGCTCGTGCATCAAGGAGCTGCTTGACTTGCAGTTTAGGATCATGCATCGAGGAGTAGCTTGACTAGTAGTTTAGGCTTGTGCATCGAGGAGCATCTTGACTTGCAGTTTAGGCTCATGCATCAAGAAGCATCATGCAGTTTAGGCTCGTGCATCGAGAAGAATCATGCAGTTTATGCTCGTGCCTTAAGGAGCGTCTTGGGGAAGAATTCTTGTAATGTAACATTCCTCCCAACCCTTTGCAATGAAGTATTATTGGACTTTAATTTGATATTTACTGCCCTCATCGGTTGAAGCAGATATGCATTTGATCTGGGGTCGTCTTTTGAAAGCTGGAGTTTAGAAGCCCTTTGACATTTTTTTCTTTTGCGAGCGATCAATGTCCAAGTACCACCCTTATTGCTATTGGAGAAGTCGTTTTACATTGATTTGCTTGTTGTTTTGTTCAAGGCTGGAACCCCAATCGGGTCAAACCTTCCAAATTGTAGCATGATGATTTCTTCACCTTTTGATGATGCCACAGAGCGCATGAGTTGTAAAACTTTTGAAATTGAATCTTTTTTATGGTCCAGTTCGGCGCTGACATGGTTTTCATCAATTGTATCTCCATCATCGATGATGAACTTTTTCTCTTGCAATAATGTCATGATATTTTCCTTCAGGATGAAGCATTTTGTGGTGTGATGACCAACAATGCGGTGAAATTTGCAGTATTTAGGATCGTCGATTTTGTTTGATTCTTTGGGTCGCTTTGACTTAGGGAGTTCAATGACTTCTTTAGCTAGCAACTCGTCTAGAATTTTAGGAACATCAGAGTCAGAAAAAGGATATACCCTTGCTTGTAACTCTTTCAAAGTTGGTTGATTTTCCACTTCTTGCATTTGTTGCTTTGGAGTTTTCTCTTTCAGTTTTTGTCTTGTGGAGGCCTTCTTAGAACTCACAATCGTCACCATAGATTCCCCAATTTGGTCCTCTGATGAGTCGTTGAATTTCGTGACTTCTTTTCTAGGATCAAAAATAGGTGACGCCATTCTATGAGTTGTAATGCTTAACTCCATGTCATGAGCGTGCATAGATAATTCTTCAAAAGTTCAAGGCTTAATTCCTTGGAGGATATACACAAGGCCCCAATGCATCCCTTGAATGCAAACTTCAACCGCGGAAGTTTCAGAAAGTTGATCTTTGCAATCAAAGCTCAATTTTCGCCAACGATTTATGTAGTCCACTACAGGCTCATTTTTACTTTGTCTTGTGTTTGTCAACTCCATCATGTTGACAGTATGACGGGTGCTGTAGAAATGATTTAGGAACTGACTTTCTAGTTGCTCCCAACAATTAATTGATTCAGACTCCAAGTCCGTGTACCAATCAAAAGCGTTGTCTTTTAAAGAATGAACAAACTTCTTGACAAGAAGATCACCATGCGTACCAGCACTGCTACAAGTATCAACAAAATGAGCGATATAATGCCTTGGATTTCCCTTTCCATCAAATTGTTGAAACTTTGGCAGTTGATATCCAATTGGCATTGGTAAGCCCTCGATTCGCTTAGAATACGGCTTTGAGTATCCTACGAAACTTTGTGATGCCCCGCCATATTATGCCTTGATGGTATTTGCAATCATATCTTGTAGTTTTTGAACAGTTAAAGTAGCAACCGAAGTAGACTGCTTCTCTTTTTTAGTCTTGCTAGGTGACTCATCGACATCCTTATTTTGCAGAGTAAAGCCGGGTGGATAAGCAGGGTCGTGGATCGATTCTCCAGGGGCGAAGGACTCCAACTTATTCATCAGTTGAGCAATTTGAAGATCTTTATCCTCAATGAATTTCTTCAAAACTTCAATGGTTTGTTCCATTATTACAAACTTCCCATCCATATTAGTTGCGTCGGCCATCAAGGCATTGACCTTTGTTAAAGTTAGTGAATCAGTAGAATCTTCAGATTCACTAAAATTAACTCCAGTTTTAGAGGATTCATCACATAACAAGGATGTCAAATTGCCCCCAGGGGCTGTAGCTTCAACCGTCATATCAGATTTGTTCTTTTTTCCCTTCTCCAAAGAAGTGAAGTATTCAGACCCGTCCCAACCACTAGTCTTAAATTTGTGCCGAGTGAGGGGACCAACAAGGCTGAGCTCATCAGATGTGGCAGTAGCAGAGTTCTTGCATGAGACATCTTTTATAGTTTTGACATCCATAGCAGTAGTTGAATTTGATTTGCAGGAAGAAGAGATGGAGAGCAGAACTGGTCCCACTGGGCGTGCCAAAATTTGTTCGCAACAAATTTTCGTTTATGCGGAAAATTAACTACAATAAAAAATATAAATAAAAGAAAATAATAATTTTATTAAGATGAAACTTGTGAGTACAATTCTTTTATTCTCTCGATTCTTCTCTTCTAAGTTTTTTCGTGATTCGAGGGCCTTCACAGCATGATTCTCAAATGTATGATGATTTGAGCCTCCTAGAAATACGTTTGGATCTCTAGGAACTGTCTAACAACACATTGTCTTGTCGAGTTGACCTTCGGACAGAACTCCGTTAGTCGATTCGTTGAAGAGCTGTGTAGTCAATGCAGAAGCTTCCTCCAATGCTTGCCGAATGGCCTTTAGCATGTCATGTTACCCCCTATTTATAGTTGTAGGCGGTAGGCTAGTTGCTTGTGATTGGCCGAAACATGTCACTTTGACACTGGCGACTTTTGACTGGTTCTTGAATTTGAATGAGATTTTCACATCATTTATACATGTGGTGGCGTCTCATTAGTCTTGGATTTAACTGGGTTGCCACGTCACTTGATGATTTTGGGCTTCCAAGTGTAATGGACCTTGAAGTCCATGATGAGGAATAAGATGGGCTTATTATTCCTATAGCCCAAAATAATTTTAGACCCAATAAAATATGGATCAAATCTAAATTTTGTATGAATTTGACCCAATAAATTTTACGTGTCTACAGGGTTATTTCTTAAAATAACCTCAAATCTTAAAACACAATTAGCAGCCCATTGCATTTAAAAAGCAAACCAACCCAATTTGTTTTCTTATTAAATCCAAACCAACCCCACCGACCCAATAACATTATCTCCTCCATCAACAGGACTAAACCAATATGCCAAGGTGGCCTCTCAATGTTTAATATTTGTTATTCTTAGGTGGATTTGTAAGAATTTGTACTGAGGTGTACAAATTTTATTGGTTTTGAAAGAATTCCCATTTTTGCCATTCCTATTGACCGAAATCAAATTTCAAATTCTTCAAAAAATCCAAAACCAATACTAGTTTGAAGGGGAAAATCGGTTACCATCAAAAAGGGTTGAAAATATCCACCTTGCAAATACCAAACTTACCCTTTAATTTCCCTTTATCCCATAGCGTCCAAATCTACAGGAAGACCCTCAAGGGTCGGCTATAAAAAGAAGCTCACTGTGGGGGGAGAAAAAATTTCTCTTGAAGGGTAAATAGAACTTTGAGCAAAAGGTCGAATTTTTCACAGTTGTTTTTTCTTTCTTTTACATTTAATCGAAGGTTTAAGGGTTTCTCCCAGTGGTGGCGGATCCCGACAAAGTTCGAGGTCCCATTTTGCTGCCCAGAAGCCGGTCACTATTTGATTCCTTTTTATTATTTTACCGTCGGCGTCGTGATAGTGATAGTATGTAGTAATTGTGATTATTGTCTAGCTCTGCTGGGAATTGATTGTTGTAAGAGGCTTTGATGAGCCATAGGATTCTGTGATGAATATGTTGATGTTTTTTTGGATAATGATAATCTCGTCGTTGAATGTTCTTCGTTGTAGCTTAGTTGTTGGTTTTCTGTTAGGCTTCGGTGATCTGCTATTGACTTGATGTTGATACCATTCTAAGAATCCCTATTTGAACCTCTTTTTCATTTGCTAAAAATACTTGCTCGTTTGGAAAGTTTCTTTTTTGTCGTTATCATTGAATCTATTTAATTGTTTCATGATATAGAGAGTTTTTTCTTTGCCATTATGTCAGATGGCATCAATTAGATTTTTCTTTTATTTGAGTATAGTTCCCTAGAGTGTACTGCGATTCTTCTTTCTATCCATTTTCTTGTGTTGAGATTTCTGTAGTTAAATGGAAAATGTGCAAAGGAATTTTCCAACATTACGTTGATTTAGTCTGTGCTATCACTCTTGACTTTTAATCTACTTATGGCTATAAATTTTCCACGGGAGGTGAATTATTTAATTATTGGAATGGTTGCTTCTTTCCTTGAGTTGCCGTCTAAATGTTTTGCTTTTGATACTTCTGTTCAAACTTTTCCTTGCTAAATTTCCCACCTGGATCCTTTAGCATCTAGCTTAAATGTTAATAGTAATCTGTCATCCCGTCCAACGAATTTGCTTAAAGCGTGGCGAAGAATGATCAATCTGTTAAACGAAAGCTTTGCCTAGAAATTTGTCTTACAATATGTTAGCAAATGATGTAAGATCATCTTATTTCAAAAAGTATGCATGCCTACAAGGGAATCATCTTTTTTTATTTATTTATTCAAATCTTCCTTATTTTGGATTTCTTGATTCGTCTCATGTATCTTGTTTAACATTAATAGTAGTGTTTCTGCACTTATTTCTGTATTTGATTTAGCATCAACAATAATTTTTGTGCATTACTTTGTTACATTTTTCTTAGCATCAATGTTTGCTTAACATTAATATTGTTTCTTATACAATGTAACATTAGTGGTAATTCCTTTAATTTGTTTTAGTCTTTATCTACATTTCACATATATTAATTCCCTTTTACTTTGCTTTGCATGTGGATACATTTGAGTCCTAAATGGACTCTTCCCTTTTGTTCATTATCGGTATGGGTCATTGAGGCCTATCCTTCTTGAATCAATTTTGAAGCCCCCCAAAAAAGACAATCACCTTACATATGGGCACAGAAGAAGAGGATGAATGAGGTAGAAAAGGGTTAAAATTCATCTTTGAAGCGGCAAAGGGGACTTGAAAGTCTCGTTATTTCTTCTTTATTGATTTATTTATCTGTTGTTGCCATTATTTATTTATTTTTATTTTTGTTTATTCAGTGACTTATTTATTCATTTATTTGGGCCTCGAAGCTAAAGTTGTAAATTTAATACAGGTAGAACGAGACTCGAGCTAAAGATTCAAAAATTAGACTTGGACAGGTTATGGGCCAAGGGCCTAATATCTAGATTAGGACAGGTTTTGTTGATTTGGACCCAATGACCTAAATCTTTTACTTTCTCCTCTCTTCCTACTTTTATGTGTTTATTTTGCTTATTAGTTTTGTTTAGACTTAGTTAAAATCCCTACTAAGTCGCTTAAATCTATTTTATGCAAGTCTTGGCTAAAAATCGATCACTTTTCAACAAATTAATCTTTTTAAAGTTAATCAAAAGATGTTTTCAAACAGTTCGGATAATCGCAAGTTAGCGGACGTTTTAGGTGCCTAACACCTTTCTAAAACGTTAATAGAAATAGCTTACTCAGAATCTTTAAAACTTAAATGATTTTCTATTTTGGATCGTTTAAACTATCTTATAAAGGTTTCTTAATCCCTTTTTAAAATTAAGTGGTGACTCTCTTAAAAATTCAAAATTTTCGCAAAACATATGTTGTATTACATTCAGACTCTTTTCTTTACTTTTGTGTTTATGTTTTTTATCAATTCATGCGTGTTTTAGATATGATTGATCCTGTTTGGGACATTGCTATTCTGTGCGGCACGTGGGAGAACTTTAGAGGTAGGTTAATGATCTCCAATGGAAGTTGGGCATCGTGAGAGCAAAGATGCTCCGAGATATTTGCTAGCTGAGGAGGACCTTGCTGCTGTCGGTTGACGATTGACCGGTAGACAATAATAATAATAATAATAATAATTAGGTTATATTTTTTCTTTTAGCGTATGTATTTTTTAATTTATATCTGATCTACCTACCTAATATATTTTATTTTTGTTTAATGAAAAAATTTATGTTTGGTCGACTTTGACTTTTTAATTTAATTTTCATTCTATCTATTTCTTCTTCTCAAATATATCGATGGTTAGAGGTAAGGATTGAGTGTTTGACACAATTTTTAATCCAATAGCAAGAGTTTTGAGTTTTTTCAACAGACAGACCATCTGTTAAAATAGATTGTTAATCTGTTGGAAGAACACAAACCAGTGGCAAGAACTGTATTGTGTTGTTCCAACAGATTACCCATCTGTTGCAACAGATTGGTCATCTCTTGGAGGAACACATTCCAGTTTGATGAACTACATTGTGTTCTTCCAGCAAATGTCCATCTGTTGCAACAGATGAGTAATCTGCTGAAAATAGTTTTGTAGTCTGTTGTATTTAGTTCCTGTTTTACCTATTTTTATTGATGAAAAATTTAATAAAAAGATATTTTATGTAATAAATAATAACATTTACATTCACAACAATGATTTAAGAATACCAAGTCCATAACAAACAACAACACAAGGTTTACTATTACAACTATCATGGTGCATCACGATCCGGGCATATATTTCTTTTGTGGCCAGTGTTATTACCTACGAAGCACTTATTATTTATTGATTAAAATGATTCTCCGATTCCACGTCTCCTCTTATATCTCTTTCTTCCCGATTTGATAGTGCTTTGGTCAATATATGGAGGAGGTATAAATCTCTCTAAAATCTCTACAGGAACAAACCAAGATTCTTCAGGAGGCATCAATTAATATTCTCACTGCATGCCATTATATATCTTTCCAACGAATAATATGAAGACGAGTACTCATAAGTTTGAGTTCTATATTTTGCACCGTATTGGGCTCGTAGTGTTGTCATAGTATGTGGATAGGGTATTTTGTCTAAGTAAAAAAATTTACATGTACAAGATCTTGTTTGAAGATCGAACGTGGAAACATCACCATGACCGTCGATACTAAACTTTTAATTTGCTATTTGGTGAGAAAATAACCTATTCCCCAAATTGATGTTCATTGATATTTGTTTTTCTGCTTCTAAAACAAATCTGTTTATTGTGTCCGTGAACTTAATACGCCTTTCATGAAATAATTCGGCATACCTCTTGTTTATTTCCTTAAACATCGTCATGATGAGAAGTTCTCTTTCATGCCAAGCATTGAATTTAATGATTCAGCTATGTTTGACGTCATAATATTATACCTATATAAAAAAAATCACTTAGTATGCCATCATACACTAAGTATTACAAAGTTGTAACTCAAACAAGACATTAAATTCATAAGAATGTACCTATTTGTAGGACAAAATACCCGACTCTATCTCTCAAAACTGACATGTTCTAGATGTTGTGCTGCCTTGGGATGCATATCCCTTATTTGATTGAAATATTCAAAAAACTCAACTCTATTATATGGTTTAGCTACTTTATAAAAAATACTCACGTCCCTTTTATTATGAAAGTAGTTTTGAATATTTTCTCCAAGATGACTCATGCAACAACCAAAGTGAGCTAACGTGAATAAAATTGAACCCATTTTTCGAATACTTGGATGCCTATCCAAAATTATAAGCAACTCTTCGGTATCGTCAACACAACTTCGCATTTGTTCAAAAAAATATGCATATGAAGCATCACATTCTTTTTTACTACACAAAAAGCGATGGAAAAGATGTGATCTCGGCATCTTGTGCCACCGCCACTATCAAAACTCCATTATAATTACTCCTCAAGAAAGTCACATCGACGACTATGACTTTTCTCAACTGGTGAAAATGACTTTTCTCAACTGGTGAAAACCAAGAATCCAAGTACCATAGGATACAAAAAAGTATGTGAACCTTTCTTTTTCATCAATATGCAGTGCCGTCTTACTTCCGAGATTTATGGACTCAAGCATGTAATGGTAGACATCGAGGACTGCATACCCATGCTCATGTGTCCCCCTAAGCAAGTCCTTGGTAATCCCTATAGCCATATAAATCTTTCGAAAAATGACTATAACACCTAATTCTGTACAAAATTAATTGGCCATATCAACTGTAGAAGGAAAAGACCTTTGCTATTTGGGAATCTATTTTGAAAATAACTACCAAGGACCTTTGTCGTGGCATGAGGATTTTGGATCGTAGTATGCTCCGAATCACATGTGTGATACTTTTGATAAAAATTAATGATGAAACTGTCTAAACTTAAGTATTTTAGAGCCCTTAACCACCACTTGAAGTCCCGGATGAGCGCATCTAAAACAAAAGACTTTGCTCAAATTAATTACATTCTTTAATCTAAAATCTTTTTTCAAGCAAGCAATAAACAAATAAGTAGATACTTCTATCTTATCCTTGAATGACATTCCCTTGTAAAAACCATCCTTGTCATCTTGACGATTGCCCGATTGTGTTGATTGAGAAGAACTGCCCACCGTATTGCTCGCAACAATGGGCATAGGTGTTTGATCATCATCTGGAATATTCATGTCCAAATCATCCAATGTATCATAAAACATGTCGTCTTGTTTTTTTACTACATTTTGGTTCTCACTCTCTCTCATTTTTTCAACCGAGTACATCCTTAACACCGGCCTAGCTGAATCACTCAAATAAGCGTGCAACTGAACCTGATCGATTATCTTGAAATGTAGTGTCCTCTGATTTTCAAAAGAGTTGTACATGTAGCTGATGACGTGTTCTTTCAGCTGAAAATTCAGTCCACAATAGCTGCTGATTAAGTTCACAAAATCAGTATATGAAAAATCATTTTAGACCGTCATAACTATCGTCTCTAGAATTTCACCCTCCTTCCAACGCCAAACATATTGATTGATCTTCTCGATCCATTCACCATGACAATCTACCCCTATTGTTATTGATCCCTCCATTAGTGGTACCTAAATAAAGACATTTGTTAAAAAAAAATTAATAATGACATGATAATAGAATTAATAGTGACTACATAGTACTATAACATGAACCCGAATAAATGAGTAATCAATCAGTTGCAACGTGTGAATAATATGTTACAAAAAGTGAGTTATGTATTGCAACAGATGACTCACCTGTTGGGATGTACTACAGAATCTTTGCAGTTGATTCCAACAGATGAGTCACCTACTGCAAAGATAACTAACCTGTTGCAATAGATTGATCATCTGTTGCAACAAATGATGCATCTATTGGAATCAAATTCAGGTTCTATATTCTTTAACATGAATACCAACAGGTGAGTCATCTGTTGGAATCAACTTTAAGTTTTATTGCAACAAGTGAGTAATATGTTTCAAAAGATGATTCCTCTATTGCAACAGAACTCGCCTGTCGCAATAGATGACCCATTTGTTTGATTCATGTTACAGCACTATGAAACCATAAACATGAATCCAATAGATGAGTCTTCTGTTGTAATAGATGACTCATCTGTCACAACACATGAATCTTATGTTGGATTCATGTTCGGATTCTGTCCATTGTTGAAAAAACAGCAGTAGTAGTGTACCCAGATGAGAAATTCAACTAAAAATCATAATTTTACTTACCAAAGTCAGCTATGAAGTAATTCCAAAGTGATGTACTAAACAAAATTTGACCTAAAAAATTAATCAAAAAGCAGCAGTAGCGGTAACAATAACAACAATGGTCAACAAGAAAAATATAATGATAATGAAGCAGAAGATGATGAATAAATCAGTAGTAACAATGAACAAAAATTGTGAAGAGATAGAAAACAACAAGAAATGAGAAGAGAAAGAAATACATGTTTTTCCTCCGTTTCTAATTATATAGGTTTTACTTGGATCAACGTGTAATTTAAAAAACTTGTGGTCTATTCTCAAACTTTTTCAACTTTATTAATCCATAATAAAGTAATTGTCCCTACACTCAATTTTTAAAACTTGAGTCACCTACACCTCATTTCAAAACTCTCTTGTCACTTTTAACAAAAAAAACCCAAGAAACTGTACAGAATGTGTATAAAAATTATATAGTTGTTGTAATATATATATATATATATATATATATATATATATATCTTTGTCATACTTTCTTGATAGGTGAGACTTCCACGAAAGAAAGCACGGATAAGAATAATCTTAGTATGCAAGGACTGAGGAGTGAAGTAACTCGACTGAAAGGAGAGGAACGTTCAACTACTTGAGTGGTTGGAGAGGGACAATGTAGTGTATTTCTTGAATGAAACAAATTCCTTGTGATGTGTTGAATCTTCAATGAACTTCCATCAACACTTCAAATTGATGGTTTATCATCATCAGAACAAAGATCAGTCTAGGTCGAGATGAATGGAAGATGCTTCTGAAACTAGTTTTTTAATAGGGTCTATCTTAGCTCGAAGGAAAGAACAACCAAAGTTAGACCCCCCAAGAATATGGATTCAAATCAGTTAGTATTTGACAAAGAACCTAACGGAATTTAACAAGCAGTAACCGAAATCAATATATATATATATATATATATATATATATATATATATATATAAGACCTCTAAAGAAATTGTATAATTATTATATAAAATATGTATACGTATAGAATGCGTATAAAAATTGTATCATTGTTGTGTAAAAATATATCTATCATGATTGAATATGTATAAGATGTGTATATACATTTTATAAAAAGTGAAGATGAAACATTCATTGATAAAAATGTATATTGTAGGTATGTATAAAAATGTAAATGTTATATATATTTATATATATATATATATATATATATATATATATATGTATGTATGTATGGAAACTATTTCATTATTGTATGAAATATATATATGTATCATTGTTGTATAAAATATATTATTTTATGCAGTAAATAAAAATACACATCTTTTATATTTAATTGATAAAAAATAATAGTAATTATAATAATATAGATTTATATTTGATTGTTAAGAAAAAATAAAATGATTAAGAAAATAGATTTTTTTTCCTTAAAATAAGGGAGAGCTTCAACCAAAAAACATAAAAAATTTAAAAGATACAGTAAATTAAAAACAAAGAGTAGCCAAATTTCCTTTTATTTTTTAAAAAAACCAAAAATAAAGATAAGCGGCAGAAGCAACAAGAAAGGCCAAAAAATGAAAATTGAAATTGTTTGGCCACCCGATGGCAATAGTTTGCACCTTTTACTTTTGGGCTGAGCCCAAAGTAGTTATTTCGGGCGCTATATATACAAACTAAGATTGTTTATTGCAACTTATAACAATATTTGTTAGATTGCAGATAATAGCAGAATCTATATGAAAAATTATTTTAAAAAATATTTTTTTATATATATAAATATTGAAATTCTTAAAAATAGAAAACAATTAACCACTAGATATCATACACCCCCCATTTTCTCTCTAAAACAATTTTTTCTTTTTTTCAAAAAGAGCCACGTCCTTTTGTTTTTCCTTTTCTATACTCATCTTCTTCAACAAAAAATCAGAGAAAATATAGAATTTCTAACCATCATCCTCTTCATTCATCAACACATCCTCTTCATTCATCAACACAAAGAACTACTTGCAACCCATAATTTTTGCAATTCCTTTTCTTTCAAATCAAAATATTTCAATTGAAATGCATATTTGTGTATTTTAATTGAAATAAATTGAATGCACAAATTCAAAAAAAAAAAAACACAAAAAGGATATAAATTAAGGCAGTATGGATGATGCTTGTTTACTTTCAATAATGATACAACATGGAGGAAGATGAGATGCATCAGGCAAAAAATATATTACAAAATAAAATATAATTATTGTTATTTTTGTAGAACAAAAAATTAAAATCTTTACTTTACTGTGTTTCATGTAAAAAAATTCATATCTGTAGCTATGTTTTCAGACTAGTGATGTTGAACTTAATTCAATAGAAGATTGTATTACTTTTTTTGTTTGAATTTATGATTATTTATTGTGTTTAATTTTTTTTAATTCTTGTGGCAGATCTTACTCAAACATTACAACAAGAAGACCCAAAGATATTTGTGTCGATGAAATTATGTATGATTCACATACAGAGTACAATGAGTTGATAAAAATCATTGTGACTCAACTGAAAATAGACACTAATTATGTACAAATTGAAATTAGATAGTTAGTTAGTGATAAATGTCCACCAATGATCATACACAATGATACAGGCGTAAGAAGTTATTTGGATCAAAAAAGAACAATTTCAAATTTCTTCATTAAATATTCTTTGTACAACACATAAAAAAATAAGATAATTAAACATAAACCATAACAAAATAAGACTGATTACAATAGAAACAAAATTCAAAGCTGCAACTTCGAAAGTAATTTAGTTCAAAATCAAGTGTCTATAATGTTGAGAGCAATTAATGGAAAAGAAGCGTGTATTAAGAAATTGGATACAGTAAAAGAGTTTACTTCCTCTGAAAAGAGTAAAAAAGTCGGTAAAAGGGGAAAAACTACACGTTTAATAATAATTTATTAAATCTGTTATAACTTGTAATTAAAATTACAGTTCAATAATTACTTAAAAATAGTGTTACAAGTTGCAATAAACTATCTAATAACAATATAGAAGATAATTTTTCCTTTCTTTTTTACATATTTTTTTGATTTTTTTATGCGTTATTTCTTCAAGGATAAATTATACAAAACCCAAACTTAAGAGACTATATTACCCAATATCCCTAACCTTTTAAAATTTACATTAAATCCCACTTTTCAACTTTACTCTTGATACATATCAACAAAACCCCACATCCTATTTTTACCCCACCATTAACTCATGCAAGATATTTTTTTTCAAAGATTACCTTCCCTAAAATCTCTTCCAAATTATAATCAATTAAAACATCTTCTTTCCTGATTTTCTCTCCTCCATTAACGGATGCAACTATTTTTTTCCACAAATTTCTCCCCTAAAATCTCTCCCAATTTTTTTTCTAAAAATCGATTGATACATATATAAATTTATTAAGTTATTCATACATGTTTATTCTTTAATGATGATTCATATGAATGATAAATATAATATCATTAGATGGGTATTATGTTGATTCATACGATAGATACAGTTTGTATGGTTTTAATGGGTGATGCATATGATATTAATGGGTGATACATATGGTATTATGGTGATTCATATGGTAGATACATTTATTATTTCAATTATTAGGTGATTCATATACAATTAATGGGTGATACATTTTGTTCACACTGGAGGAGAACGGAGCAGCCATCCCCATCACCGGAGTTCACTTTCCGGTGAACCAGCGTCGATCCACTAAAAAACGATTCACTCACCACCGGAAAACCCCATAACAGCCTACCAAAAAAACTATCCCACCGGTGTCACCAATAGTGCACCAAAAGTGACCTCTTCGCGTCAATTCCGGCAAAATTTTCAAATTTGAATCTCCGGTGATGGGTGATACTTCAAATTTGAAATTTGGTCGAGAGGAATTGCGGATTTTCGATATATAGAAAATCCAGCTTGTAACTGATTGGGCGTGATTTGCTCTGCATAATAAAACAAAATCCGTTACTTCCTAAAATAAATATCTAGTCAGTTGTAAATGTATCACTTTTTATATGTATCACGTTATAACAGATGTATCAAAATTTTAAAAAACCAGGATGATATAATTACCCAAATAGTTGGGATAAAATGTAATAACACTTAAACATTGAGCGATTTATGTAAGTTTCACTTTCTTCAAATTTTCTTTAACATAAATATGTGGATCCGTCTTTTTTCTCTATTTGTGCCTATTAAGTTTCAATCCTTTTTAACGTGAAAACTTGTTACGACGGATGATGAGAAGTATGTTTGTTTTAATTTATTTATCAAAAATTTTCTCAAGTATTGTTACAATATTTTAAATTATACTAATTGACAATTCAAAATATATAAAAATTTATAGAAAAATTTACTTGTGTCATCTGAATTGACAACTCTTGAGATATCATTTGTGTAATATAAATGGAGACTGAAGGAGGAATATGTATTATTAAGAATACATAATAAGAATATTATGAAACATAATATATATATATATACACACACGATTAACCGCACGTTCCTTGCACGTGTAACATTTGATGATTTAAAATTAAATAATTTTATCTATTGCGAATACTTTTAATAATGTATAAAAGTTAAAATTACTTTTTAAAGATTTTTCACACTTTAATATAATAGTGAAAGCACATATATATATTTATCACTAGAAGTTCTATGTGGTTGATGGATAATCACTTTTGCGTTTGGCATCCAGTACCTCTTTCCCTTGCTATCAGAGGCTAAGAGAGACACATCAATTTAAACCATATTTGTGGTATGGTTATTTTTTTATATTTAAAATCTTTCCTTCTTATGAAAGTCGATGTATGGTTATTTTTCCTTTTTTCTATATTTAAAATATTTTCTTGTTTTTAAAGCCAAATCTTTACAAAATCATTGATTACATTCTTATTACGTACTTAAAACTTTTAAAAATTTGATACGTCTTAAAGTTTTCTTATTCGAACGTTTTTATATTTATTGCTAGATTTTTCAAATCTTCTAAAATCAAATTGAGTTAATTTAAAAATTTTAAACTAATGAAAAAAGTATTAATTGTCATTAATTCTGATGACTTCTAATAAGGAAAGGTTTTATCATAAGATATTTAATTAATTTTTTAAATCTTTTTAAAATCAAATTTAGTTGATTTAGAATCCTTAAACTGATGAAAAAAGTATTAATTGTCATTCATTCCGATGACTTCTAATAAGGAAAGGTTTTATCATAAATATATTTAATTAATTTTTAAATTTTAAATATTAGAAAAAAAATAGTGAAAAGATAATTTTGTCTAAAGAAAAGACTTTTAATGAAGAACAAAAAGTTCAAATAACATTTTTAAGGCCCTTCACACATTTAATATATATATATATATATATATATTTAGTTGACTTCAAATCTTATCCATGCCAAATAAATTAAGATAAATAAAATAATATATATTAGGCTCGTGTTGACACGAGGGCTTGTGTCGTGTTTTCAAGATGGCCACGTGCTCATTGGGATGGAGGCACAAACCAGTTTATTATATTTTTAAAATTAAGAATTTGTACTTACCATTTAGAATTTTAGTGAATTTACATTTCGTATTAAATGTAGTAGGTTTAATTAAATATAATATCATTAAAACAACTTTATATTTGGAGATTAGGATTTAACATTAAATGATCAAAGTGTTTATTCATTAACAACTATTCATAGTTTTTATTTATTTTTTTGTCTTTCTAAAAAAATTAATTTAACTAAAATAATTTTTTTGTCCATGGGTCGACCTGGGCCTAGCCTCAAGAATCAGTGGATTGACTTATGCTAGCCTTATAAGCCTCAATTTTAAATGAGCTTTAAATTTTTTAACACAAACCCTTTCCTAATGTTGAATTGAATTGGAATGACCTTAAGAGCCAAACTTACTTTTGACAGTTTTGGACACAACTAATCTGCATTTATATGAAATCTAGTAAAAGAAACTGTTGAAATGGTCTACTGGACTCTTATACTTGTCAGAGTTTGTAAACTGAACACCTCTACGTAGTTTTTTGTCATATGAACCCATCAACTCATTAAAACAAGAGATTTTAAATCTCTCTGACCGTTGACCAAGCTATGTGGCATTAGGGTGGCTGAGTTGGACACGACATGTGACTACACGCATGTGAAAGCAAGTGGGCGTTCATTTTTATTCCCCCTCCCCCCTCCCCCCCCTCTCCCCCCCCTCCCCAAAACCTATTTCTTTCTTCTAAATTTTTTAAACCCATACAACCCCTACCCCCTTTCCCCCACCCTGTCTCCCCCACCCCCTCCAATTTTTTCTTTCTTCTTCTTTGGCAGACCCCATCCCGTTTTCCCCGCCCCGTCTGCAGCATTATTCTTTTCTTCAGCCCCCGCCCTTATCGCACCTAAAAGAAAACATAATCTATCTTCCTTCTTCGAAATTATCTTCGTTCGAGATTCACTTTTTAAATTTTTTTTGCATATCACTTTATCAAGTCAAACTTTTCATGTTTTTTAGGATTAAAATTTGAACTTGAATTGAAAGTGAGTGTTAGTGGATATTAAAAAATTAATGAACTCCATGGATAATCTTGAAAAATAATTTATAGTGTTTGAGTATTTGAATTTATAGTTAAAATTTTAAATTAATTGGAGAGAAATTTCAACTATTTGGAATGAATTTGATGGTCAATTTGTGAGCGAACATCAAGAACATGGTTATTGAATTTTTTCTATAATTTGTAAAAGTTATTTATTAAACTAAATTTATTTTAATATTTAATTTCTTATGTGGCATTTAAAAATGAAATGAAATTTATAGCAACATTTAAAAATGACGTGAATATTGACATGGAGTCAGTTGTATTATACAAACCAAAAATATAGTTTAAAATGTTGAGTTTTATTGAGTCGAAGGGTTCAGATGAAAAAAGCTAAGTCGATGTGTTCACTTTATAAACTTGGATAAGTGCAAGGGTCCATTAGACCATTTCGCCAAAGAAATTTTAGTAACTTCCTTATCAAAGAGGACACAATTCTTGAGATTTGAATTCAATATCTCAAACATTTATCATTTGATCACATCCTGGACTCAATAGTTGGACTAATACTCATGTCATTCAATGTGGAGCTTCAGTTACATTTTTATTTATGTGAGAGACATTCCACCATTCGGGTAGAATTACAAAACTTTGATTTAGATTTAGATTTTCATATTCAAGAAATTATAATCCAAATAAAATAGTGATAGAGTACGCGGCCTACCGATTTTACTTATATTCACTTAAGAGTAACCTACGAGTGAAATAGATTGCCTAATGTGTTTCAACTATGTAGTGAACAGTATAAGTAAATGGGACAATATTCTTCACGAGAAAAACACCCGGCTCAAAATGGTGTGAAAAACCGCGACCTGTACCTTTACCAAATTTCACCCGAACTTTACTAAACAATTTTGACCCTCATTAACAACAAATTACAAGAATTATGTAATCGAGGAATTATAAACCCAACTCCTAGTCAAACAAATCTCACAAACCTCTCAAGGTATGTGATACCAAGTCTTTGAGTTTCCTAACTTGAAACCAATAATCCTAATTCAATTTATACTTCACTGAATCTAGAATTACATCAAAGTTACAACTCAAGAACCAACCCTAATACATAGAAACTAAGACTCCTTAACTTTCAAAGTATCAAAACCAAGTCCAGCAACGTGTTCCTTCAATCTTCAAGCTACAAACTATTAAGACAATTTTTCAATTGCCTTTTTGCTTTGTAAGTGTGTAAGATTGTACTAGTCACTCCCTCTATTTAAACACAACTCTCAAAGATTTCTTCATCAATCTTTAGAGTTCTCAAAGACTTCTTGCTGCATTGAAACTTTGTCTCTTTAGAGTTTTATTTCAAGTAAAACTTCTTCTTCAACTCAACCTCTCTTGTCTTCATGTGTTATATTCAAACTTAAATTCTTCAATTTCACACGTGATGGTTACTTTGAGTTTATCAACTGGATTGACTCATCCATTCCTTCAGTTGGGCAACCCTATTTTCTTAGATCAGTGGACTTTTTTCTAAGCTTGCATCCTTGCTTCTTTACATCAGTGAATCAAATCGAGTAACATGTTTTATTCACGTTACAATCATCAAAACTTCATAGAATCCAACAAATTCTCCCTTTTGATGATGACAAGCCACTGTCTTTGTGCATCCCCCACCTTTTTCTATAGATACTTAGCAAGAAACTCTAGAATGAAGTAAGTTAGCCAGTGGGTCATAAACACTATAAAACCACTTCTTTTCCTTTTTGACATCATCGAAAAGTCATTTTAAGAAAACCTAATGCTAAGAACAAGTGCTTAACAATCTATGACCACTGGAACTATCACTAATAAAATTAGAATAGAACATAATATAGAAAAAAGTAACATTTCATTAAATTCCCAAAATATGATTAACATTAGAACAGTACTAAAATCGTAAAGATGACATAGTTGAAGCATAAAAAAAATCCTAAGGCACTTAGAGTTGAAGGATGAATGAGGAGCAGATGGGAGTAGTTGGGTCAGCCTACTCACAGTCTTAACATTCTCAGAATATTCTCAAGCAAATTCAGCCTGAAAGGCATCTATTCGAGCAAGGAGTATTAATTCTTAGCCTCATGGGCAACACACACAACTTTCGATTCAATATTTTTCTCAATAAGAGAATTTCTCAGTCGTTGTAAGGGTTTATCAGCACACCTTATAGAAAAAGGTAAGGCCGCATGGTTCACAATACTGATCATATCCTTGGTGGTCTATAGAGACCAAACTTAAACAAGGACTGAGAATTTTTCAAATACAGGGGCAAGCCAAAAAGCATAAGGAAGAGAATTACCTTTATCATCTTTGAGCAAGACTCAATGCATATGTTTGATTATGAGTCTAGGAAAGTCAATCTTTACCTAAGTATTAAGAAGTTGTATGAGGGTCAGGTCAAGAAAGTTAGCCTCAGTGCGATGCTACTTTTGAGGAATGAGCATCTTGTGGACCACATTGAAGTATAGCTGATGGAGAGGAGACATTTTTCGCTTAAAAACTCTATGATAGTGAAGGAGATATGGGTCACCAAAAAATTTCCTAGAAATTTCTGGTAAGGCCAAATTGTCCAATGAGGTCTATTTAAATTTCATATAATGTCCCCATCCTCCCATTGGTACATCAAGGATTTTAGCAATGTCCCATACAACTAGGTAAATAGACACACCTCTCACAGTGCTGAAGAATAGCTCTCCATTCTCATACCCATTAGTGTAGTACTTATACGCCTCAGATTTTAAAACATCCTTTGGGAGTCACCTTGCAGGAATCGGTGAGACCACTCTTGGGCTTATAATTTGGACAACAGGGTAGCTATCTAAGGACCACAAAACCCAGTAATAACAAGACCACAAACAAAAATTCTCTTTTGAAGTGGAGAAGGCAAGATAACTGAGAATCAAGAACTTTAGGGGTGTTAATGTTCTTAATATCCTCAACTTTCTCAGGTGAGGCATTCATAGTAGGCTTAGAATCAGAATCTTTAGATTGAATATATTTTCTAACCTGTTTCATAGAGCGGGAGATAGATTTGGGCTTAGAGGACTTTGAAGAAGCAGAGGGTTTATACTTGGAACTGGTCCTTGGAGTAGATGCATAACGCGATGGACAAATAGAAGATGGTTTTGGAATGGTGCTTTGGTAGTCTTACTTCTACGTACAATGCAAATTAGTAAGTCATCAATGAAAGGAGTAGGAGAAGTATCATATGATCAGGGGCATTTTTTTACTAGACCTAAGAGATTCAGTAATGGAGGCCTTCTTTTGATATTTTTTAATGAGTATGAGGAGTTCTAAGTGAAGCAGAAGAAGGGTGTGGTTCAACATAGGGATCGTCCTCATCAAAAAGGATTGAAATAAAGGACTCCTTCTTTAACTGAGATCTAGCCTTTAGATCTGCTATGGGAATGTTATCAGTATCTATGATTTGAATAGCAGTGACATCACTAACAACAGAGGATAGAGTGGAGGGAAAATGAGGAGCAACAGAGAATTAAGTGAATTTGTTCTTAAATTTAGTCCAAGAAGAAAAGTCAAATAACTTTATTAGAATAGTGGATGGAATTTGGGAATCTGTGTTGGCCCTTGTATGGACCACTAATTGGGAGGAGGTATTCAAAGTGAAAGCAGCAGACTTAGGGATTTTCATGGATGAGGCGGAAGCCATATTTTTAGTTGAAGATAAAAGAGAATTTGAGAGATGGTGAGATATGTGGAAAAAGACCTGATGATGAATTGCTTATAAAGAAGAATTTTGGAACATAAAACGTAAAAGAGTTGAATTAAAGTGTTCAGAGAAGGAATTGATGTGAAAGAGTAGCGGAATAATGATGAAAAAATAGTGGCAGATTTTTGAAAAAAGTTGGACTCCTATCATTTTAGCGGTTACATTTAGTATTAAGACAATTAATACTTAGACCAAATGTGCTCAGATATTTCAACACATAGATTCAAGAAGTAGTTAATGTAAAATCATACCTATAGACTAAAATGTATGAACATGATTACTTGTATGATCTAGTATCTCTGCATAAATTAATACATTGTTTAATTAATTTAGTCAAAAATTTTGGAATTAGGACACACAACTCAATGTGCAAGGCTGAATTAATCAACAAATTTAGCGAAAGATATAGGCAAGAACATGATAATCTAGTTAGTCATTAGAAGGGGTTCATGAATTAATTATCCCCAAGTCTAACCTATTCTTTTAAAAATATTTTCTACTTAGTGTCTTAGTAAAAATATCTACAATTTGATTTTCAGTAGAACAAAATATAAGTGAAATAAGACCTTTTTCAACATTGTGGGTGTTTGGATTGGCTTAATTTTAGTTGTTTTTAGCTTTTAAGCACTTTTTCAATTGTGATGGTGTTTAGCAAAGTAAAAAAGTGCTTTTAAGCACTTATTTTTAGGTCAAAATAAGTGTTTATAAGACAAAAGCCAAAAGTAGGGTAGTACCAACTTATGGCTTTTGGCTTATAAGCTACTTATTAAAAGCCAATCCAAACAGGTCCATTGTCTCTAAGAAATTGATGTCTTATGTCAATATGCTTAGTTCTTTTATGTTGCACAAAGTTTTTTGCAATATTGATGTCACTAGTATTGTCATAAAAAAATAGAACACAACCATACCAAAATACTTGAGTTGTTACTTAATCCATAACAATTGAGCACAACATGATCCAACATCAATATACTCAGCTTTAACAATAGACTAGGCTACAACGTTTTGATTTTTAGTGGACCAGGAGATCAGACATGATCCAAGAATGTGTTCCATACACGTAGTGCTTTTTCTGTCCACTAGATCACCTGCATAGTCATTATCAGCATAGCCCACCTACTTGAAATTGTTTCCTTTATGATACCAAAGACCTAGGTTAGTAGTCCCTTTGAGATATCTCAAAATCCTCTTTATAAACTTAAGATGGTATTCCTTAGGATTTGCTTGGAATCTTGTGTTATGACCCAATTTTTTATGTCATGATGGCACCTACCTTATACCACCAGTAGGCAAGCTAAGTCATAGCCCAGAATAATGGGTAATGGGCGAATAGGCATAAACTAGAAAAGATCGCATATAATGATATCAATCGTAATAAGAAGTGATAAACTATAACACCTCATATTTTCAGGATAGAATTTGAGTTGTCGTTCTTACGTATATAGACCCGAACCCAAAGATTCTATGAGCCCATTTAGATTGGCTTATTTTAAGTGTTTTTAAGACAAAATTGACTTTTAAGCACTTTTAAAGTATTTGGGTATATTTAAAAATTATTTATAAGCACTTAATTTTAAGTTAAAATGCTAAAAATAAGCCAAAAGTCATAAGTTAGAAATCTTAACTTATGGATTTTGGCTTAATATGCTAAAAACAAGCCAAAAGTCATAAGTTCGAATTTCTAGCTTATGGCTTATTGCTTATAAGTCAAAATCCAAAAGTCAATCCAAACAGGAACTATTCCAATATAAGCGTGATGATCAATTCTATAGTATGGAAACATCTTTGGATGGTTTGAGATGATAAAAATCTCCTAATTCAAAGACGAGTTGAGAGCTTTTCTATCGATTGAGTTTTAGTAGACAAACCTACTTGGGTAAATTTCAATGATTATTACTACTAACATATAACCATTTAGGTGATATACTATATACCAAATGAAATATCTTCGATTGTTCTTTTCAACTCATCTTATTTCACCTTAATTAAATATCGGAGTAGAAAGTTATGCTCATTTTACTTTGGGGTGTCCGTCTGTCAGAAGGTGGCAAAAGAGTTGATGATTTGTCAACTAGCTGATGACTAAGTTAAAGAGCTAACAACTCAAGTCATCAACCTTAACCAGTAAATGGAAAAATCCAGCTAGAGATTGACGACTAGGGTGACGAGTTGTCACCAAACTGACGAGTTATCAACCTAGTCAACTGAAGAATTTCTGCAATTTTTTTGGTTTCTTTCGGGGTATTTCAGTATTTTTGTTACCTCAAACCCTACCCCCACGACTTAAATCACACATTAAATATTATTTACTTATTATGTATTAGTTTCTCATCACTCATTCTTCTCTCCAATCTCAAGAGAGAAAATCTAAGGTTTCTTTCCCAAAACTCATACTTCCAAGGCTAAGATTCAAGGTATCACAAATTTGGTTCATGCAAAAGGTATGCTGCTAATCTCTAACTTGTATTTTCTTACACTATGGTGTTATTTACTCAATATTCATGTGTTTTGAATGAGGGTTTGAAATTGGGTTGAAGTTTTTTTTATTGTTATTACTTGAATTGCTTTTCTCATACTTTAAATGGATTATTCATGATTTAATTGGTGGTTTTTGGGATTGAATGGGTGCATTGTGGTAATGTCTGGAATGGGGGACATGGGTTTCCCTAATTTTATGGATTTCTATCTTGGTATTGGCATTAACCTTAACCCACTTTGAAAACTTGATTTTGAACATAGATATTTGCATAACTTAACTTATCCCTATGAGAACATTGCATTGCATTAATGAATGCAGGGATAAAAAGATTGGGAATGCCCATGGTGGCCATGATTTTGAATTTTAATTGAAACTGGGGAGTCTAATGGTTAAATGAACTGGATTGACATAATTGAATTAGCTTGCAAGAATATTAGTATGACAATACTAAGTGGTAATGCCTAATAATAAAGACTCCTTGGCTAATGGTTGGGTTATGCGCAAACTATTTTAATTTAGGATTAAAAGGAATTCTATAGCTCATCGTAAAGGTATGGTCCCGGGGAGGGGGGCAATATTGAAAATCACGTTTGCCGGCGTTGGGGGTCTATATGGATGTGTGTTTGATGAACACATTATATTTGAATGGCTATCTCCTTGGTGTCTTAGCCTTTCCTCGGTATGTGTGACTAACATATACTGGAACCCTTCCGGCAAGGAGAGCCGGACCCATATAGCCCATAGGTGCCTTTAGGATGAGTGAGCTATATAGTTCAGGCTAGTATTTTAAACTATCATGTTCATGACCCTTTGTTCTTATCCCGACATGTTATATATGTATATATAATTTTTGTAAATGTGGTTTTGACTGGTTTTGATAAATGTAATATTTTATCCTTTTTGTTTGAGTTACATGCTAGTGCTCTCCCCACTACCATCCCTGGATGCTACATTATTTCATGATGTAGGGCTTGAGGGCTTTGTTGTTGATACTATACAACGTTAGGTGGTTGGGTACTCCTATAAATCTGATGTGGAGTGCTGAGCCTCCATCTTCTAGAAGGACCGATCATTTTATTAGTTTCTTATAGCCTTAGTACTTTTGAATTCCTTTTTTCATAATTGGGGGCATTGTCCCAACTTAGTTTTGTATTCTCGGTTTAGAGGCTTCTGTGGATAAGTATTGGGTTGGTTGATTGATTTGACTCTTAGAATTATCTTTGATTTATCTATCTTTAATATTACAATGTGGTTGGCTTCCAATGTTTAATTTTATTATGCTCTTGAGGTAAGGCTAAAGGGGGTTATCTCTAGCCTATGGTGAACTTGAGATACCCTTCACGGCCAAGTCCAGATTTGGATCATAACAAGCTTACTATCAGAGCCTGGTTCAGGGTTGCTAGGTGTTCACAAAGTTGTGTCGAGTAGAGTCCCCTTTATAAGTATGAAGCATGCCATACTTATAAGGGAGATGCTACATGGCATTTAGAAAATGTTTCTTATTCTTTTATACTTTAGATCATACAGTCATGTATGTCATCCATATGAAAGTTATCCAAATTCTATCCTTGCTCTAGTATTGTGGTCTATGACTCATTATCGAGGCAATACAACTGCAAAAACTTAGATTCCTAATGATGCAATCCTTTCTGATTGAGTCATCATAGGGTTGTGAAATGTCACAAAGACTTGATAGGAGTCCATTAGTGCATTAAAGTGTATGGATTCAATTGTATACCTCTATCTTCATGAGTTGTGCTTTTTAGCCTGAGGTAAGGTATGGATTCGGTCCCTTTCAAAAACTTTATTCCAGATGTCTCACTTGTTGACACTCAATTTTGGCTCTCCACACTTAAAATTAACACATTTAGGCTCCTTGATCGTTAAATGATACAATATGTAATTTTTCACATATTTTTTACAATTGTTAATAAATTGCTGATAGTCATCATTATTTTAGGATTTTTACTCATTAATTGTCATATTTTAATTTTACATAATTTATTGATAATTATCTTTAATTTCATAAATTTTAGAATTTATATCAGTTTATTATTATTTTAATATTTTTGCACAGCCATTTGCATGCGTACACAACATAGCACTGTAATTTTTATTGCAAAGTATAATTTTAATTATTTATAGCATAATATATTTTTGTATGATAATTATATTTTTTATTTGTTGTTTATATTTTTTTGTAATTATACATCGGCATTCATTATTTTGTACGTTATTTAATACGACCTGCAAAAGTGAGTCGATGTAATTATTTTTATACACAAAGCAATAAATCAATCAAATCAAATTTCCTCACTTTTTAACTTTTTGACTTTATTTCACCTACTATCCCTAATATAAGGGACTTGTTGGGAAAAAGTAAATATGAATACTCCGTATTTTTTTTCCTTTTTTAAATACTCAACAAAAATACATACGCACACTACACACACATTATCATATTTTCACTCTCTCCCTCACTTTCTCTCTCCTTTCTCTCTTTCTCCATCCCCCACTACTGCCTCCCCACCACCATCGGAGCTTTGGTGCGTTTCTCCAATACCGAAACCTCTTTCTTCCAACCACCACTGCTTTATGATGCCACCCTCCCTCTCTTCCTCTACTCTTTTCTGTCGCATCTAGACGGAAGTGATGACCGGCGAGTTGCCTCCGGTCACGGCCACAGTGCCAGTTTTCTTTCTTTTCCCTCTCTTCCCCACTTTGTTATTGTAACACCAAAAAAGGGAGAGATCTGACCAAATCTATACAATTTTGGCATTACTCCGGTGATTTGCCGTTGAAGTGATGTCGCCACCTCTACTGCGATACTGAAACCATGAGGTTTTTCGCTGTTACTTCCCTGAACATTAAATCTATAAGAAATGATCTCTTTCCTCTTTGTTTGTTCCTCATATTGTTGCTTTGAATATTGTTTGTTTTTGGTTGAAATAGTGTTTTGGGTGATGCTATAATTTGCTTTATCATTACTTTCAGGTTGATGTTTGTTTTACTAGGTTTTGGTTGAGATTTGACCGAAAATTATCTCTTTGCTACCTTGTTTCTATTGTAAAATTTTTGGAGGTGAGTGGGGTACCGGTGGCATATATTAAAGCAATCAAGGACATGTATAATGTAGCTAAGACCCAGGTGAGGACGGCGGAAGGAGACTCAGAGCATTTCCCTATCTTGACGGGGTTGCACTAGGGTTCCACTCTTAGCCCGTTTTTGTTTTCTTTGGTGATGGATGTGTTAACACGGCGTATTCAAGGTGAGGTGCCTTGGTGTATGCTTTTTGTAGATGATGTAGTTTTGATTGATGAGATGCGGAGGGGTGTTAACGATAAATTAGAGGTGTGGAGACAGACCCTTGAGTCTAAAAGGTTCAGGTTGAGCAAGAGCAAGACAGAATATTTGAAATTCAAGTTTAATGACGTGAGGCAGGAAGACGAGGTGGTTGTAAGATTGGATTCCCAGACGGTGTGTGAGAGGGATAGTTTCAAGTATCTTGGGTCCATGATTCAGGGGAATGGTGAGATTGACGAGGATGTCTCCCACCGTATTGGGGCGGGATAGATAAAGTGGAAGCTCGCCTCAGTGGTGTTGTGTGATAGGAAGGTGCCGCCCAAGCTTAAAGGCAAATTCTACAGGGTGGCAGTCCGTCCGACTATGTTGTATGGAGAAGAATGTTGGCCAGTCAAGAACTCTCACATTTAAAAATTGAAGGTGGAGAAAATGCGGATGTTTTGTTGGATGTGTGGGCTTAATAGGGATGATAGAGTTCGAAATAAGACTATTCAGAAAAAGGTTGGAGTGGCTTCGATGGAGGACAAAATACGGGAAGTCCTATTGAGATGGTTCGGGCATGTGATGAGGAGGGCCACGGATGCCCTAGTTCGTAGGTGTGAGAAGCTTGCTTTGGATGGTTTCAGGCGAGGTAGGGGCAGGCCGAAGAAATACTGGAGAGAGGTGATCAGGCAGAACATGGAGCAGTTACAGCTTACTGAGGACATGACCCTAGATAGGAAGATCTGGTGGACGCGGATTAAGATAGAAAGCTAGTGCCAGTTTGAGTCGTTGGGGTAGTACATTACTTGGTAGATGTATTATTCTTGCTAAGACACTTTGTTGCATGCTATATTACGAATTTGTTTACTATTCTTTGTTTATTATTCCTTGTGGTGGCGTATTTATGTCTTGACATCTTGTTCCATGCTTTATTAAGTATTTGTTTATTATTCCCTGTCTTAAGTTGGAGGTCTATTGGAAACAACTTTTCTACTTATCCTGAAGTAGTGGTTGGACTACGTATATCTTATCCCCCCCCCCCCAAGACCCCACTATGTGGGAATACACTGGGTTTGCTATTGTATTGTTTACTGCTCTCGTTTTGCTATTTCTTCACAATTATCCTGGACCCTTTTGTCCATCACATTCATTTATTTACTGATAATAGACATATACTACACTGTATTTATCTCTCCGTCTAGATATTTGAGGCCACTGCATTACAAAAGACGGATTTTATTTTATCAAAGTTATTATTTTATATTTAGGACCGAAATTTGGCCAAAGAAAATATCTCTCCGTCTGGATATTTTAGGCCACCCCAGTAAAAAAGACGGTGTCATGACCCGAGTCAGGGCCCTAGCCGTAATGAGCATCCCAATCTATGAAGGCCGGGGGAGCTCTTCTAAATCTGGTAATCATGCACAATAATCACATAGTATAAGAAACTTTGCGGAAAACAATACATGACAGATCCATGGTCAATCTAAAACTTGAACAATTTAAAAGGGGAATTCTGAATATTCTAAACATGTGACAATCGTCTACGAAATCTCTAACTTTACATTAACCATAATACGTCTGAGACAAATCTGGGACAAGGCCCTTAGTAGACCGTAAAAAAAAGCAATGAAATCTGAAAATCAGGCCTTCCGGAAAGGAGAAGGCTCACCAACTGCAATTTCTGACACACACACGGATCTACTGTAGTATAAGACAGGAAACTGTGCCTCGGATCCTGAAATATAGGGGGTCAATACAGATGTACTGGTACGTAGAGCAATCCAAAATAATGTACTTTTATATATAAATAGGTGAGAGTATTTTATAAAAACGTTATGCAAGAAATAATTTGAAACACATGGGTAAGTTAAATGATTATTCAAGCAAATTTGTAGATGTAAAACCATTCTTTATTTTACTTCTGAGTTAGGTGGTCCACCCTACAAGTCTAACAGTCTATGGGATCTGTGGAATCCGCCCGTAACTCGATAGCCAAGCCCCCAACCAAAGTTTGCCGCAAAGGTTGGAGTTTCTGTTTTGATATGCCACAGGGCACTAGGCCAGCGTATAATTCCTCTTTGGGAACATAATAACCCGTATCGACAAAACAAGGCTTTGGACAATGAGTTTTCTGAACTCGTGCCTTCTTTGGGTAACCACCTAATTCTCTTTAAGCCAATTTTAACCTTTTCTAAACATGCATAGTTCTAAGTTCAAAATCTGAATAAAAATATGCATTTTTTTCTGTTCTAAATTACCATGTCATTATCTATATTGGTATCGTCATACCAAGACTTACAAGTCATGTTCCGATCCATAAAATCTTATTACAGTTTTCTCTTTCAAAACATAAAGTTCAGACCACCATACTTCAAATAATTCAAGAAGATCCATTCTTCAATGCATTTATCAAATTATGCAAAGATCATTCCTTTCAATCATTTCAACAAATATTTGGTGGTCATATAATTTTAGTAAACCATGCAATTCTTTCATTATATATATTTAACATGCAAAACCTCCCTTTCATCAAATTGAAAATCAATCTTAAATCTTTCAAAAATAGTTAAGAACATTGATACCATGCTTCTAAATAACATTCTTTAACTCACATTCTAAAATCAAGAAGTGTTGCAACATGAGAGGGAGTGTGAATAGTCATGGTCTCAATTAACTATTCAACTCTATTTCATACATACATATATAAGATTACAAATCAATTTTGGAGAAAGGCCTCAAGACCAAAATAATAATTCCATTTAAGAGTTCATAAGGCATAATCGAAATGTAAATTTCAAAACTCCTTTGTAAATTGATGAATTCTAAACTTTAAATCATATTCAAAGTGTTTAAACCAATCCATATAGTTTTAGGAAAACCTCACGTACCTTAGATTTCGTAGTTAGAAGAATGGAATCCGAATCTTAATCATTTTCTTGAAATTCTTGATCCTAGATATGAGTTCTTGATCTTTGGGGAAGGAGTTAGGGTTTTAATTTTGAGAGGAAGAGTGAATAATAGGCAATTTTGGTTTCTTGGGGCTGAAATTCTATGTTATAGACGGATTTTGGGTGAGAGGAAGTGACCAAAATGCCCTAGACCCATTAGGAACTAAAATAATGCGTAAAACAACTTTAAATTTGCATCAGGTTTCGTGTCGGGGTACAGTCTACGCAATGCATCAAGATCGCATCGGCTTACTGCCTCACACGAAAAATGCTCTAACTCGATTTTTGGTTTTTGGCGAAATTGGTATCGTTGGAAAGATAATTCAATTATCTACAATTTGGTGAGTCTTGAGCTGAAAAATTCTATATGTATTGAAAGTTATATGCGTTTAAAGTAGACCCTAGTAGAATCGAATATCAAACTTTGGATGAATGAATGACTCTTAGCTCAACTTTGCTCCAAGTAATTTTTATGAACACTTTTCACCTCATAATCACTTCATACACTAGGAGAAGGATCATGACACATGAATTTAAATATAAACCATGGAATTAGAGCTTATGCACGTAGAAAAGACGATTCAATTTCTAGCTCGAAAATACGGGGCGTTACAGACGCACTGTATTTTATCAAAATTATTATTTTATATTAAGGATCGACACTTGGCCGACGAAGAAATTCTCCGTCGATTTTTGAGGCCTTCACAAATAAAAATACAGATATTACTTATATAAATACATAATAAAATAAATAAATTTGGGCGATGACGAAATTTTTATAACAATGGAAAAAGTTTTATGATTCATATCTTGGCAAGACGATTTAGGACGACTAATAAACCAGCAACCACTTCGTAGCCATGTCGTATTTAAAATCTAATCTGAGCCCATCTTTTAACGAAAATTATATTTTTTTATACATATATGCACACATACGTTCTCAATTTATTTTGATAGTTGTTTATTTGTTACTAACATTTTACTACAAGTGTTTATACAGGTTATTGAGAATATTTATCGGGAATGGCAGACAAAGAAGATTTTAATTTTTATATTTGTATTTTATATTTCCACACTTGTACAAAATGACATTATAGTGAAAATTTTATTTTTGGGGCATTGGGCGGGAATGCTTATATACAAATATTTACCACGCGTTTAGGAAAATTTAGGCCCTTAATATTTATATTAAAAAAATAAATTAATTTAGATACTTAATTAATTCATACTTATACATTGAAAGATATTGCATAGTTTTTTTTCTTTAATATACTTTTCTGATATTTTTTTATTTTTTACGCGATTCTCATCACGCATTAGAAAATTTTAGGCCTTTAATATTTATATTAAATTGATTTATACATTTAATCAAATAATTCATGCCTTTTACATTAATCAATATTATGTAGTTTTTTTCCTTAAAATAATTTTTCTTTACTCAATTTTGTCTTTACATACATATTTATATATTTTGTTTATATATATTTTACGACAACATACACATTGTATTATTTCAATACATATTGTATATTTGTATTTACAAACACTAATTTTTCTCTTTTCCTTTTTAATAAATCTAAGTCTGGTCGGGAACCACATTTGTGGATTCTGAAGGGTGCTTAGCCCCTTTCCTTCAGAATAATTTGAACCCTTACCTAGAATTGAAAATGGTTTCGTAGATTAAATAAAGCCATACTTGTTAAATAAATAAATAGGTTTCCTATTTTTTCTTAAAAATAAGGTGGCGATTCTGTAAAAATTTATTCTTTTAGAGTCCATAATGTCATGCCTGTTTTGATCTTAGGTAAAAATTGGGTATGACAGTTTGGCGACTTCGCTGGGGATATAAGGTTTTAATCATTACAGATTTAGGTAAATATTTACGTTTTTATACATTGCCATTGGTTTCATACTAATTGTCTTGATTAATCTCGTATATGTGACATAAATTATTTATTGGTTATTATTTTGTATAAATTGTTCATTTGTTTATCGCTTTATATAAATTGATCTTCCGTTCATATTTCCTCTATTTTGAAATACTGACACTCACACACATTGTACACGCGGATTGTACATTGTACTTTCCCAAAATTCTTTCAAATCACCTTATTTTAGAGAGTTGACGCATACGTGGGTGAGCGGGAGTTTTATTGTCGTGGGACTATACGTCTTCTCATATAGGAAATTCAAGTCTATGTCTACCCACTCTTAGTTAACATAGGATATATCTAAAATAACACCATTTTAGGTGCATGTATCATTAGTCAACTTTATGTTCAAAGGGTTTACGATCCAAGTGACACATTATTATAGTCCTTGTAGATATTTGAAGGATTATTATGTTTGTACATATTTATTTGCTCTAAATTGATTGTACTTTAGTAGGGAAGGTGTTTCTAATTTTTGATTTGCATAGCAGATCAGTTAAAAAATACACCTTAGCAACATCCCCATTAGTTACGTATAGGTTTGAACTATGTTTTGACCTGATTCTTGTCCTAACAAGATACGTAGACAACCCTACATTAGGGTTCGGTCTCTTCACTATTTTAGAATAATTTCTCCAGTACTCTAAACTAGGGCAATTTTCTAGAACAGTTCAAAGATGCTCCCTAGAAGCCTTCAAGAGCGCAAATTAATAGCTCCTTAAATCCAAATTTCATTATCATTAGTGCCTAGTCGGCCTACTTCCAAATCCTCACCCAATTTTGGTGCGAGAATACCTAAATTCTTCTTTCAAACATCATAAATCATTAAATTTTTGACGTATCGATTCTCATTTTCAAAAGCAAGGGTTCAATTTTTTTTTCAGTTATAATAATTTTGTCAACTGCGGTGAAATAATATCATAATTTCTTCAATGTCTGACTTTTTCAATCTTGTCAGTATAATGAAGTAGTGTCAAAGCTCCCCCATGCATGATATTCATTCTCTCGATCATTTGGTCAGAAAAATTTTGTTGTTAAAAATAGTTTTTTCCTGATTGTCTTTCATATTATTTTCAAGGATGACAATCATATTTTTTCTAATCATACATTGCATATACAAAATTGCAAATTTGTCTGAACTACGCAGACCTAATTCTTGTTTTCGCAAGATACGTAGGCAAACTTCATTTGGGTTCGATTCCATTCTCTTTTTAATAAGAAATTAAATTGACTTGGTTGATATCAATACAGTTAGGAGTGTGCATGAGAAAGAGCAAATTGGTACAATGAAAATGACCGATTTCATGGTAAATCATAGATTTTTTTGGTACCTTTTATCACACCTGCGCAACACTTGAAAATTCTCTTGCATATATTTAAGACAAAAACGGAGCCAACCTCATTGTTTTATGTGCATTGTATGGTGAGCTTTAGTTTGATTCACTGCATTGCATTATTGATCTAGAACTTGGCCTAAATGTATGTTGAGGCAAAATCCTGAGTTACACTTGTTTTAGGAAAGGATCGTAGGCTTTTTTTACCCAATTGTGCCTTTCACGGCCCACCAAATAACATTAATCCCTAGCATTTCCTCTTTTGAGCCTAAAACATTTTCTTTGGATAATCGCATCTGAGCCTATACCTTTTTGAGTGCTTATGTGCACTATCCCTCTCTTGAGCGCACTAAATATGTGCAATTTACCCAAAACACACCAAAATCAGTCCACTTCTAACACTTGATGAGCGTCTCCCCTTAGGGGTACTATGGTCATTTTAGCTTCTATTTTGTAATGTACTATATAAGGAACATTTTAGGTCATTTAGTCTTAGTTTTTTAGAATGTTGTAAGTCATAAGACACCAAGAAACACAAGTTCTCTCTCTAAAGAGGCTTGACCGAAACTAGGGCCTAAACAAGTGTGGAATCACTTGTGTTTGACTTTTGCTTGGAAACGTCGATGCTTGAGAGATGGAATCCGATCTTTTGTCTTCGTAAGAGATAGATTTTTATTGTGTGTAGTGTTAAGGATCCAAGAGTCTACCACATTCTTGGGTTCTTAAGATTACATCTTCATTGCTCTATCTATCTATCCTCTTTACTTTTATTGTAATCTTGTTAGTGTTTTGTGTCTTGTAATTTCAAACCGTTGGTTGTTGTTATCATATTGTTATTGTCATCATCTTGTGTTGTTAACTTAGTTTGGGGTGTGGCTGATTTGGTGTTAAAACACCTTGTAATCTCTTCTTTGTTGTTCTTGTTCTTGAATCCGAGAGTGGTCATCAAAAGGGTCCTTGGTTATTTGAATTAGTGGACTGTTTTGGTGTGTGTTTCTTGTGTTTCCTTGTTTTTAGTGTATCACTTAGCCTCTAACAATAAGGAAAAGAGGTACTACATGACAAATACAAAAGTGTCGATTCATTAAATACTTGAAACTTCTGATTGTAGATGTTATGTTTACATTATTATATTAAAGTGTGATTTGAGAAGTGGTTTGAAATTTTTGCACTTCATTAAAAATCTTCACAATAGACAAAATCGTCTAATTTTAAATAATTAAAGATTGCACGTGTGAGGCATGTATGATTCAACTAGTATTATAAATAGGTATGGTAAATAGGTATGGTGGGCATCAATAAACAAATTTGTGAAGGTATAATACATAAACATTTCGTTTAACTTAACACCAAATTACCTCCAACTCTGGTGTGCACAAGTAGGCACATTAACTTGAATAAAGTTGAACAAGTAGACACACATGTTTTATGTGGCATAATATATATAGGAAACCATGTAGGGTAAGAATTGACCACGTAGGATGCTACATAAAACATATGTGTCTACTTGTTCAACTTTATACAAGTTAAAGTACCTATTTGTGCATATTCAAAGTTGAAGATCATGATGTGATATGAGATCACGTTAAAGGACATGTTTTGCTGTGTCATTTGTGAATTCAAGAAAACTTCCAACATTTGAGACTATATCTGAAATGCTTTGCGGGTAGTGGGAATGGGGCTACGGGAGCAACGTGAAGATAACGTGTGCCGCACTTGAGAATAGTTTTTTTATTTTTAATAAAGAGGGTCGGCCAAGGAGAGCCACATACAAGAATTTGAGATCATGTATCAGACACATGTAACAAAATAAAATTTCTACTCAATTTTAACTACTAAATTTGACTTCAAATTAACAAGTTTCAAATCACGTCTGATCATTCTTAAAAATTCGTATATTGCCTCGTATATATGTTTTCAAAGAATTCCAATCATGACCATTGAAATCAATCCTTTTTTTAATTTTTGAGTTGTTCCTCTAGTTCTCCCTTTTCGAAATAAGGCTACATCTTCAAATTGAAATTAAATTCTGCAACAAACTAAACTTTTGTATTGACCAAATAAAGAGTTTACATTATTGTCCATGAAAAGGGAGATTTCATAGTGCCATCACAAAATAGCTAATAAAGAAAAAAAAAAACTTAACGTATTTTGTCAAACTCCCCAACGTGTCCTCTACCATGGCCATGGCCATACAGATCGTCGAGCTTAAATGTTTTCTCGATGAATCTAACTTAAAATTGGACTAGCCCTTATCGTTGTTTTTGAATATTATCAATTTTTGAATAAATGAATCTAACTAAAAAAAAACGAAGAAAGTAGAAGACAAAATTATCATTTGATTTTTCTCAAACTGTTTGACACGTGTACTTGTGCGATTCACAATTGAGGGATGAATTTTATAATTTGATTATAAGAGATTATAAATATCGTGGAGTAACAAAAAGAACTTAATATATCCTAATTTCAAATATTAAGAATAATTTTACACTTATTTATATATAGTATCTTCTAAAATTGAAGAACAAATTAAAATTACAAAAGTAGTATATATTAACTTGCAAACTTAAATTATTACATTTAATTTACAAAATGATACTTATGAATTTTATTTTTGAAACCAAAGAGCAAAATATTATATTTTGGTTAAAGTTAATTGATATTATTCAATAATTTCTTCTTCTTTCATACATGCATTTTATAACGTGATATACACGTGCAACGCACGTATCTTAAACTAATAATAATAATAATAATAATAATAATAATAATAATAATAATAATAATAATAATAATAATAATAATTAAAAAAAAAAAAAAATTTGAATCTGTCAAGGGGCAAGAGGGCGTGACGAGAAACAATATTTTATCACTTTTCAGGATTTGAGAAAGGCTGAACGCTTTACCGGTTAAGTTGGAACATGGAAATCTGAAAAGAGAGTGAAACCAATTTATGATGCCAACAAGAGACACATGGGAAACATCAAGATTTTTTGGTACTACTACATGAGAGAATATTATCTCGCACCTAACTATGTTCCCCCAAAACAAAGTTGAGAGAAACCATGTCGTACTTACACTGCTCACCAAGACCAGTAAAATACCACTAGCAGCTGATGAGGAGGAGATGGACACCACTTAATCCAATGAGCAGCAGATTATGTAATCTTTACTACTCCTTCAACTTCAAGACTCGCCCATCCTTACGAAACCCTAAGTCTAGCCTTAAATTCAGTCTATCGTTAATTTGGGATCCAACTTTGCCAGACCCAATTACTAAAATTTGAATTACAAGTAGAGTTCAGTGACTTTAATAATGTAAAAAAATAATTTATGATTTTGTCGGTATATTAACAGGTAAAATTCACTAAACTTATAATCATCTAAACATATATGCCTTTATGAAGTTTGAGGATTGTTGCATATTTACTAAAATTGTAATGTCCAAGATTACTTACATGAATGAAAAATACTTTTTTACCATCACTAAATGTGTTTCCGTTTGTAATCCAATTTAATTTAGGATAAGAGGAACTAATTTCTTTTATTTATCATATTATAATTGAGTGTTAAATTTTGATTAAAGAGTCTGCCCCTCCATACAGAGTTGGGCTGGAGTTATAAAAGCCTATGACCAGAATAAAGGATTTGTCCTCGAGAAATTGACACATATATACCACTTTCTAGTATAATTGGCCAAAAAAAAAAATAGCCAATTAAAAATTGATAAAAAGGAGACCTAAACTAATTGGCATTAATTAGCAACTAATAAAAAGTTGCGCCTCTTTTTAAGGGATAAGAATATGGGAGAAGGACAAAAATAGTCTTGGCAAAAATAAAAGACATAAAAATAGCTCATGTTTCAAAATATTATTTTTTTGGCCATTTCGCTAGCTAAAGCCGCCTTCTTTGACTTCTTTTTTTTTTTTCAATTTTGCTGATTTTGTCTTTTTTGTTTTACTTTTGTTGTTCTCCTTTTGCTTCTTTTTTTATTATTATATAAAATGTAAAAATTGTAATTTTTTTTGTTCTTTTTTCAGTGTTTTTTTTCTCTGGTAGTTGTGTTTTCTTCCTTTTCCTTTTTATTTTGGTTGTGCTCATTTTTTTTTAAAAAAAAATATGATGTTTCTATACATTTTCTTAATCCTATCAATAAATAAAACAATCAAATAAAATTTTATAATTTTCTTTTAAAATAATCAAATACTAATTTATAATGTCGTAATCAAATAAAATTTTATATTTTTTTGAAATACAATTTTTTAAAAATAACATATTTTATGACTTATATACATGTTTTAAAACTATTTTCGTATCTTTTATTTTTGCCAAGAGACTATACACATTCTGTACACTATTTAGGTAAAATAATTATTTAGATACAAACTCTATACAATATTTATGCAGTTTATATACATCCTATAGATATACAAATTCTATACAACAATGATACAAATTCTATACAGATCATATATAGAAAATATATTCTATATAATGTAATTTTTATACACATCATATACAAACCTTAAATATACTGTTTTTATACACATAATATACAAATCTTAAATATGCAGTTTTTATACAGTTTTTATACACATCATATACAAACCTTAAATATGCAGTTTTTATACAGTTTTTATACACATCATATACAAACCTTAAATAAATAATTCTTATACAGTTTTTATACAAATCATATACAAACCTTAAATATACAGTTTTTATACACATCATATACAAATCTTAAATATACAGTTTTTATACACATAATATACAAACCTTAAATATACAGTTCTTATACAGTTTTTATACAAATCATATACAAACCTAAAAAATATAGTTTTTATACATTTTTTATACACATCATATACAAATCTTAAATATACAGTCTTTATACACATCATATACAAACCTTCATTTCTCTGAAATCTCCATAGATAATCAATCCTATGCAATCTCGAATCATAAAACACAATTTTTTTCAAAAACAATCCATTTCCTTCAAATTTCTTCGTCACATACCGATCCACTATTACTTTAGCTTCAACACAATAGCCCTTTTCTTCCATCCCGATCAACCTCTAGATTTTGCATATTTTTTCTTCTTTCATTCCTCTATCTCATTTTTCATCCACCCACATAATTCACAAATTCAATTCAATTTAGATAACCTAAATAGAAAAAATTAAGAATTAGAAGAAAAAAGATATGAGTTTTATTGGGTTCTTAGTAGAAAAATTAAAAACTAGAAGAAAAGAGATATGATTTTTGTTGGGTTCTTAACTATCACAGATTGGAGAAAGAAGAGAAAGAAGAAAGAAAAATGGTTATGGAAAGAAGAAAGAAGAATGGTTATGGAAAGAATAAAGAAGTTAAAGGGAATTGTAGTTACCAATTATTTCTTTTTTTTTTGGGGGGGAAAAGGACAACTGTAAACCTTATCCTTTAGCGTGTGGCTTATTAAAATAAAGGGCACGTATGACTTATAAAAACAAAAGGCTAATAAATGACATTGAAAACAGTCGAAGTATTACTTTTATCCAAAACGGAAAACATGGGTCATTATTGTTCATTATTTTTCAAAAAAGCTACGTGGTGTCCTTTTCCCTAAGAATATACCATATTTACCTTAAATTCAGTTGTTTTTCGCTTTTTATAAGGTTTGGTCAACTGCAAACTACCGAATACTCATAAAATTGAGAGAAAAGGTGAAAGAAAGATAGAGTTTTAATCAAAATTGTTACTAATTAAGGGTCAATTCATTTGGAGAAGACAACTTCTCTACCTATTACCATTAACATTAGCGGGGAATGGAATTATAACAATAGATTTGTGAATTATGAAATGGAAGGAATCGTCATCAATACACATATTGATTATAATGGATTCGTTCAGATTATTGCATGTGATAAAAATTGAAAGTTTTAAAAGGCAATCTTCAAAATCAGGATCACTATTCATACTATTATCAACTTTTCTTCAATAACTTTTTTACCCATTACTTGAGAAATTGGTCTATTATCTCTTCAATCTTTACTCAAAATCTCAATTACACAATCAACCTTCATGGGGTCATATCACCCTCCTGAACTATTTAAAAATGAAATTATTTGTTCCCTAAACGCTGAGGTGGCAAAGTGAATGCATTTCACTCTCTCAGTGAGAACGAAAAGAATATATTAAATTGTTATTTTTAATATTTCTTTGCATAAATATATATAATTTTAATTATTATTTTTTTATTTATTTTCTTTTTCTTTTTCTTCCTTTTCTTCTTCTTTCTCACAAAATAAAAAGCTTCAAGAACTCTCCAATGACATCCAACACTAATCTCTCATCTTCCTCATCTCCAATGAGCCTCTTTTTATGTTTCAATTTCATTGATGTGCCCAAGCACAAAATCCACAAAAAAAATTCAGTATTCAATTTCAAAAAGAAGATCCGAAATTCAATACAAAGATCAAAAATTTTGTAGCAATTATCACTGAAAGAAACTAAAAGGATAAGCAAATCTAAAATAAAATTAACAAGATGGATAAAGATTGCGATTAAATAAATTCTAACGGTCCTAGAAATCTTCATCATCTTCAATCTTCACTCCTTCATATAACACTCCTTCATACAAATCGTCAAAACTACATAACAATACATTCTCCACCGATGCCAACAACCCATCTCCTCCGATCCCCAAATTTTGCACACCAGAAAGTTTTATAGCAATTAATTTTCAGTGCTTCCTCACCATACAAATCGTAAATCTGACGCTTGAAATTCGAATGATGCTTATCTGATGCCATCTTCTTCACCATCTTGGTATCTCTTTGATCGTCGGAAAAATGAAAGGCGAGAGAGTTATAAAGAAAAGGAAAAAAGAAAAGAAAAAGGGGAATGAAAAAGGAAAGAGAAAAAAGGAGAGGAGATATATTAAGAAAAATAATTAAATTTTTATATAAAAATATAATATTACGTGGATATTACGTGACATTATGTGGCAGGCGTGTGTTGATCATTTCTCAATACATATCTAGGTGTGAGTTTTTAAGGGGATAATAATTTCATTTTTAAATAGTTCAGGGGGTGATACGATCCCGTGAAGATTGAGTGTGTAGTTGAAATTTTGAATAAAAATTGGAGAAGTAATAGATTATTTTCTTCCCATTACTTTTAACAACAAAAATAGGAACACAACACCAATCTTCTATCAAATTGTGCAAAAATCACGACCTTAATTTGCGTGAGAAAAACATAAAAATAGATTAATTTTTTGCTAAAATAAGACAAGTGAGAAATACTTAAAGAAAAATGAAAGATTTTGTGGGTTCGAGATGAAGTGAATCATGGTTAATGGAGAGATTGTAAGAAGAAAATGAGAAAAAAAAAATGAGGAAATGAAAATGGAAAAAAAAAAAAAAAAAGAAGAGCAACAAAGCACGATTACTGTTAAAAATGATTTTGGAAAACAGGTAATAAAATATGTTCGAAGTAAGAAAGAGAAAATATTTAAATATTTTTAAAAGAAAAGAGAGAGAAAATAGTTTTTGGCTATTGAAACTAAGCCAAAAAGGTTAATTTGTCTATTTAATGCCAACTTCAGGAGATTTAGCTATACTTTGTCAATTTGAACTTTATGTTGTTACATTGTGCCAAGTTTTCCTTGTTTTGTCCTTGTTCCATTTAAATCCCTGATTCGTGAAGTAAGGTTGGACAGGCCCAACTCTTTTTGACACTTCTATAAGGACAATTTGCTTGTTCAAAGAAATTGATCTTTAATTTTTATCTTTCAAATGGATTGAACTTTAATTTTTAGTTTTATCCCTAGAAATTGAAGTTGTCTGGCAGGCATATATATATTTTTAAAAGTATGAGGTATAACTTGTGGGATATTATGATTCGAAAATGAAGAGACATGCAGTACGAAAAAAGTTAATTGCCCTATGAAGTTAAAATTAAAGACCAATGCAAAATAAGGGTAAAGGTGCAAATGATCAAAATTACGAATTTAATATGATGCATTATAGGTCAAACACATACACGATCCCTTAAACTTGTTTCAGAATCTAGTTTAGACACTTAACTTAGTCTTGTTCCAATTAAACATAATATTATATATAATTTTGTTCCTGCTGAAGCGTAATGAAATCCATCTTTCTTCAAAAACCTGGACACGAGCTAGACTCAACTAATAATTTCAGCTTGTACCTTCTCTCTCATTATTAGGGGGCTGGGCTCGTATTAGCAAGGGCCCAACATGCTGCATATAAAGAATAATCAGTTGCACTGCATCAATATATAAAATAAACTATTTACTTTATGTTATTCGTTAAGCAGTCAGGTTTTACAAGGAGTTACGTACATTTTTATTTACATAGATAACAAAATATGATGCATTCCTAACTTGAGAACTAAGATGCGTAACCACATAACTGAAACCAGTTGCATAAAATTGTGTAAGCGTTAGCATTTTAATAAGCAGTTTCTATGTGGAAACAAAAGAATAGGAATGAAACGTTTGATAATTTTTTCTTCAGAGTTCACCAATTGAGCCATTTGATGAAACAGTTTGGTTCTCTCATCTGCATAGATTGTCTAGCATACAATAGAGGGAAAAACGAACAACGAACAGAGAGATATTTTATTCTATTATTAAGTTTTTTTAAGAAATAATAGACATAGTATAGAATTGAGAGAATGAAAAAATTGAGTACGCAATGTCATCTTTAATAACAGGAATGCCTAATGAATATTAATTTTGTAAATAACTCGTCTCATAAAGCCGAGCAAGAAGAAAGAGATGCTTTCTTCTAACCATAGAAACATGCAGTCGCTGACTCTTTACGCAAATCACAGAGCACAGAAGCAACACGTTTAGCATGACTATAAATTCAAATAGAATCACACCTGCGTACCATCATGTTATGCCTATTTCTGTTGGTTCGTAGCTGGGGAGCAGGCTATTGATGTGCAAAATGATTAGTAAACCCAGAAATAGTAGTTTCAAACTGCATATTTCATAATATTATAAAAGGAAACAATACCTTGTTTTGGAAGATTCTCATCGTCAGCACAAAAGCATCACGCATTCTACAAAGAAATTAGAAAGCAACAACTTAAGTTTTAATAATCAAAGAATAAAGAGAAACAAAATTTGATTCAACGGTAATTTAGTAATTAAGGAAACAATATATTCCCAATACGAAATTCTTGGGTGACAAACAAACCCATGAACACAAGGACCAAAAGTAATAACAGCTGATTCACTTTTTTGGGGACTGATTTTTCATTTTATTTGAAAAATTGAGTTTATATTAATTTAAATGAGAATTTGAAAAAATGAGTTTATATTAATTTAAATGTGACGACAAGCTCTGTACTATTAATCACAGAGCCTTTTTTTATGCCTTGGTGGGCAATAAAAAGTATCATCGATAAGACTGTCCGGAGGATTAAAGTTTCTGGTAGGCATGGAATTCGGAGAGGAGTTGTAACAGATTTAGAAGGTAAAGGTCTTGGCCGCAGTTGCTCGAATCCATCGGTTCCTTCATGTTTCTTGTATATGCACAAGAGAGTGCAAACCAGAGAAAGGTTAGCTCGATGGGGTATTTGCTAAGAGGACACTTGCCTGATGTACGATACTGCAATTGAAACCACTGAACATTTGTTCTTTTGAGTGTCCTTTTTCTCAGATATGCTTTAATAAAATTTTAGTTTGGTTGGTAATTTCACTACAACACAAGGAGCTGCAATATATATGGAGGAGATTAGCAAGATATGTAGTGGGAAAAATCAGCAGACGTTTCACATGGGCAGTGATAGCAACTCTAATTTGCCATATCTGGAAAGCTTGTAATGATGATCTATAGAACAAGACCTCAGCTGGTAGTTAAGAGTGTCGAATGAGTTGGTAGATTAAGACATAATCTGCTCCACTGATGAGCTAGCATATTCGATTACAATCTGCTCCATAAATTGTCAGATATGATTGCAATCTATTGCTGTAAATATGGACATCATATATTGTTATTCTAGGAAAATAGATTAGAGAGAATCTCTTGATTCATGTATCCCCTAGGAATTAGGGATTGATTAGATTATTTGATCTTCTTGTTCACCTATAAATATTGTACAACTCTAATAAATAATGACATACTTTTGTAGTATCCAAACTTTCATGGTATCAGAGCGGGATTGTTTTCCCTAATATCATATGGTTAAAACAGCCTTTCACGGAGAATATCTTTCTGGAACATCAAAAGAAGACAAAATGCCTTCTCAAGAAGTTCCGACAGAAAATATGATGACTCAAGGAGGCAATGTTTCTCACATGACCTTCCAGCTAACTTCTCATCGACTAAACGGGAAGAACTATCTGGAATGGGCACAATCTGTAAAGCTTGCAATCAATGGTTGTGAAAAGTTGGGATATCTGACCGGAGAGAAGAAAAAGCCGAAAGTCGAAAACCAAAGATGAATACCTGGAGATCAGAGAATTCTACTACCTTGGGATTCACATCTGTTATTTAAATTAAATGGTCGAAAAACTTCTCTCTACTATATGTTTTAGCTTCTCTATAAAAAAGGGTCACGACCCTTTCGTTGTGATAGTTGGTCCGAATATTCTCTCCAAGATGTCTGATGCAACAACCAAAGTAAGCTAAAGTGAAGAAAATTAAACCCATCTATGGGATACTTGGATGCCTATCCGAAATAAAATACAACTCTTCGGTATCTTCGACGCAGCTTCTCAGTTGTTCAAAAAAATCCATAAGAGGCATTACATTTCTTGTTGGCTATACAAAAAGCAACAGAAAAGACGTGATTCTCTGCATCCTATGCTACCGCCGCTAGCATAACTCCATTATACCTGCTCCTCAAGAAGGTACCATCGACAGCTATGCCTTTTCTCAAATTTTGAAAACCTTGAATCCAAGCACCATAGGATACAAAAGCATACTTGAACCTTTCATTTTCATCAACATGCAATGCCGTCTTACTTTCGGGATTTGTGGACTCAATCATGTAACGGTAGGCCTCCAGGACTGCATACCCATGCTTGTGTGTCCCCCTAACTAAGTCCTTGGCAATCCCCATGGCCATATATATCTTCCAATAACTGACCAGGACACCCAATTCAGTAAGGAGTTGATTGACCATAACCCTTGTTGAAGGGCATTTGCCTTCGGGGAAACTACTACTGAAATATTCATCGAGGACCTTTGCCGTGGTGTGAGGATTTTGGTCTGAGATATGCTCCGAACCACATGTGTGATGTTTTTCATGTTTATGAATGATGAATCTATCAGAACTTGCGTATTTTACCGCTCTCAACCACCACTTGCAGTTCAGATTAGCACATTTGAAGCAAAAGACATTGCTCGAATTAATCACCTTCTTTAATCTGAAATTTTTTTCCAAGCAAGAAATAAACAAAGTGGTAGATAGTTCATTCTTGTCCTTAAATGACATTCCAATAAAAAATTTGGTCCCGTCGTCTTGAAGATTTCCATACTGTGTCGATTGAGAAGAACTACCCATAGAATTGGTCGCATCAATGGGCGTAGGTGTTTGATAATCATCTAAAATATTCATGTCTAGATCATCCAACCTATCATGAAAGATGTCTTGTTGTTCTTCTTCTTCTTCTACGTTCTGGTTCTCATTCTCTCTCGTATTTTCAACCACGTATACCCTTAACACCGGCCTTGATGAATTATAAAGATAAGCACGCAACCAAACCTGATCGGTTATCTTGAAAGGCAGTACCCTCTGATTTTAAAGGAGCTATGCATGTAGCTGATGACGAGTTCTTCCGATTGACAATTCAGTCCACAATAACTGATGATTAAGTTCATAAAATCATCATACGAAACATCACTTGGGACTGTCATAGCTATATTATCTAGCATTTCACCCTCGTTCCAATGTCATACATACCGATTGCTCTTCTCGATCCATTGACTATGACAATCCACCTTTATTGTTATTGATCCCTCCATTAGTGGTACCTAAATAAAGTCATTTGTTAAAAAAAGTTAATAGTGATTTAATAGTGCCACAAATGAACCCCAATAGATGTGTAATCAGTCGCAACAGATTACTTACCTGTTGGGATTCATGTTACGCTCCTAAAGTTAATTTCAACAGAAGAGTCATCTGTTGTAACAGGTGAATCATATGTTGCAATAGACTATATATTTGTTGGGATTTAATGTTACAGTGTTGAGGCACCTTTTAAGCTGATTCCAATAGATGAGTGACATATTGCAACAAATAATTAACCTATTACGACAAATGACTTACCTGTTGCAACAGACGACGATCTGTTGGAATAGAGGTCAGGTTCTATCGCAATAGTTTACTAATATATTGCAACAAATATTTACCCTGTTGCAACAGACAACACGTCTATTGGAATCGAGTTCAGGTTTTGTTATAAAAGGTTAATAATCTGTTGCAATAGATATTTATCATGTTACACCAGATAATTAATCTGTTTAAACAGATAAATCATTTGTTGCAACAGATGACCCATCTGTTCGATTCATATTACGGCTACATGAATCCAAAATATTAGTCTTCCGTTGAAATAGATTTCTCATCTATCACAACAGATAATTTATCTGCTTAAACAGATGGCTCTTATGTTGGATTAATGATCGGGGTTCTATCTATTGTTGGAAAAACAACGCAATAACAGTTACCCAGATGATAAATGCAACTAAAAATCATATTTAACTTACCAAAGTCTCCTATGAAGTAATATCAAAGTGGAAAGTGATGTACGAAATAAAATTTGACCTAAGAAATTAGTCAAATAGAAACATGATACGGGAAACAAAGCTAGAAACCAAAATTATAACTAAAGAGAGAAGATGAAGATGATAACAATGACACAAGATGAAACAAGACACAGATTCAACACAAACACAAGGGAAATTGCATAGAAAATAAAGATAGATAGTAAGACCAAGATTATTACAAGATTAAGAACCAAGTGTATTTCAACACAAACCCCTAATGAATGTAATAATCAAAACCACACTCTTACGGTGACCGCCAAGGTAATCGACTCACCTCAAGATCCACCATTTCCAAGCAAAGAACAATATTGACTTTTCCAAGCCCTATACTAAGGATTACTTTTCCAAGTCCTAACTAAAACTATACTAAGGTGGTCTACTCTCAAGAAAGAGGATTTTCAAGTGTTTCAATCTTTCATCATTCAAAACTGACTAGCAAATGAACTAATAGAACCTATTTATAATCTAACTTATTACATAACAAAATGACCATAATACCCTTAATGAAAAAGGGTGGTCATGGAGTGTTACTTGGACAAGGCTAAGTGAACAAAATGCCCTTAATGAAGGCCCAGAACCATGAGTCCTCAATTTTTAATGCTCCAAGCAATCTTCCACACATGGGATTGCTCTTTGGTGTACTCAAATCGGCCCTCTATGTAGGATCTCATGTCCTCAATATGACCAAAGCTTGATGCTCCACGTACTGACTTTGAATGATGTCATCGAAAGCTAAGGTGTCCATTTGACTCGTATCACAACAGTATCGGTAACAACAACAACAACGACGACAATGGTCAACAAGAAGAAAATGAAGATGATAATGAAGTAGAAGATGATGATAATGAAGCAGAAGACAACGAATAAAGCAGCAACAACAATGAACAACAAAAATCGCTAAGAGAGAGAAAACAACAATGGATGAGAAGAGAGAGAAAAACTCCTTTTTCCCTCCGTTTTCCGTTATATTAGGTAAATATTTGGATTAAAATATAAATTTAAAAACTTCTGGGTTATTCCCAAACTTACCAAACTTTCTTAATCCATAATAAAAGTAATTGTCACCTCCGTTCAATAATTAAGACTTGTGTTACCTACATCTCATTTTAAAACTCTTTTGTCACCTACAGCCCAAACCCCCAGGTGACCTGATGTCTCCATATATTCTATTTTGAAAAAATTACAGAAAGTAACAAACTTAAGACCATAATTATAAAAAATAGCAATACTTTTTTAAAATTACATTTTATAGCAAAAGTAGTATTTTTTTTGTCCATTAACTCTACACATGCATGTTTCACTCTTTCTTTCCTATTTTCACTCCATTCTCCAATTTACCCAGAAAACAAACTTTACAAAAATCATCTTTTTTTTTTCACACAGATTAGTAGATTCCTAAATTAGTAGATTCATTTTTCATAAATTACTCTTATTTAAATTAGTAAATTCCTTTTCCAAATCAAACTCAAATCTGAAGATTATTATCTTCTTAATCTTTAAAATTTCAAAATAAAGCATCATTATTGTTTTTCTCTCTCTTATATTTCTAAATTTTTTTCTTGTTGATTTATTTTCATCTTCTTTTTTTTATTGCTTTGTTTTTTTACTTTGATTTCTTTTTCTTTTCTTTTTTTCATTTCACTTTATTTTCTCTATTTTTTTTTTTATTTTTTTTTTTGCTTTTATTTGTACACTTGTATTTCTCTTTCTTCTTTTCTCCCCTTTTTCACTTCTTTTTTCGGATGCTTTATATTGAAATTTAATCTCAGTTATGGAGAGAAAAAAATATTAATGATGCTTTATTTAAAAATTTGAAGATATTTGTATTTGTATTTGTATTTTTATTAGCTTAAAGGTCATGTGAATTATATGTATTTTTTATACTTATATGGTTATGTTGATATATTTTTTTAGAGAGCAACATATATATTTTTTTAGTATTTTTTAATGTTCATGATATGTGTTATGTATTTTTTGATTTAGTTATATGTAAATGTATATAGTTATAGTTGTTACTGTTTAAGATGTGCATTTGTATTTATTATTTTATATGAGTCACATTTGTATTTTGCTAATACATATGAGGATATATGTTATAGTTATGTTCGTTAATGTTTGATATGAATTTGACATGTATTTCGTAAATACATATCAGAGTCATATTTATATTTTTTATATGATAATATACATATGGATCAGGCATCTATTATGTAAATACATATGTAGTAGAGCTATATGTATTTTCCGTAATGTAATATGTATTATGTAAAAGATATATGCATGCTATGTATCTCATATTTTTTTTAAAAGTACATGTAATATAGATTTATGCCATTATTTTGTTATATGGGTGCCGCGTGATCATATATCTATGGCAAGAGTGCTTTCAAGGTTTTCACAACATATAGGATGTCACACAGTCAATGATATTGAAGAACGTATTAAGGCAATGTTATCAAAGGAGCAGTACAAGAATTTTGTCATAAGTATATTTGTGGTGCCTACAAGAAGAAGAAGAAGAAGAAGAAGAAATATGTAGTTCAAGTGCAATTAGACAGATGTATAATATCACAAATGTATTATAATTTTTTGGGGGGCATGTGCATGCATTTGTATTTTGTATATACAAATGAATATTCATATGTATTTTTGTACGATGTTGGATTTGTTTTTGAACTATTCTATGTCATTTTAGAGGGTAACATATGTACTTATTTGTATTTTTTACTGTTTAAGATATGTATCATATGTTTTTTGATTACTTATATGTATATGTATATAGTTGCTTATTTTGTTATAGAGATTTTGTGTCTTATATGTTTATATATACATATGAGTCAGATATGTATTTCTGTAAACACACACACACACACACACACATATATATATATATATATATATATATATATATATATATAGATTTGTACTGTAAATACACATGCAGATTTGTATGTCTATTTATTTTGTACATATTTTTGAATATGTATATGTGATATAGATATTTGTCTTTTAAAAATAAAAGATAGAGATACAAAAGTAAAAAAATAAAAAACGAAAAAGAAAAATCCAAAAAAAAAGAAGTGAAAAGAAAAAAAAGAGAGAGAGAAATAGAAGCTAGAAATAAAAGTGTAAAAATAAAAGCAAAAAAAATAAAAAAATAAAAATTAGAAACAAAGAAGAAAAAAACGAAAATAGGAAAAGAAAAATATGAGAAAGGAAAAAAAAATTAGAAAACAAAAAATAAAAAAATAAAGGAAAAAGAAAGAAGAGAAATAGAAGAGAGAAAAAAAAGTAGAATGAAAAAAATGAAAAAAAAAATAAAGTGATAAAAAAAAGAAGATGAAAAGAAATTAACAAGAAATTTATTTTTTGAAGATCATGAAGATAATGATCAGATTTGAGTTTGATTTGAAAAAAAAATATCTACTAATTTAAATAAGATTAATTTATGGAAAAGGAATCTACTGCTTTAAACAAGAATAATTTATGACTGCTTTAAATAAATGACATAATTATTCCTTATTTAATTTAATTGATTTGAGTAAAAGAAGGACAATAAGTCTTATTGTATATGTATTTTAGTAGCAACACTTTTATAAAATACAAAATACAAGTTACTATTTCAGGTAATTATGAAATAATTGCTGCTTAAATTTGCTATTTAGGAAATTTTCCCTTTTCTTCTTTTTATATATGGAACTACTCTTCAAATATATTACCCATCAAGTTGAAAACTTAAATTGGAATGTTGTTGCTTTGTCTAGAAATGGCCCTGCTTTTTTTCAACTATTCTTTGCCAACGATCTCACTTTAATTCCCAAAGTCACTCCCTTTTCCATTCGTACTCTTTCTAATAGCATGAATCATTTTTGTCAACTCTCGGAACAAAAAATTAAGTGTAAATAACACAAATTTCAACCTTTTAGAACTAGTTACATCCTATCCCACTTTTATTAATTAGTTTACTCTCTTTCCCTTTTAACATACATAAGAAAAATGTATATACATAGCTTGTTATGTAAATTTGAAAGTTTTATTGACGTTAAAAAAGGAACTAACGTAATCCCTTGATTTAAGGATGTTATTGAGTCAACTAATTAATTAAGTGAATTAATGCTAATGCTTCCTTCATTTGTGTAACAACTTCTGAATTTTAAATTTTAAATTAATCAAATATAGTAAAATAAAAACATACGAAAATTAAACATCCAAAAACAAATCAAATTCAAAAATGATAATTTCAGTTAAAAGGAGTTTCAGTTAAAATTGAATTTCAGAGAGTAGCAGAATTGGACTCAAATTCAAAAATGATAATTTCAATATGTTAAAAGGAATTTTAGTTAAAATTGAATTGTCAGACAGAGGCAGAATTGGACTTAAATTCAAAAATGGTAACTGCTCCTTGATTGTAGGCTTCTTCCAAGGAGAAACACCGTGAGTATGCATGTACATGCATTTTTAGAAAGAGAATAAGAAAAAATGAGATTTTTGTAATATATTTTGAGAGTTGGGATTTTATGTAATAAGTGATACTTAAGTTGTGCTTTTACGTAATTGTTAGAAAAATTAATACGTTCGAATCAAAAGTTCTCTTCTCCAAGCAGTGTGAACACAATGCTTATGCTCTAGTTGACTAGCTTTTTCACATAAAACCTTCTCATGAATTTGGTAAGTACACCGGTTTTCCATACTTAATGGCAGTCCTAAAGCAAAAAACTTTCAATATGTCATCGATAACATGAAGAAAAAGCTTTCCAGCAGAAAAACTGAATTTCTAACTCCTATGGGAAGACTAACTCTAGCTAAATAAACTCTTAATGTTATTTCGGCTTATACCATGCAATATTTTACATTACCAATATCCACATATATATAAGGTTATAGATAAAGTTCAACGAGATTTTATTTGGGGTTCCACGAAAGAAAGAAAGAAAAAAGATGCATTATGTTTCTTGGACAAATTGTACTCAACCTATCGAATATGGTGGTCTTGGCTTAATTAAAACCCGAACAAAAAACCTCACTCTTAAGGAGGTCTCTCATGCAGATTATTATTTATTTAATAACCATACTTCTCTTTGGGCTTGTGCTCTAATTAATTGGTGAGTATGACAACTCTAGCTCTACTGGGATGTGGGACAAACTCTCTATGCAAATTCTGGAGAAACACAAAACAAAATCTCTGGCCATCTCCTTGAATCCGACCTCTTCCAGCCTTGACATGCCTTATTGGGCTTGCGCTTCTAATGGATTATTTTCTACCAACTCTGCCTACCAATACCTGATAAAACATACCCTACCATCGCGCCACTATGCTTGGAGCTGGAAACTCGATACCATCAATAAGTTTAAATTCACCCTTTGGCTTTGTTCGAAGGATAGGCTGCCTAACTTTCAATTCCTTCCATCACATTATATTGGCATTACTACAGATCCCCTTTGCCCTATATATATGTCATACCGCTGACGAATCAACAAACATCGCCGAGTTGCTCAAATCGGTGTTGCTGGATGAACGGGCGTATCCTGTATCGTACATATTCAATTTAATTATTAGAAAATTTGTTCAAAATCTTAAGGAGCGACATGTCTTTGTCGATGGTAAAAACAACAAATCTATGCCTTGTGTGAAAAAAATCCTAAGGGATAATAAGAGTGAGAGCGATTTCTTATATGTGACTAATGAAAATGGGTGTCTCAACCAATTCACGGTGTTCGATAATGGTGTTACTGCTAACTTCAATCTCTTGGAGAGGAGTTGTTCTTGTCGGAAATTTGACTTGGTAAAAATATAGTGCAAACATGCGATGGCAACTTTGCGACCAAAGTATGGCGATGGCAACTTTGCGAGCAAAGTATGGCGATGGCGAAGGTTATTATAACTCCATCTTCGAGTACTCTTCACCAATTTATAAAGCTGAAACTTACCTCCTTGCGTGCTCGGAAGCTATTAACGTTCTCCCTCCAGAGGTCGAATGGATTGTGCCACAGGAATTGCAAGACACTAAGATTAGTCCACCCCCTATGATCCCAAACTCGGAAGGAAGAAATTCAAATGCGTTAAGGGCGTTGGTGATACATTCAAGTCCAAAAGGAGGAATAGATGTTCAATATGCAAGAAATATGGGCACAAAAGAAACACATATAGCACGGCCAACAAATCTTAGATAGGCTTTTTTTCTTCAGTTGTAAAGCTACTGTTTTGGGGGATAAATGTGCATTTCTTTAGAATTTAACGTTCAATTATAATCGACTTAAAGTTTTGTCTATGATAGACAATGTAATTCTACGGTATACTTTTCACACGGTCTATAAAATATTATGTATTGGTTATATGATTACTCATCAAACACGTTATGTGGGTTTTTTTACCGCCATATCTCTCCAATCGATGCATTGAATCATTATTTCCTGTTTTCATTTAATTAAAAGCTGCAAAAACGTCTGTTCTCAAGAAAAATCACTGGTATATGCTAGGTAAGCCTTTTCTATTCCCAC